>NC_042998.1:159012044-159039544 GCF_006345805.1 Octopus sinensis
TGGGTTATTTTTTCAAACAATCATTATTAGAGATTCAATCGTTGTTTCATGCATCTATCGCTTTCTTTATATGTTTATTATATATCTAATTTCATGTTCCATTTTTCATAATCATTCCATGATCGATTTCCAATAAATTATAGCACTCTTTTAAATCCCGTCAAGGTCGACTTTGCCTTTCATGCATTCGGGGTCGATAAATTAAGTACCAGTTGCGTACTGGGATTGATCTAATCGTCTGGCCCATCCCCAAAATTTTCGGGCCTTGTGCCTAGAGTAGAAAAGAATTAATTATACCACTCTTCTTTTAGCTTTGAGTATATTGAATATTTTCCTTTCTCTTTCGTACTCAGACACACATACACTCTTGCTCACATATGCATACGCACAGTAAAATAGAGAACATTGTCTTAACATGCTTAGTTTCTTTCTGACCACTCATCAAATTATAGCAAATTGCTTTCTAAATCAAACACAGACTAGAATTTAACTGCAATGACTACACTAATTTCCATAATATGTATTTGTATGTGGTGTGAAAAAGTAATTTATTATACCTATCATTTAAAGCACTGTTTAAATGTCGCAAAATATTTGAAAATCAAGTTGTGATATGATTGACGACCCCATACACTTGCTAGCTTCCGGTATACGGAGCTTTTAACTGGTAGCACTTGCATGTGCAAGTTGTTTGCAAGACATCGGTGCTATGCACACAACCAAAATGCTCTAATACTGTAATCAAAGAACAAAATTGTACACATATACACTGATGGGGACTACAATCGCCTGAAAACACCGATCAAGAATTCCCTCTACTAACCGGTCAGTTTCGGCAATTTCCGGTGACCCATCAGAAAAAAAGATTATGTGCTGAGTTTGATCTGAGAACATAATCTTTTGTGGTGAATGGCGATTTGACGTCTATATCTAGCATGTTGACTGTCCACTTTTCGTGTTCAGTCCTTAATTGGTATATATAAATATTTTAATCTACGGATTCTTTTTTAATATGCTAGACCACTGGTCTTAATTGATAAATATCAATTTCTACCCTTAATTAATTTTATATAAATAAATATGTTCTCTAACCGATAAATTGACTGCTGCTAATTATTAGCTGCAGGCTAGTTTTCTCGGGCCTCAACGCGCCAAAGTAAAGGCATTTGAAAGATGTATTCAAATGTAATAGGCTGAACTCCATGCACGCGATATTTCGGTATCGTGTTTGCATCTAGTCCAGCAAATTACATTTATAACGGACCATGCTGATGATGGCTGCAGTTTTCCTTGCGGAAAATAACAGCTGAAACTAATTAGTACATGGGTAATTATTTTATTTCGTATATTTTTCACTTGTTTATTGCTATGGTTTTGTGCTGAGTTTGATCTGAGAACATAATCTTTTGTGGTGAATGGCGATTTGACGTCTATATCTAGCATGTTGACTGTCCACTTTTCGTGTTCAGTCCTTAATTGGTATATATAAATATTTTAATCTTCGGATTCTTTTTTAATATGCTAGACCACTGGTCTTAATTGATAAATATCAATTTCTACCCTTAATTAATTTTATATATATATATATATTATATATATATATATATATAATATATATATATATATATATATATATATATATATATATTATATATATATATATAATATATATATATATATATATATATATATATATATATATATATGGGGTGCGTCCTCTTAGGTTAGCTAAGTAGGGTCAATTTTACTTGAAATTATAAGTAATAATTATGACAAGAATGTTCAAGTAATACTCGAGATCCAGAAGATGTCTAATATTTTGATGTTGGACAGACGCAACATCTCGTGTGTGTGTGTGTGTGTGTATATGTGTGCGTGCGTGTCTGTGTGTGCACGTGTGTGTGTACGTGCGTGTGTGTGTGTTTTATACCATGGTTATAAGAGACGGTTCCCAATGAAAAGTGGTAATTTCGGAAATTGATAGCAAGAAAGGAAAAAGAAAACAATGGAGGTAAGAGAAGAAAAGACTAGAAAAAGAAAGGCATAAGTAAAAGGAACTGAGTATTTTAGAACGAACATATATATGGTGATTTAAAAATAATTATCTGCTTACCGATGGCTACATGACATGAATATTGACTAACTGACACATCAACAAGATGGACATATATTTTCGAGTTTGTGTAGTGAGCCATAGAACTTATACATACAGTGGGATCCTTTGCTTACAGGTCTATGAAAAAGAACACAGATGAGCTATGAATAAAAGCCATTGCTAGGAGGTCATGGTGACCAGCAGGGCTATTGAAGGAATGCATGAAATCATGAGAATTGGTCATAAAATTAAATCAATTACGGACTACTCTTAACAACAGAAAACAATTGCCCGACAATGTGTGGTTAATTTATTATTATCAATCCGTGCATACATCACACCGCTAAAAGTTTATGCATCGGTATATTACCTGTACACTCGACAAAGAATCTAAAATTCACAAGAAACCTAGCCTATTTTGGACTAATGGCTGTCACAACGCGCCGCACTTTGATGTTTGTACTTTTGCCATCTAAAAACTAGAGGTAACTCTAAGATATACATTGAACTAAAGAGACAGTGGAGAATTTAAAGCTTAAGAATGGTATTGAAAGTAACAACAGGCCACTTTTTGTGGAAGATATTCCGCTTATGATTAGCAACTGTGCCCTAAATCGTTAATGTCGTATGATGCAGACGCCGGTAGGGAAGTGGCACACTCGATTAAGCGTCGGATGAAAATGCGGTGTATTCAGAGGTCAAATCTAGCCGAGATCAATTTTGCCTTTAACTCTTCTGCGATCAATAAATAAAGTATAGCTCAGGGCAGAAGCGTTAGGTCGTCTCAGGAAATTCATTGCGATATTTGTTCAACTTAATTGCGTTCGAAGTTCAAATCCTATCGTATCTTAGACAGATTTAATACACTGCCTGACTTCACACCACCTAATCCTTGACTACCTTTAGCGTAGACCACTCTCTTACAAGCATTTAGGTCAGGCCTCCAGTTTTAGAATTCATTTTCACCCCTCCCTTTTCTCCCATCTTCCATGGTCCTGGAAGGCATGTGAAGAATCATGGGTACTGCTCATCCTTCTAGATTAAGACCATCCGTAGGAAACTCTTCCTTAAGATAACTATAGAGAATGCTCCTGCTACTCGATTCATACATACACAAGGAATATTGGTGAAGCATTCCCATTAACACTTCCACCCAATACAAACAGGCAGAAAAGCAAAATTTGGTTTAGAAATAGAAATCAGCTACTCAACAATTTCCTTTTAGAATCTGAAAAGGAGGATTTCATGTATTATTGCTTCGGAAGCAACTGCTTCTTTACTCAGGTTATAAATTCACATTTATGCTTACAATTATTGGTGCGCGCGAAAAGTTGGGGTTCCAGGCAACGAAAACGATCAGCTAACACTCAATTAACGACAACAATTTGTAAGCGGAACAGTATAAATATACAAGAGTTCTCAAAGATTAACGTGTAATTCTTCACTATTTTGCTTCTTTTTTTTGTTATCCAAATCGCTACAAGTGACCTTTATTTCTTTGATCGATACGAGCCGTTTCTTAAAGGTAAATTTACATATTCTAAGCCAGAAATATATTATTGAATAAGATATATTGCAATTCACTTACATTTAATATGAGTGTATTGCTATCTTGGGCTCAATGGAAATATGTATATCTGCATTATATCTATATATTATAGACTGCTGACCGCATAAATCTCACCAAATGCATTTCGCTATATTTGACGGATGAGAAAGCTGAATAATGCTGGCAGTTAAGTTTCAACGTCTATTTTATATCTTATTCTGGAAATCTGCAAGTACGTGTATTTGTGTATGTGTGTGTTTGTATGTCTATGTGCGTGTGTGCGTATGTTTAAATATGCGTGTATATATGTGTATGCGTATGTGTCTGCATACATGAGTGTGCACACATGCAACGGTATTTAGGTAGATTGGTATGTAGATATTAGCATATAAATATGCTTATGTAAGTATTTTATTGTATGTATATTACATATGCCTACCGTAAATGCATTATAAATTTACTCACGAAACGTACGTTTACATATCGCACACGCAATACATACATACATATATATCTATATATATTTACATACATACATATATATATAGATATGTATATATATGCGTGTGAGTGTGTTTATGTGTGTGCATATATATGCATATATATGTATATATGTATATGTATATATGTGCGTGTGTGTATACAGATGCGTGCACATAGGTCTTACGTTATATATGTGTGCGTATTTATATGTAAATACAGATGCATTTATGTGTACGTATGTATATATATGGATATATACGTTAATGTGTATGTTGTGTGTGTGTGTGTGTGTGTGTGTGTGTGTGTGTGTGTGTGTGTATTTGGATTGATACACAGAAAGGTAAGATGAGTAGAAATACATTCAATAATATATATGATAAATTCATGATTTATTAAAATTATCTCTGCTTCCTGAGAAGATCGACCAATGGCTTGGTAGCAGTTAGAATCCACGGCTATCCTCTTGTCTTCAGACAACCAGGATACCTCTTCATTACTGGCATGGCAACTTTATAAAATTCTTTATTCTTGAGTTTATTTCCCGTTTTTATTTGGAATTAGTGCCAGTTGCCAAAGTGCAGTTTGCTTATCATCTCTAGAAGCAGATATAGTTTTAATATATCAAAATTTTATACCGCATATTATGTAATATACTTTTAATTCATCTCTTGTTGCTGAAACGTGTCACTTGTACCTCTGAGTTATTTCCCTTCGCACACTTTCTTTTTATTTATACAAATTACCTCAACCATGCATTTTACTTTTTGTTTGTATCTTATCGTCATGTCTGCTGAATTTAAGTTAGCATGTGCTGGCGTCTATTGAAACTGAAATATGAATATGTCTTCCTGTATTCAGACTTTTTCTTACAATATGTCAATTTTGGAGAGTTCTCGATTCTTAGGAGTATATCCCCTTCTCTTTAGGATCTGATACTAACTGCTTCAAGCAATTGGTCTACCGTCTCTAGAAGCGGAAATATTTTCAATAAATCGTGATTTTATCCACTATGTTAATGAATATACCTCTATTCGTATTTATTTTCAAGTTCCATTCACTGGCCCTTCTGGGTTATTTATTTCATCTTAGTTTATTTTTATAACATGCATGGGGATAGATAGACAGGCAGAATGACAGATAGATAGGCCATTTCATCATGTTGAACTGTTAATCCCTACACATTTTTTCTCTCTCCGTTTTTTTTGTCCTCTCTCTGATTTTTCCCCTCTCAACTCTTTCTGTCGAAGAGCGTAGGGTCTAAATGTCGAAGACTTTTTCATTCACCCCAAGCGTTAAACTAAAGCACTTGCTTGTTTTTCCTTCATCTGTCTTTGCCATTGTTTTCTGTAAATTTGAACTATATATATTTATATATATATATATATATATATTAATAAAAGGAATTCCAACCTTGTCTGATTTTCACGTTTTATTTACAATCTTATAATGATATATTACAAGATAATATATTATAATTGAATAAAATAAAATGAAATAGTAGAATGTTAAATGTTCATTCTGTTTGAACTAGTACTTTCATGCATTCAATTCTGCAATCTTCGGGTTCATGTAGTAGTGGTGACAGTCATGCTTCACAATTTTTGACTGTAGCAAGATGATTGATTCTGTGCTATAAATACAGCTGAGTAGGCTCCAGAGTGCTAGGTTTTGCAAACTGTATTCTGACCAATCAGTGTGTAGTATCACTCAATTACTTAAGCTGATTGGTTGGTTGAGCTGATTGGTTTAGGCATCACGCTTTG
This sequence comes from Octopus sinensis, assembly GCF_006345805.1. Taxonomy (NCBI): domain Eukaryota; kingdom Metazoa; phylum Mollusca; class Cephalopoda; order Octopoda; family Octopodidae; genus Octopus; species Octopus sinensis. The sequence continues at coordinate 159,017,935 of NC_042998.1, forward strand.
TTGGACATGTCAAGAGTCCTGTATTTTGACCCTCGCCGAAGCAGCAATTGTTGGGTTATTTTTAGAAATGTTGTAAATATCCTTTGTCAGAGATTTTTATATTTTTATATTTCAATCGTCATCATCATCATTGTCAGCACCTTAATTATTGTTGCTAGTGGTGATGGTGGTGGCAATAGAACTTTTAACCCTAAATAAGTTAATTTTTCTGCTATCTTCATCTTGATCACCTTTAGTATTGTTGTTGTTGTTAGTGGTCATGGTCGTAGCAGTGGAAGTAGTACCTCTAAGTATTATTATTATTGCTTATTTAGCTTGGGTTCGAATTTATCAATACAATTCTTTTCTCTGATTCTCCTCTCGATTTCACTTGGGCTGTGTAATTTGTAGAACGGAAATAGTATATACATTTTCCGGCCACATGTTGCTAGGTGGTTACTCAAAGGTATCTGACGGGCCTCTGGGTCTCTAATCTGTTGCCGGTGTACACGTGAGCGTTCTAATAGTGCGTTTCCCGTCTGACCTACATATATTTCTTCACAATTTGGGCATTTGATGCAGTAACTTAAATTTCTGCTTTTGCAGTTCATATTCGCGTTTGTGAATATTTTCCCGGTTTTTGTGTTTATATATTGACCGGTATGTATGAATTGGCATGTGCCACATCGGCTATCATTGCATTTAGATACCGTGAATGTTTGGTCTTTGTTGCTAAGGTCAAATTTTGCCTTTGTTAGTAATGTTTTCAAGTTTTTAGGCTGTCTTTTACTAAGCACCATAGCTTGATCCGTGATTATGTCTTTTAATTCATTACTTTGGGCAATGATTGGTAGGTTTGCTTTGGCAATGTTGAAGATATTCTGGTGACATGGGTTGTGTGTCACTATGAATGGTATGACTTGTTCTTGTTTTCCTCTTCCTTGGGTTGTCCTAAGTTGTTGTATGGGTATTTTTATAGCCCGCTGTATGCCATTTTCTATAAGTAGAGATGGGTATTTTCGTTTGAGCAAAAATTCTCTTAGTTCTATTAGGCGTTTGTTCCTGATATTTGCATCTTATACAATGGTACAAATTCTTCTGGCTAGGCAGTATGAGATGTTACGTTTTGTATGTGGTGGATGGCACGACTTAAAATTTAGGTATTGATGTGTGTCTGTGTGTTTATAGTATATATCTGTGGTGATGGTGGTGTCTTTTTTAATTACCATTATATCTAGGAATGGTAATTTGGTACTACTCATCTCCTTTGTAAATTGGAGAGATGGGTGTAGGTTGTTCAGGAGGATATTGAACTCTTCCAGAGTATTTAGAGATTCTGTCCAGATTATGAAGCAGTCGTCTAGGTATCTCTTCCATGCCTTTTCAATATACTTTATAAAGAGAGAGAGAGGGGGTGAGAGAGAGAGAGAGAGAGAGGAGATAAAATTAATGTTGTGAAACTATGGGTTTAAAGTAAAGAGTTTAAAATCTATAGTTTAAATTCATTCAATTTATTCTACATTTTCCAATACACATTGCGTTGGGAAGCATCTCTGAACACCCTGAATACATAACAATTTCTTCTTACATTCTTCTTACAATTTGTGACGCGTAAAGTTTATTGACGCTTTTGACTTGTTTTATTTATTTATATCTGAATCCAATCTTGAAATGTAACTTACATAATATTTTGAATGACTTGTCTTTGGGTTATGAAGAGATGACCTTCCATCTTGAAAATGTAGATATTAGAAACCTAAATCGACAGCCAGTGGTTGTCTTCTGAAGCGTCGACATGAAAGCCTGTCGGCAATACGTTTGGTGTTGGTTACTGACTAACTCTATTGGCTGCAGAGCATTAGCAAACCTGAACAAAATATAGGCCATTTTTATGTTTGTGCACTTGATATTATTGTGTGTGTATGTGTGCGTGTGTGTGCGTGCGTGTACGTGCGTGCGTGTGTGTATATATGCACGTTAATGTATGAGAGAGACAGACAGATAGACAGAGAAGCAGTTGGATGTATTGCCATGCCACGAGAACAAAAGATACAATTATTTATATCTCATTCTGTAGAATAATAAATAGCTTAGCACGAGGCAGAGCAGCTGTTTCATCTTGCACAACTTCACTGGAAATTCTCACTAAAAACATGTGAATATTATGTTTGATAATGTATTTTCATATCCCTCCGTTCCTCATCTTTTTTTAATTTAATTTTATAGCATTTTGTTGTGATTTTACATTTTTAAAATGTATCGATTGAATATGAAAAGCTGAAGTGTTTCTTCCTTCTGGCATATAAATGATATGAAAAGAATATCCGAATATTCGTTGATATATCTTTTTTTAATTTTATACATACCGACCGACTGCATGTCGAGGCTTGCTTTTATTCCGGATGCAACACAGGTCTCAGCAACCTAAACAATTTTTTATTGTTTAGATTACCGTATTGTTAACTTGCACACTTCATTTCGTGAGGCTATAATGTTTCTGATTACCGTATTGTTAACTTGCACACTTCATTTCGTGAGGCTATAATGTTTCTAAACAGGAGCGCAGAGATGATTCTGTGGATAGGGTAGCTGGTTTTCAATTAGTCCAGTGATCAATAGTTCATATTTACTCGTCGGTACTACTCTGCACTGCATCTGTGTTCAAGAAACTCGAGTTTCAAATGTCCTGCTCCAACCTAGCTGTAAAGGTTTAACGAGACAACTTACTGCTGTCAACAGCGATTGCACTGTGTAAAATTGGTTTCAAATTTTGATACAAGGCCGGTAAGTTCCGGGGAGGGGTAAGTCGATTACATCGACCCCAGTGCTCAATTGGTATTTATTTTATCGATCACGAAAGCATGAAAGACGGATGAATTGCCGCTAAGCATTTCGCTTTCTTTTTGCAGAGTTTAACTTCTCCTCTTAAGTAATACAAAATGGGCAAAACTTTTTTCTTAACCCACATAGGTCACATGTTTATAGAGTAACCCTTTCTCTTTAAATCTTCTTCCTGTTCTTCACGGTAGGCAAATAAAGGGTTTTCCAGCAAGAGGGAATGTGTTGTCATTCAGTTCTTGAATGAGAGTTGCAGGCTGTCCGACATTCTCAGAATGTGTAGGTTTACGGAGATGACACAATTGACAAAAACAATGTGCACAGGTGTATGAAGAAGTTTAAAGAGGGAGAAACCAGCATTCAAGACAAAAGACGCAGTATGAGACCAACAACTGCAACCATTGACACGAATCGTCAGCGAGTGAACACTAATTCGCGTGAACAGGCAAATCACAATCCTTGATCTTACTGAATAAGAGGATGCGGTCACAATACATTACAGAAGATGGTGGAAAACGTTGGATATCGGAAAGTATGTGCAAAGAGGGTACCTCAGCAGTCCACACCAGATCTGAAGGCGAAAACAGCGGAAGTCTGCTCTGATCTGCTGAAGCAATTGAAGCACTTTTTCCAACTGTGTAACATAGGACAAATCTTAATTGCATCATTATGGTTTGGAAATGAAGGCTCAGTCCATAGAATAGTATGAATGCATAAAATGTTCGAGAGCTAGCGATCGGCAGAGAAAGTTATTGTACAGTTTCGGGGATTGACGAAGCTGTCTTTCTCCTTGATTGTTTTGAAACGTTGTTTTACTGTGACCAGCGAACGCTACATTGAGATACTCAAATAGCTTAGACACATCATTAGGAGGAAGAGACGGAGTAAAAATCTGAAAACTATCTACATTCACCATGACGATACGTGACCACAATCCATTTCGGCAACAAATCAAACAATCATCAAACTGATTTTGTTGATAGTCTCTCATCTACCATAAAGATTGGATCTGGCGCCATCTGACTTCCATTTAATTCGATCCACTCAAGGAGTCTTCAGTGAAAGTGACTGTGAAGAAGTGGATACAAGAGCGAGAACTTACATTTTTTTCAAAGAGGATTGGAAAGCTGGGTTTAGCGATAGCGCAAATGTATCGCTTGTGATGGAGACTCTCTCAGTGGTGCCTTTGTATAGAAGAATAGTTACTTTATCAACAATTTGAACAACTTATATCAGTTAACCAAAGAAGTTATGCTCGTTTTTGCACTACTTTGCACTAAAACCCTGGTAGAATCAAAATTCAAATTGTTGTTGTTGTTGTTGTTTTTGGTGGTGGGTAACAGCGGGAGCAGCGTCAGTGGAAGCACAGCAGCGGTGGCAGCGACAGTGTCGGTGTCTGTGGTGACGGTGATTGCGATGGTGGTGGCGGTGGTTGTGCGCTGATGACGATGATGCCGATGATGATGATTAATCCATGGACTGATATTTGTTTTATAGCGCAGAAGTGTGTTCTCAGCGTCCATACTTTAATCAAGAAAGAAATATCTAAAGGCGGTATCGCATGATGTTGGTGGATTTCAATTCCATCGATTAATCTTTCCACTTTTGCTGTCTTTCGTCCATTTTTCTCTTTCTACTCCCCCTCTCTCTCTCTCTCTTTCTCTCATTCACTCACTCCCTCATTCACTAACTCATATAAACATACACACACATTACATACGCATACACGGACACTCCAACATACAACTAGCAGAAATATCTCAATTCAATATGAACATTATTACGTTGAAAACAACGTTTTTTTTTCCATACATGATTCAATAATTTTGTAAAGTAGTAGGAAGACAATAAAGAAAGGAAGGAGGAAAAGAATCTCCAAACTACAGAATTTTTTAAAATACAAAATAAAACAAGTATATAAATAACGGAAAGAATTACGAAATGATTTCTTACTGGATATACATACTATAGAAAATATCGTGCGTACGTGACATGTTGGTATTTCTGGAATTAACTATTATAGTTTATGTTAATTAAATTTTAACCTAATCATTTGAGATTTTATCAACACCACATTCAGTTTCCCTATCATCATCAAGATCGGGATGTAGAAAGGGAACATTTAAATTCTGTTTCTATAATGTTAACCGGATTCAGTTATATATATATATATATATATACATAGCTAAAGGATATACACACACACACACACACACACACACACACACATATATATAACCCTTTGCTTGACCTTCCCTTCCTTCCTTGTCTTCCTCTTTGCCTGTCTCACTTTTTCGCCCTTTCTGGTTTCCTTTCCTCTCTCTCTCTCTCTCTCACTCCTCCTCATCTCTCTCACAGCTGGGCGACCACTTCCTTTCGCTTGCGGTCTCCTTACAAGTGAACACGCTTTTTTCCTGCGCTCTTAAAAATCTTTCCTCGTCTAGGCCAAAAAAGGCCCTCATTGTTTGTTTTCTTGTTTGTTTTTATTTCTTGTACTGTATTTTTTTTGTAATTGTATTTTTATTTTGTAATTTTATTTGTATCGTTTTTACGTCCTGTTTTTGTCACATTTTTTTCTTTCCTTGTTTTTACCCCTCTACAAAGGAATTTTATTTAATTCTTTCGCAGGAAGGACTAGTTCGACGAGTCGTGTTCTGTCCTCACCTTCGAAACACGCATGGAGTCGAACTAGGGACAGCTGATGAAGGGGAAGTTTCCTTGTGTTGTTTGTCTTGTACTCTGTTTTTTCGTTATTAAAAAAAAGGTATGTTTCCATGTTTGTTTTTACGTTTTCGTTTCTCGTTGAGTTCTACGTCTATTTGTGGTGTCCTGTACTCACGTATATATATTTATATATGCATGTATATATACATGTAGATATAGGTACGTACATATATGTATGTATGTATGCATATATTTTATTTATTAAATTTATATATATATATATATATATATATATATATACATACATATATAAATATATATATTACATACATACATGCATACATATATATATATATATATATATATATATATATATATATATACTTCATTTGTAGGGTAAGTAGACTATCATTGCTTTTTTGCTGGGAGATATCACTCCCCACGTGGTATCTTGGGAAAGTATTTACTACTATAGCCACAGGCCGACCAAAACTTTGTGAGTGGATTTGGTAGACAAAAACTAAAAGAAGCCCGTCGAATCTATCTATGTGTGTGTGTGTGTGTGTGTGTGTGTGTGTGTGTCGCCCCGCCATCGCTTGACAACCAATGGAGGTGTGTTTATGTCCTCGTAACATAGCGGTTCGGCAAATGAGAACGATAAAATAAGGACTAGGCTCACAAATAATATATCTCCCTTTTGTTTTGGAATACATAGACATAATAATCAGCCGGTAGACATAATAAAATGTCTACCGGCTGCTGTATGTCATTTCTGTATCTCCTCCATTTTCTTTTTGCCGTATAAAATCAGGGTAAACCACTTTCTACCCCGCCCATATATGACACTCGATTGTTAAATTACCACGCAATAACCAGCACTTGGGTATCAATAATTGGGCCCGCTACCAGCAGTATATTGGATAGGTACTGTCCCTTAGTTGGTTGGCCTCCCAACCTCAAACTCTTACGGAAATGCTTGTGGGACTCGAATCCACATCTTTTCTAGAGATGTCTACATTTAGGTCCAATATTCCAAGTAAAGGGTTTTTCGTTAACTCGAAAATTTATAAAATTCTTGTCAATACATACACACACACATACATATATACATAATCTCTCTTCCCCTCTCTTTATATGTATTTTTCTCTGTGTGTGAGTGTATCGAGAGAGAGCATGTATGTATATATGTATTTGTTTATGTATGTATTTATATATATAAGAAAAATAACGCATTGACTATTAGATTTGGGAATATATCGATTTACACGATAAAATAAATGATAAAATTTTATTAAAGCATGTTGCTTTTTTACATGAATAGGTTAGTCAGTCGTTTATGGAGATGGTAAAGCAACTGGTCTAATGGTTAGGCTATTGGATTCACGATCAACGCTTTGTATCCTTTGACAAGGTACACATCTACTCATCCACGCAGCTGACATTCCGTTGCAACTACTGCAGAGTCGCTGGTTTTAAACTATTCACATATAGCAATGAAGAGGATTTTCTCAATAGACTGTATTTGCACACATTTTCGACTCTGATATAAATAGAGTCGAAAATGTGAAAAGAATATGGGCGGGGCATGTCTTGATCAGTCGTGTGTGAGTATATATATATATATATAAAATAATAATAATAAATGTGCCCTTTTAAAGCTTAGCCAGTCTCATGGGCCCGGTTTCCCGGCTTCAATGGCGTATGTGTTCCCCAGCTGGGCGGGACGCCAGCCCATCGCAGCGTTACTCATTTTTGCCAGCTGAGTGGAATGGAGCAACGTGAAATGAAGTGTTTTGCTCAAGAACACAACGCGTCGCCCGGTCCAGGAATCGAAACCACAATCTTACGATCATAATGCTCACATCCTAACCACTAAGCCACGCGCCTCCACACACACACACACACACACACACACACACACACACACACACACACACACACACATATATATATATATATATATATATACACATACACGACTAATCAAGACATGCCCCCTCTCCCATTCTTTATGTAAGGTTAAAATTCTACAAAGTAATAAAATATGAGTCTTCAAGCAAATAAGGACCAGATCAAATCGCAAGTATTTAAATCCTAAGCGAAATCCACTTCCTTCGAATCAGTAGGATATAATACTGACGTGCATCACTCTTAATACGTTTCGGAATACTCAAACGTAAATATGCTGCTTGTAATTTGTCTTCGGAGGAAACACGCTTGATTCATCGAAGTAAAGGGACTTCGAGACACCGCAGGTTTCAACCTAGTTAAGTCCCTTCATCAGAATCCATACCTGGATCAATGACTCTAAACAAGAATTTTTGCTTTTGTTTACAGAAATTTACAAACAAATTATCTGGTGATGCATGTTGATGTTTGTCAAACAGATAATACATCGTCACATGCACAGAGAAGAGCATTCATTCTTAATACGTTCAGTTTCTCAAAGGGCCCCAAACTCAATGAATTAAGTACGTTATGGACACATTGTCTGAAAGAAGAAATTGTTTTCCATAAACAAAATACAACTGTGGCGAACACATTCATGTTTCAATTTGCCAGAACGTATTACGAATGAAGATGTGCGTCCTTGTTTTGATTTTCGCTGTTCTCTATGCATGTGACTATTTACTATTTCTAAGTTATATTTTCTTGGAAGTTTAGTTTCACAGAGTTTATTTGAACAATAAAAGATGGATGTCTAATCATGTAGAATATGGGGTTTGAGTGTACGTTCTTGTAGTTGAGAGTAAACTTCCCACATCCACCCCAAATCGTTGTGTGAAAACTACTGTCAAAGAGAGTCTATTAAAGGAACTTCTTTGTTAATGAATCTCAATTAAATATATTTTCCTAAATATTTACAAAGCTTAGCTAACGCTTTCGATCTTTTCTCCATACGATGGGGACTCATTATTAATTACTGTAAGGAAATACAAATCAAACACAAATTGAATTTTAAAAGATCTAAATTAAAATAGCGTTCAATGTTCCAGTCATCTTTTCACATGTGTTTTAAATGATTGTTATAAAAGTCAACGAAACACTCACCAAGTTTACAGTGCTATCGCTGATTACAGTAATGATGTTTAATATCTTGCAACTACATTAAGCTTACGATGGAGTCTGTACTCGGTCGTTTAACCTCCTAAAAACAGAAGACAGATCCCACACAAATCTCACCTTGTCGCCTTAATTATGACGCATTGAACAATTATACACAAAGAGGTAGGATGGTAACGGGTGGGACATCTTTGATTATTAGTTTGAATCAGGATTTACCTTGATATAAACAACGTTCCACTGTATGGAGGAGGCTGTTGAAAATTAACAGGGCGTAACTCCGGTGATTAATTAAGATACTAGCCTCTGATCAGTTAGTTGTCTATCTATCTACCCTGTCATATGTAAATCACACAAGCAGAGGACAGAAATAGATAAATTGTTTCACACAAAGGTATAATAAAGTGCAATAATAGGATAGGCATTCACTACCCACAAACTGTATGCAATTCCTTATTCGCTCGTGTAGGGCAAAACCATGCTTTTTTTTTCTTTTGTGTCTCTTTTATCCATTTACTTTTTTTAAAGACAGAATATTGTGACTTTCCTACTTTTAGAAACATCATTACTTATAAAAATAAAATTGAAATGAAATCGTTTCAACTGAGAGAAGTATCGAACCCGTAATGCGAATATGAGACTGCGGCGCTCGCCCCTATCACCCAACTTCCTATAACTTTTGAACTTTGCAGGCATGCTGCAAAAGTTGCTACATCTCATTACAACGGAAATACAATAGTTAGCAATCCGGATTAGTGAGAGGCAATGTTTTAATATGACTGTCAAACGAATAATTCCCGTCCAAATAGTTGTCTTGTCTCAACATGCCTAATTTACATGACAATTTCCATTACAAATTGACACACCAAACACTAAATATTTCACTGACGTAGTCAAAGCTAAATTTACTTCATACACTCTCTTGCCCCATGCAGAAAAAAAAAATACTTCACAAGTTATTTTTCCTCTTCAAAGAAAACACTTCAGAGATTATCGTTGTACTTTTTCTACAATCGCACAGATCATACTTTACCAGTCTCAAAGGAAACACTTCAGACTGCCTACGTTTCTCTCCTCTCAGTATCTTTTATTTGTCAAACCTTTGTTTACTTAAGCGATCTGCGGTCATTGACTTAATGAGATTTTTTCCTTTTTATTCTTCCTTTCTTTTGTAAAAAAGGTAGAGAACAGAGCTGCATGAAGCGCAGACAAAATACTTTACAGTTTCTAGTTTCTTTCCGTTCCGGGATCAAATTCTGTCGAAGTCAACTTTGCTTTTCAGCCCTTTGCAGTTAATAAAATAAGTAGCAGTCATGGTGACGTTTAATAGCCCATACCCTTCACTTGAACATGTTTGATTTTGTACCAGTGTTAAGAATCATTAACATATTTTCCAGCATATGTTGGAATGGCTGATACAGCAAATAAGACTAAATTTATTGCACTCTTTATACCTCTTCTCTTAACATCCTGGAGTTAAATTTGCTTTCTGAAGCTAATTTTTTTTACATTCCATCAATAAAATAAGTACCAATTGAATATACCCTTCACCTACAAATTCGAGGCTTAATGCCGACGTTAGATATGGTTGTTATCATTAATTCAAGAGGGAAATGGAGTTACAGACACAATATAAACTACTATATAATTTAATGTTTGACTTTAGATTTTCCCTGGGGTCGATTTTCATTTTCATAACCTCTATCTCTCAAGGTGCACAAGTCATGCACATGTGTAGATCAAGTTTAGTTTTGTCTCACTGCGTTCTCAGTTTAATCAAAACTTACGGTGGCTGAGTTGTTTTCTTCTCACGCTTATGTTACGGAGGAAATTACTTTGCGGTGTTAGTGTCTTAAGGAATATAAATTTGATTTTCACGATGTAGCTTTTCCATTACGTATGATACAGAAACGACTATTTTAATCTAATACTGCTTCTGTTGTATACAACAAATTTCATAAATATGTATGTATGTTGTCGGCAATCCCTCGAGGGTGATTGCCCACCAGAGTCAGCTAATATAGACTGGTGCCACACCAGAGTAACAAGCCAACAGACCAGCCTAAATAAACTATGAGCGAGTGCGCGCGTATGGTGTGTTTATGAGTATATACACATACATACATATTTATGGAAGCATGTATGCGTGTCTGGCGTGAGGAGTACGTATGTGTGTGCATTTGTGAGTGTATGTATATTCTTTTACTTTTTACCAGTTTCATCCTGCGAGCTGTGAATCTGTGCGTGTTAAACTTGCGTGCGTGTGTCGTATATGTATGGCTTCGTGTGTGTGTTCGTTTATCTAGATATATTTTATATAAATGATTTATTACATTTAAATAACAGCAGCTATGAGACATCCTATCAAAGAAACATCAATAATGTCCGAGAAGAAGAAGAAGAAGAAGAAGAAGAAGAAGAAGAAGAAGAAGAAGAAGAAGAAGAAGAAGAAGAAGAAGAAGAAGAAGAAACTAAAGGTACTTCAATTTATTTACTATGTAAGAATTGATTGCAAATTCCACACCACGTTTCATTCTTCGGTCGGGAAACGAAAAATAATTACAAGATATTCCGAACAATTCTAAATGACATTCACCCGAAATCCTTATTTATTCTTCACTGAAGTGATATCAGTTTTGTAAAAGTTTTCAATATCCAAGTTTAAATGTCAAATCCTTGTTTTCATTATGAGAAAGGTTATCTTTATATCACATAGCCATCATGTGCTTCAACATCGTTCATGAGATCCCACGAGATCATCACTGCTGGAATACTATTTCCACAGCGAAACACATTGACCCAGCACGTTGGCCACTACACAGTATCACCCCGACACATCACCATCACCACAAAATCCTTGCTGCTATAACTACAACATTAACAGCACCAGCTACATCGTCACCATCACCATATCGTCACTTCTGCAACACTAGGGCACCAACCGCACCAACCTCACCATCGCCAAAACATAGCACCACATCACCAAAATATCACCAGACTACTATAACATCACCACCAACACCACAACCTTAGCACAATACCACCAAAGTGTCACTACCAACACAACTACAATAATATTGTAGTTATAGTAGAGGAGTTAAAGAGGGGAAACAGCACGACCACAAATCATTGTGGAGGGAGTATTTGCTATTTAACTACATTGCCACAATTGGGGTACCATCAAAATGTACGTTTGTGTGTGTGTGTGTGTGTGTGAGAGAGAGAGAGAGAGAGAGGAGGAAGAGAGAATGTGTGTGAGAATGTTTGTGAATGTGTGTTTGTACATGTGTGTGTGCGCATACGTTTCGGTATCGCATTTTCGTGAACAATAGCAGTATCCGGTGTAAAGAACTGAAGTCTTTTCCAATCCTAAAGAGAAATCCTAGTTTTAGGAGTAAAGTTTTGTCAACATTACATCAGTAGAGATTCTTCGGTGTAGCATTTGTTGCAAATCTGAAGGATTTAGCTATTTATTCTTTTCTACTCTAGGTACAAGGCCCGAAATTTGGGGGGGAGGGGGCCAGTCGATTAGATTGACCCCAATACGCAACTGGTACTTAATTTATCAACCTCGAAAGGACGAAAGGCAAAGTCGACCTCGGCGGAATTTGAACTCAGAACATAAAGATAGACGAAATACCGCTAAGCATTTCGCCCAACATGCTAACGTTTCTGCCAGCTCGCCGCCTTGATTTAGCTATTTATTGTTCAGACAAAGGTTGGATATAAAGCAAGACTCTTTTTGTCATATTTGTAGTGACTATGTGTGGTACTGACGACGGCGATAGTGTATGTTATGTTTCCATCGGCAGGTTTCTTCACGATGTATGTTCATGAAAGTATTATTTCGTATATTATGACTATTCATAGAAATATATATTTATGGATATATGATTTCAGTGAAATCATTAATGAACAAATTTCAGAGTATGAGAAAGTCAAATGCATATGTTGCAAAGGAGCTATCCAAGAGGAATTTTTTGACCGAAGAGAAACAAATAGAGCCTACAAGTGGTCAACACAGAATGTTCTTATGCCTGACATGATCGAACGTTTAGCTAATTCCAAGAGCAACAGCATGGCTTTCGTCGAAATCTTCAACGATGAGAGATCACTGAAAGATCACTGAGAGATCACCTGACAGGTCATTGAGAGATGACTAACAAATCACTGAGAGGACAACAACGAATGTAATTATTCGGAGAAGACATTTTAGTTGTCACCGAGAAGAGAAAGATAAAGTAGCTGTTTAATTCTGTTTCCATCAAGCTTAGATGTGAGAGCAATATGGTTTCATTGATTATAGTCAATAAAATCATATTGCTCCCACACCTTCCTTAGACACAGGACGTATTGTCATGTGCATCTATTGACTAGTTCAGATGTCGCAGAAAAGATTGATAAATCTTGTGGTGCCAGCAACTGCTCTGGAGTGCATTGTTTAATAGTCATGAAAAGGATTCCATCAGAATCTGTAGCATTGCAGAGTTGAATTATCAGAAGGGATTTAGCTTGTAGCGATACACAGAAAGCATGGGAAAAGTTTTGTTTAGTATTTAGTGTGGGTTTAAAAGCAAAACGAGTAACAAAAGCGCTAACACACTGAAATGAATTGAGATGGAAACTACGATGATCACTCAGCTTGTTGGAACCTTACCTTCTCCTTTATAGTATTGACCATTATCGACTGAAATTACAAATGAAATTTATTATACCAAACTAGATTACATCATTAAATGAAAGCAAGAATGAAAACAAACAAGTACAGCAGAGAAAACAATATAAGACCAGAAATGTAAGCGATTAAACATTCTCAAGAACCGCTATATTGATGAAAGAGTGAACATGCGAAGTTGTGGGTTCGATTGATTGCGTGCTAGTTAAATATGGCTCAGTGTGTTTCAAGGAATTGCATATTTCACTTTTCTACTTTCATAATACTATATTTTACGGTTACTTCTGGTTAATTCGTTTTTGTATGTGTGTGCATGTGTGTTTGCAGCCCTAAAATTATATGCAGTCATATGAGTACGCATGCGGGTGTGAGTTCGTGTTACATATCTGTAAATGTAAAAATCTATACAGGAGAATTTGTTCATGTTCTATCAACACAATGCCCTTTAAACTTACCTTCAATTTGGAATACATTAATCCCTCGCTATCTTGTGATTCACCTATCGCGCACTCAGTACATCGCGGATTTTTCTGGGTAATATATGCAAATTTATATCGCGTACTCCTCAGTATATCCGGATTTCTGCGACCGATAAGTATTTATATTTTTTTAGGTTTTAATTATTTCCGTGGGGGATTTTAGAACGTTCGCCCGCGATAGTCGAGGGATTATTGCATATAAAAACAAATCATACATACATACATACAAATAGGCGCAGGAGTGGCTGTGTGGTAAGTAGCTTGCTAACCAACCACACGGTTGCGGGTTCAGTCCCACTGCGTGGCATCTTGGGCAAGTGTCTTCTGCTATAGCCCCGGGCCGACCAATGCCTTGTGAGTGGATTTGGTAGACGGAAACTGAAAGAAGCCTGTCGTATATATGTATATATATGTATATGTGTGTGTGTTTGTGTGTCTGTGTTTGTCCCCCTAGCATTGCTTGACAACCGATGCTGGTGTGTTTAGGTCCCCGTCACTTAGCGGTTCGGCAAAAAGAGACCGATAGAATAAGTACTAAAAGGTGGTGCTCCAGCATGGCCGCAGTCAAATGACTGAAACAAGTAAAAGAGTAAAAGAGTATACATGCATACAGACAGCCAGATGCACACACACACACACATATTCATACATACATACGTACATACATACATACATACATACATACATACATACATACATACATACATACATACATACATACATACATACATACGTACGTACATACATACATGTGGAGGCACATGGCCTAGTGATTAGAGCAGCGGACTCGCGGTCAAGGGATCGCGGTTTCGAATTTCAGACCGGGCGATGTGTGTTTATGAGCGAAACACCTAAGCTCCACGTGGCTCTGCCAGAAGGTAATGCCGAACTTCTGCTGACTCTTTCGCCACAACATTCTTCACTCTTTCCTCCTGCATCTTCCAGCTCACCTGCGACGGACCGGCGTCCCGTCCAGGTGGGGAACCTATACGCCAAGGAAACCGGGAAACCGGCCCTTATGAGTCAGGCAAGGCCCGAGAAGGAACAATACATACATACACACATACATGTTATTGTGTGCGCGTACGTATGCTTGCATGGTGCATGCGTGTGAAAAACGTCCCAGACCAAAATTCCTTAAATGAGACAATTATCACAGTTGATCTGTCTAGTTTATTTCCATGTGAAACAAGTACACTGTTTATTAAGTAAAACTATTTTACATCAAACTGTGTAATCTTACGTCAATCACTAATCCATAAGAAAGCTTACATGGTAACTTGAACAACTAGAAATAACAGCTAATCTGTCTTTTGAAACATTCCTTGCTGTCTGTCTTAAAAAAAGAAATGTTCTGCAATAAATCAGATCTGAAAAGACGGTATGGGCAGGATTTTTTTTACCTAGATGTCTGCTCGATTATGGTTAGCCTAGGGCTAAACAACAACAACAGATAATAATAATTTGAGCTGCTACGATACTGTTTGGTTGATTTCTGCAACAGCCAAGACTTTCGTCTTGGATGTACGCTGACGCCTATAGATATCAGAAAAAATATGTGTTACTCGAAATGGAATTCAATTTCCTTTGCTTTCTTCCGTATGAAATTAACAGCTTCCTCGGATAATCTATGATAGATTATGGATCCTGTGGAACTTCCCAATACTTTTGTCTCCCTCCGTTACTTTTCCTTCCTCACTTTCACTTTCATTTCTCGCGCGTGTGAGTGTGTGTGCGTGTGTGTGTTTGTGTGTGTGTGTGCGTGTGTGTATATGTGTGTTTAAAAATACACGCGCGCGTATATATATAAACATATATGTATATATATTTGCTTACATGTATACATATAAACACACACGCACAAATATATATATATATATTATAATATACTACGATATATATATATATAAATGTGTGTGTGTATATGTATACAGATACGTGCACGCGCACACACACACACACACATACATATATACATATATGTATACATTTATAACAAACACACAATTTGTATGTGTGGTGTGAGGCACATTGCTGTGAAGGCAACATACGCCTGGCACCAGCTTTGCTTCTGAAAAAGTAGAATTAAATATCTTGTTATTAATTCTGCATTCGGCTATCTTATCTATTTCATCATTTTGCCCCCACCCCTGTCTTTCAGTATATTGTGTAGACACAAATATATTTTTCCCTTATATATATATATATATACGCGCACACACGCATATAAATACATGTATATCCGTTAAGTTATACATGCACAGTTTTATATGCATATACGCCTTTGTGTATGCATGTATGTATGAGATGTTATACACATAGAGTTGTATACATATGTACTTGTATGACTATGCATGCATTCTTATCTCTCTAATGTATTCATCGATCCATATACACACACACACACACACATATATATATATATAAATATATTATATGTGTATATATATATGCAATATATATATACATTATATATATACATTATATATATATGTATTATGTGTGTATATATCTTTGTATATATATATATATATCCATCCATCCATCTATATATATATATATACGCACATATATATGTATATGCTGTATGTATGAATGTATGTATATATGTATATCAATCAATCCATCTATCATATATATATATATGCTTGAGTGTGTATGTGTGTGCGTGTCTGAGAGTGTACAGTTATGCATACATACACACCAACGCGTGTCTATATATATACATACATATCTAATCAATGATATGCATGTATGTTTCTACATATGTGCACATAATTCGTACAATTTTTTTGCAAGCTCTCACTTCTACATATTTAAATATGCAGCTATGCATATGGTTATGAAATTCTCCCGGGATATAGCTTTAGAAATAACTGTGGAAATAGCTATGAAAATAGACCAATACAACAGTTTCTACCTGATTAAATCCGTATGAAAACACCAGTAACTGCATTCACAAAAATCCAGACCCAAAGACACGCACCACCACACACACATACTGGCGCATATAAATGAACCGCCAACCTACTATTGTTTCAGGAAGCTAACGACGAACGTTGGAATTATACCCTGCTATGATGCTCATTACGTTCATTAAATATTACCACATTGAATACTTTAAAAGAATATACAGATCAGTTATTTCTTTGTAATCAACCGAGTATCCAATTACGCAATAGCTGGAATGGTGGAATGGATATTAAAAACATGTCGATATATAAAACGGATACTTGATTTATACTTATAAATATCTGAAATCGGAGAATGCAGAAAAAAAGACTAAATAATATTAAAAATCCATTAGTAATTTTCGCAACATCGGTCATGTTGTCGCTGTAATAGGGAATTATGATAGATATATTGCTGTATCGTATCTGTTGGAATTGCCTTTCTTGCTCACAATGATGTCACCAAGCTTGACTGAGTGTCTGATATCATAGTGTAACTCTTTCCGATTTCAAATTCATTCTCTAGCCTGACTAGAATAAAATTAAAGCGAACACCGAACAACCTTCGCAACAAAACATATCACTTATCATTCAGCAACTTTCACAAACAGCCTTTATTGTGCTAGTTGTAATTATGCAGTAGCAGACTTGAGTGTGATAATTTCTCAACTTAAACTACTGCTCAAGAGCAGCAATGTGTAAGTTTTGTCAGCATGTGCATATGCCTGAGCATCTCTCTTGTCGTAAACAAATAGGCAAATAGCGTACCGAAGGAATATAGTGCAATTAAGTAAATAGGCAATGAGTGGGCCCGCTATGCGATCATTCGACTTGCTAAAATAGAAGCAAAACCTCACTCACTTCAGATCATCTCATCTTCGAAAGGAAGAACTCATTAATTAATGAAGTTCGAATAAAATAAGAGATGGACATAGCTAGAATTTCTGAGTTTGAAGCTAATCGACTCCCTTCGTCGCAGTCTTCCAATGTCTTGTCCGCAGTTATACCCTGCTGCCAAAAATCAGACTCACTGCCTTCAGATATTTCTAATTAATTTACATACCAAGTTCTCTCCTCAGTCCTGCTTGACCAGAATTAATCATTGAAATTGAGAGATCACTCACAAGATATTGGTGTTTTTCAACAGAAAATGCCTCAAAAATGCCCAAGGATGCATTTGGTTGCATTCAAGTATAATTAAAGAAATTATTAAGGACGGTCGTTGAGTGTGCTAGCACAAGCAAACCAGTTAGCTCCCCATGCCTTATTTCCTTTAATTGTAAAATTAATACGAAATGTTTTAATTATTGTGAGTTTTATTGTATTTTTTATTTCTGTGCAAATATGTGTATCCATACATGAGTATGTGAATATGTATGTATGTATGAATGTACGAAGGTAGGTAGGTAAGTAGGTAGGAGGGAGGGAGGGAAGTATGCATGCAGGTATATATATATATATATATATCAAGAGAGAGAGAGAGAGAGAGAGAGAGAGAAAGAGAGAGAGAGAGAGAGAGAGAGAGAGCGACTGGAAGATAGATAGATTTGAATGAATGTATTTGTATGCATACGTGTGCGCGTGTGCGTTAATAAGAATGAAGCTGAATGGTTGTTCAAGAGGATTGCGTGCTAGTGATGGTCCTGTTTGGGATGCGCGTAGGATATCAAAACCATTCTGCTCACGGTAGTTTAATAAGGCGTGTTGGATGGAATGCAGTTAACATAACTGGTTGTCTAGACAAAGAGATTATGTGGTGAACGAAAACATACACTTTCCTATTTAGTAGTAACCTCATCGACTTTGTCAAGTTTCACTTGAAAAGGAATTTGTGACAGAATAGGGAAGTGCTAATCTCGAGTGAATTTATTGAAAGGTAAAAGTTGCAAAAAATAACAAGAGTGATTGGGACCGCTCTAAGCATGCATCAATTAGTCACAGAACGATAATTGAAGAAGGCATTTGCTCTTAGTGTTCAAGGGAATCTGATTGTAGATGGAAATCTTTTTGTACAAGAAGTACTGCTTCATCACCAACCTTGATTAATTGTATACCATGCATCCTTATATTTCATGCTTTTCTTATCTATCTTCATTAGTTCAGTACTGGAGAGCGATGTAATCGTTTGTGTGCACGGGAACCGTAATACTTATGTGAAAATTTGAAACTATCATTATCGTCATCATCATCATCGTCGTCGTCATCATCATTATCATCATCACGTCACCCTTACTATCATCATCATCAACATCATCATCACCTTTTCCCATCATCGGGATAATCTTCAGAACATCAGTGGAGGGATGTGTATAAGAAAATTATATGTTGCTCATACCTTTCTTACAGACGAGAGTGAATCAAAATGGATTATAACTTAGAATCAAAACCAAATTTCGTGTGCTCAGTTCCCTCACATTATGCATAGCTCATCACCAGCACCAATGCACAACACACAACTTTCTCACCAATTTTTTGAATAAAATTAATGTACATGCACATAGGAAGATGGAATTTTAAGATGTTGGTACAAATGCTCTTTCTTAATTGTGGCTAAAATTTGACATATATCTGATCTGTTTTTCATGAGTAATTAAGAATTTACTGGAATTGGCTGTCTGAAGTTATTATGCAAATATTGAAAATTATATTTTTACAGTGTTAATAATACGTTTTTGTTATTTTGCAGGTCATAATATAATCAGAAAGATGTAAAAGAAAGATATTACAGCGTCTGAAAAGCAGAAAATAACTAAGCTTTTAAGTGATAGCATGACCTCTTTGAACATTATGAAGCAGCTTGGCCGAGATCATCGAACAACCAAGAAAACAATTGAAGATATAACAAAGAACAGGAAACGAAGGTCTGGAAAGGGGTTCAATAATTTGTCCACGAGAGATAAACGTCAGCTGAAACGCATTGTCGCTAAAGACCCACTACTCAGTAGTGATAAGATATTTAATATGGCTGGGATTATTGGAGTAAAGAGAGACATGAGGTGTAGAGTCCTTCACGACATTGGTTCTGGGAAATCTCCTCGCCAGCTTCTTGTATCTCCAACAAATATTGATAAACATCTGAAGTCAGCAAGAATGTACTTAAAAACAGGTTTCAGAAACATCATATTCACTGACGAATCACATGTCACATTAGATGGTCCAGATGGATGGGCTAAAGGATGGCTTCTGTCAGGGCAAGATGCGCATCTGACGAGAATACGGCAACAAGTGTTGGGCTGGTATTGTTAACAGAACCATCATTGGACCATTTAAAGTTGATGGAGGTGTAAAACTCAACAGTACAAATTATTGTGAATTTTTGGATCAAACTTTCTTTGAATGGTACAAGCGTCAACCTCACAGTTTCAAGATAAAGTGTATGTTTATACATGACAATGCTCCATCACATGCTTCTCGCCCAACTCGTGAGTTTCTTGAGCGCAAACGATTTGCCGAAGACAAAATAATGGAGTGGTCACCGTCAAGCCCTGACTTGAACCCAATAGAAAACCTCTGGTCAATCGCCAAACAGAAACTCTATGAAAGAGGCAAACAGTACAACAGTAAGGTAGAACTGTGGAATGATGTACAAAGTATTATAGCTGCAGTTTCGCCAGATCAAATTGGAAAACTAACAAATTCGATGGACAACAGTTTAGTAACGTTGTTTGAAAAGAAAGGTCGTTATATCAACATGTAAGTTGTTTCAACTATATATTAAAACATTGTTCTTTGAATTAGTAAAAAGTTCATAATGGGTTCATATATTTTAATTGTCCTGATACGCAGAGCAAATAACAATTCCAGCATTTGCATAGCTTCAGACAGCCAGTTTCAATAAATTCTCAATTAAGCACGAAAAAAAAATCAGATGTATGTCAAATTTTAGCCACAATTAAGAAAGAGCATTTGTACCAACATCCTAAAATTTCAGCTTCCTATGTATATTGTACATTCATTTTATTAAAATATAAACCGATTTGCATCATATCTTCACACAAGGTGTATATATATATATATGAGTATATATATAATAATAAGAGTAAATAATTTCTATAAAGGCTTTTAAAAAAACCCCAATTATTTACTGGTAGAATTCGGTATGTAAATATAGCCGATTACCGGCAGGAACTTCTGTAAAGTTCAGTATATATATTGTATATAAGAAAAAGGGACAGGCAAAACAGGTTGCTTGACCGCATACCGAAAAAATAGAAATAGCAGTCAAGAATGCTTGTTTCTATCAAAGTTGGACTCCGGGCATGACAGACCCTGTAATTCACATATGCAAAACAGAAGGAATAGATAACGAATACGAAGTCTGGCGGTTATCTGTGAACATCATGTTTCTGGATTATAAACATATTGAATATATATTCCATATATATTTTTGATATATATTTCATATACATTGCATATATATTTCACATCCTTCTTCAGCACAGCTTTCCATTGAAAAAGATTTATCATAGATTTATCAAATGCTACGTACCTCAAACCTTCTGACCATGCGACATCAAAACATTTGAAGAAAGTGAGCAAAGGCTAAACCTACATAGACGTTTGAATTCATAAATCTTCCCTCCAAAATTTTGCCATGCGCATTACAAAAATAGTTCCCTAAGAAGGGGAACAGTTAGGTTGTCAAAGGGAGTGAAAAATCCAAATAGTAATATAATAATAAGAGTAAATAATTTCTATAAAGGCTTTTAAAAAAACCCCAATTATTTACTGGTAGAATTCGGTATGTAAATATAGCCGATTACCGGCAGGAACTTCTGTAAAGTTCAGTATATATATTGTATATAAGAAAAAGGGACAGGCAAAACAGGTTGCTTGACCGCATACCGAAAAAATAGAAATAGCAGTCAAGAATGCTTGTTTCTATCAAAGTTGGATTCCGGGCATGACAGACCCTGTAATTCACATATGCAAAACAGAAGGAATAGATAACGAATACGAAG
>NC_042998.1:159042044-159057044 GCF_006345805.1 Octopus sinensis
TTCAAGATCTTACAGCTGTTTCTGGGCTATTCTCGAGTATGGGATTTTCCGTCATCAGAGGCATATTGTGGGGGAGGAGTATGGAAAATGAAAATGGATAATATATCAAGCCATATTAAGATGACAAAACATTGAAGAAGAGAGTAAAAGAATAAAGAGATGGAAAGAGGGAGAAAAAAGAAGCATAAAAGTTCATAGTTCAACTTCCCGAAGTTATAGAAACCAGAGCATGAGCCCTTAGGTGCAATCCAACGTAGATCCATGAGCGTAAGTCTTTAGGTGCAATCCTGCGCATATCCACGTGGTTTAAAATCTTCATATAGTAGACATCCCATGAAAAAGACGCGAACATATCAACGTTCAATAACGGAATGGTAGCGGAGGTGGCTATTAAGTGGTAAAAGTAAAGGAAAGAAAAAAAAATAGAGAGGAAGATAGAGTGAGGTGGGGGGATTTTAAGGATTATTCTATAGCCAATCCTATAGCTGCTCGGTAACTGTAGGCGCACAGCCTCTGCACAATGCCTTTTGAGGGGAGCAGAGGGTATGTACTGATGTCTTTTCTTAAGAAATCTGTTTTCCTTGTTTGTGTAATATGAGTCCGCAGATCCACGTATGGTATTTTTCCTCTTCTGGGTTCCTGCTGGTTTAGTGTGGGTGATTACTATGTTAGTTATGCTGATAAGGCTTAGAATAGGCAAAGTTGCAGTTTGTTCCATTTTCTTCAAGCCAGCAGATGCTATTTGTATAGAATTTACAGACAACCTGGGCTCTGTCAGTTCCCGTCCTTGTCTTTGTATGTTTCACCTTTTGATATCTCAAGTCTCTGTTTTTGTTTTTGTTGGGCTTGAGGATGTCAGCACTTTTCATCATCCTTCAGCTGCCTACTCAATCTGGCTGCTCCACCTATTTCCCGATCTCTGATATTTATTTGCATTTCTATTTTGACTGTTTTCATTCCTGCCATTGCTGCTTTCAGTGCTGTTTTCGGGATGAGTAGTGTTTGAATTTGCTTTCTCAATGTTGTCAGGTTGATCTTTGTGATTTTCAGCAGAACACTGTTGTCAGCTTCTTTCATTATTCTGAAGATGTGGCTTAACAAGTACGAATAAACTCCTATTTTTCCATTTAATTTTTGCCAAAGACCTATGGAAACTATAGCTTTTTAGGATTAGGTCGTTCTGCGATGATCCTTCAGCCATGATTTATTTTGAAGAAAGGGATGAAGTGTCTAAATTTGCCAATTTCGACGCATCTTTTGCATTTTATTTGCTTCTTTTTGACTTAGTTCAAATTTAGGCCCATTGGTGTCCACCTGTTGATATTCTGTAGTGTGAATGAGAGTGAGATATTACTATGTAGTTGAAAAATATAATAAATGTAACGTTTGCGAAAGACAGGGATGTTATTAGTTATAAATGAGACGTAAGAGAGACAGAATGAGTGCTAGTAAGGAAAACAAGAGAAGGAACTATTTCCAAAAGGAACATTATAAAAGAGACAAGGAAAGGGAGCATTTATGAAGATGATATAAAAGAGAGAAATAAAGGCTCGGCGCCTGAAGAGAACAATATAAAAGAATATAAAGGAAAAGTTAAGGGAGGAAGTTCAAAAAGTAAGGTAGATTATTTCAAAGGGATTTTTACAGTACTGTTTATAACGATAATTCAAAAGATCGTAGAATGCTACTGCTTATGAAGATAATTCAAAAGATTGCGGAGTGAGCAGTGGGAAAGAGAAAGTGTATGGCAAAAAGGTAAGTAATCGTGATGTAGTATATATATATATTGTTGATTGTTATCTTTTACTTCGTGTCAGCAGAACGCTGAACGCTGACCTCTATCAACCCAAGGCACGCGCTAATTCAATGTCTAATACGTTTAAGTAGGATGGGTTTACTTCCGAATGTTCATAAAGTACTGGTCTGAATGAGGATGCTAATTCACACGGTGAAAGGTAACATTCATATGTAGACTAAGTGTTGAAAATGACCTCTCCACATACTCCTTAATCTGACCGATTTCGGTACAAGAGAGAAAAGCAGAACAGCTTTTGAGTACTGTTTATGTAGCCATTACGTGACTGAGATGATCTATTCTATCATTTGACCAATAAGCTTTTGGAAAATGTTAAATGAATAAAACTACACCTAGTTCCATGAAATATTTGCAACCTCGTGTGATAGCATTATAACAGATTTCTTTTTAGAGTTAACATTATATTTTGGTGTCGAGTTGTAAATGTAAGCAAAAGTGATTTGTATATATGTGAGGAGTGTATGTGTAAACTTGCTTGTAGAAGTGAGAATGAATTTATGAGTGTAGATAGATAGGTAGATAGATAGATAGATAGATAGATAGATAGATAGATAGATAGATAGATAGATAGATAGATAGATAGATAGATAGATAGATAGATAGATAGATAGATAGATAGATAGATAGATAGATAGATAGATAGATATGCTAGTAAAGAAATTTTAGCTTTTCGATTTATGTAAGTTTTTCAGCAGGATGAGAAAGAAGAGTGGAAAAAAGTAGTTTGTGAAAATAAAAGAAAGGAAGAAAGAAAGAAAGAAAGAAAGAAAGAAAGAAAGAAAGAAAGAAAGAAAGAAAGAAAGAAAGAAAGAAAGAAAGCATGGTTTTCAGAAGGAAAATGGAATTGATTTCAAATCTTAGCGCGTGCAATTCTGATTGACACTAGTTTTTTTTTTTTCTAAAGCATATAATCAGAATTCTGTAAGAATCTCAAGTATTCACCGCCTTGGGAAACTACAAAAATGTTTACGTAATTTTCCAAAAATGGTTGTTTCTACACACACATGTATATGTATGCAAGTATGTATCTTTCTTTGTCTATCTACACATACACACGCACACATACTCATATAAGATATATATATATATATATATATATATATATATATATATATATATATATGTGTGTGTGTTTGATAGTGACAACTAGATTTCGAACGACACTATCGCTTGAATGTTTTGTTAAACATGAGCAGCATGGATAAGGTTTTTCACCACTCCTAACGACTTAATTTTTTGGCACAGATGTGACGATGATGGAACCCTCTTGCAGCAGGTGTTCACCCACCCTGACACAAGCATTCATTCCATCATGGAATTTTTCAAGTGTTTTGCCTTTCTCGGATACGGCCGGCCTTAGCCTTAGTATATAACATATAATAGAGATGTTAAAATCAAGCGATACCTGAAGTATTTGAAAGTGAGAAAAAGCCTTGCATAAAACCAATCCTATTCTCTAAACAATGCATGCATTTTCCCAAAAAGAAAAAGTTGTCTATATTAGTAGTTCTCAACCATTTTTTGCCTATGGACCACTTTGATTCCTGTTGCCCACTCCCTAGACATTCAATGTTCAAAAAGATCCTACGACACTAGGCGCAGACATAGCTGTGTGGTAAGAAGCTTGCTTTCCAACCTCATGGTTCTGGGTTCAGTTCCACTACGTGGCACCTTGGGCAAGTGTCTTCTCCTTGAGCCGACCAAAGCCTTGAGTGAATTTGATAGACGGAAACTGAAAGAAGCTCGTCGTATACACACACACGCACGCGCGCACACACACACATATCTAATTATATCAAGAATAACAAATCCTCTTAAAAGGATGTTACCATCCAAGTTCGTCGGTTATATCCAGTGCTTCAGTGAAAATCCAAAGATGGTAGTTTCACATAGATGGATAGGTGTATATAAATATTCTTATATGAGAAAAAGGAAATGCAGAAATTAATATACAGACATTCAATTTATTTGGATAAATTCCATTTAGTATAATTTCAAATTCTTTACACCTACAACTGTTTCCATACCCAATCAATTCAATTTAAGGAATTAAATTAAATTAATCTAAATTTTCATATTGGATATTGTAAATTGGGTATTTCGTCAGGGGAGAGAATTTGTTAGAAAGGAGCTACATTCCAATGTGTTGGTTGACCTTTGATAGACTCAGATATGTATGTTTTAGCAGCAGGTGTATTTTTTGTAAGAAAAAAACGTTACTATTTTATGCATTTGTGTGTGTGTGTGTGTGTGTGTGTGTGTGTGTGTGTGTTAAAGTCTTGAAAGCTACGAAGCTGCTTACTGATTACCATAGTTGAATAATGCGTCATCGATATTAGTGCACAGCAATGAGAAAAGAAATGAACGATCTAATCGAGGAAAAAAATAAATATTAACAAATCAAATTAAGAAATTAATAATGTTAAAAGCAATATTTAATTTCTACATTGTATCTCTAACTTAAATTAATTAACCATTCATAAGCTAGTAATCATATATTCTCGAGGTGCGTGCCTAAACTAAAGTTTCGGTGAACTATATATAATATATACTACTGTTGCCTGTACGTAAAAACTTATATTCATATTAACCAATTAATGTATACATTGATATTAATACGATATCTATTAAGAATTATTTAATTGTTTTTGTTAACGATGTAGGCATCTTAATCATGAGATACCACCTGATTCAAGTTCCAGCAACCCTACAATTATACCTAATTTATTCTTTAAATTACATCTAATGGTAATTTCTGAAAACATATTTATGGACGTGAACACAAGAAAAACCAGTCTCCCTCCTCTCATTCAGGTGCCGAAACCTTGAATATAAGATTTGAAAATGTTCCTCTGTACAGAGAAAACAAAAGGGGTTTCCAACTTTATAGGCACTAACCTTGCTTACAATCTCCCACTCTGCAGAGAAGCTTTTATTCTTGTCTTTTAATTCCTAAATAAATTTACTTAGGCTGGTACAAGATGATTTGTTTCTATTATTAACGGTGTAAATGTGATTCGAGATGCACTTTTTTATGTCAACCAACAGGTTGGAATGTAGCTTCTTTCTAACAAATTCTCTCCCCTGACGAAATACCCAATTTACGATATTCAAAATGTGAATTTAAATTAATTAATTTAACGTTATTCCTCAAATTGAATTAATTGGATATGGAAACAGCTGTAGGTGTAAAGAATTTGAAATTATACTGAATGGAAGTTGTTCAAATAAATAGATGTCTATATATTAGTTTCTGCATTTCCTTTTCTCATATAAGAATATATATTATATATGTGTGTGTTGTGTGTATGTATGTATGTATGCATTATATATTCATGTCACCGCCTGACAACCGGTGTTGGTGTGTTTATGTTCCCGTAAACTAGCGGTTCAGCAAGAGACCGATAGAAGTGTCTTCTACTATAGCCTCGGGTCGACCAAAGCCTTGTGAGTGGATTTGGTAGACGGAAACTGAAAGAAGCCCGTCGTATATATCTATATGTATATATATGTGTGTGTGTGTGTGTGTTGTGTGTCCGTTATTGTGTGCCCCCCACCCCCAACATCGCTTGACAACCGATGCTGGTGTGTTTACGTCCCTGTAACTTAGCAGTACGGCAAAGAGAATAAGTACTAGGCTTACAACGAATAACTCCTGGGGTCAATTTGCTCGACTAAAGGCGGTGCTCCATCATGGCCGCAGTCATATGACTGAAACAAGTAAAAGAGTAAAAGAGTAAAATTACATATTAGGAATTGCATTAAAAAATTATCAAAATATTTCATGTATTGTAGAAGTATAAACAATTTATTGCACATAAATTTTAACAACAGAATCTCATGTAGACCCACAGGGGCAATATGGACCCCGGCTGAGAACTACTGGTCTGTATCAGTGCATACAAATGACGTTGCAAGTGTTACATCAGAGTTTTTCTTTCCTTAGAGATATGTTTAAACAAAGACCAAAGGCTCTTTTGACTCCCAGCCACTGGATGGCAATCGACAGACCTGTGTTCCTCCACTTTGGCTGGTTTTGTTTGTCATCCTGCAGTGTGTACATACATACTATACATACATGTATGTGTGTGGTGTGTGTGTGTGTGTGTTTGCACACTCACACGCGCGCACACAAACAGGTAGACATACAGACACATGTGCACCCCATGTTTGTGAGTTTTAGTGACGAAGTTAAATAATGTAATCTTCTGAATTACTGAAAATAACACAGTAACAATAATAGTTTGAAACAAATGAAAATAGTGTAATAAAATTGGCAATCTTCCACCTTCCAAACAAATAAGTTATTGGCTAAATTTACACTGGAAAGTTCATTCGTAAAAAGTTTGTTAAAGGTGCTAGATTCTACTTTTGTTAAATGTTACTTAATAATAACGGAAAATTAACGCTTCAAAGCAGTTGATGATTTCTTGTTAATACGTGCAATTATTTCTGTCTACCTGTACATGTGTTAATTCACCTACATTATGAGTTGTGCTGTGCTTCTAATTGTTTCATTGGGGCCATTGTGAACATATCTAGACTTTGTTTCACGACAAGGTGTGGCGAAAATAATACAACAAAGAACTGTCTCCACACACAGAAAAATATCTTTATTAAAAGGTTACACTAAGGCGGCAAGTTGGCAGAATAGTTATCACGCCGAAAAAAATGCCCGGCGGAATTGCTTCAGACTTTGTATTCAAGATTGAAGTCGACTTTGCTTTTTGTCCTTTCAGAGTCGATAAAATAAGAACCAATTGTTTACTGAGGTCGAGATGATCGACTTCTCCACCCATCAAAATTGTTTGTTCACATGCAAAATTGCTTACATTTCCCCACTTGGTTGATTATTTCATTCGTCGACGCCGAAAACATGAAAGGCATTGTTGAATGTTGATCTCGATGGGATTTGATCTCGGCGAAATTTAATCTCAATGCGTTCAAAATCAGAACTAATACCATGTGGTATTCAGTCTGATACTCTAATGACTGCTCATCCACCTCCTTAATTATTCAGTATGAAACAAAGCAACTAAATATGGTTCTAGAGTTCTTACAATATTTACACTTTTTGAAATGCTTAACGGTATTTCGTTTGTCTATATGTTCTGAGCTCAAATTCCGTCGAGGTAAATTTTGCCTTTCATCCTGTCACGGTCGATAAATTAAGTACCAGTTGCGTAATGGGGTCGATCTAATCGACTGGCCCCCTCCCCCAAAATTTCGGGCCTTGTGCCTAGAGTACACTTGTTATTTTACCTATTGACAGGCTATACTTGATGAATCCTACACATCATAATAAATGCCAATAAATGCCAATTTTTGCTCCGAATTAGGAAATTCAATGCAGTTTAAAGAATTCTGTAATAATGATTTTAATTTTTGGCGCAAAGCCAGCAATTTCGAGGGGGAAGGAAGTCGTTTACATTGACCCCAGTACTCAACTGGTACATATTTTATCGATCTGGATGATAGGCAACGTTGACCTCTGCGTAATTTGAACTCAGAACGTAAAGGCAGGCGAAATGCCGCTAGGTGTTTTGCTTAGTGTAACGATTGTACCAGCTCGCCGCCTTTAAAGTTACAAATATTGCAACAAAATATCTAGTGAATGAAAGTGTGTTCGTAAGCTTTATTTATGCACACGAAACTACGTGATATGTGGTAAATATTTCAAACTCAAAAGTCTATTAAAATCCTACAAAATCACACAGCTCATTATCTTCCATGCCAAATTAACCTTTCTAATCCACAGAATTAATAGTGTTGTACAAACCCTTTCAACCTTACTGTTCGTAATTATAGGTTATACATTGTCCGATAATTCATATCTTACAAATATTCGCCTTCTTTACCGCCCAGTGCATTCGAAATTCCAGATTTCTTGAATTATTTACCATTAATATCAGCTTTTATTTCTTTCCATGAATTAACATGGCATTCACAGATCAGAGCCAGTGAGAGAACTTCCATACTGCTTTCTTCCGTGTATAATTTTCTCCATCATTTATCCCCGTTCCATTTTCATCATATTCTTAAAGATCTTATGGATACCAACGTCTGTTGTTCGCAATTTACCAGGAATTACCATTCTCGCAACGTTTTTTGATGAGACATTTTCAACAACTCTCCTCATACTATCACAGATGAGGAAGCAATTTTCCTTCTTCAGCCCACTATGAATGCATTCTAAACTTCCTTTATGTATTTTAAATATCGGCTATCATCCATCTGGTGACACATATACAAATTCTTTTCAAAATTTAAATCAAAAGCTTTAATTTAGTACCATCTGCCGCTCAAGAAGGAAATAAACTAAATCTGCTTTCCTTATGCACATAGTTTCCATCCGTATTGCTTTCTCCCTTATTTAGTTTATAGTCTGTGCTTATGGTACATCAGGAATAAGCGGTGTTTCGTGCACTTCTTCAATGCACGGTTAGGAGTCCTCAAGGTGTGGTCACAATCCTAACTTGATAAGACAGACGATGTTTGCTTCCGTACAACACATGCATTCTACGCATTTGACTTTAAGATTTTTCATTTTGTGAGGAAAATACCTCACAGAAAAAAAAACACCAAGTGTAGACTGTGAGTCAAATCTCAGGTATTTAAGAAAAACACAACGTACGTCTCAGTTGCTGACCTTTCCCTACATTATATGCATCTATCTAATTTTTCATCTCTCTAATCACAGCTACAGAACAAATGAGTTGGACATGTGGCACAGCATTTTGTATATTAAGCTTTATAAATAGATATATAATGTTGTCTAAATTATATACCTTTAATATGTGAGAAAAAATGAATAATGATGAGGAGAAGGAAAAGAAAAAGAAGAAGAAGAAGAAGAAGAAGAAGAAGAAGAAGAAGAAGAAGAAGAAGAAGAAGAAGAAGAAGAAGAAGAAGAAGAAGAAGAAGAAGAAGACGACGACGAAGAAGAAATGAACATTAGGAGGAGAAGGTGAACGTTGATACTGATGATGATGATAATCATCATCATCATCATCATCATTATCATGTACATGCTGATGGAAATTGCATCCGAGAACAGCTTTCCTTTACATTGCCGATTATGAGATCTTTTAAACATTCTATATGGTTAATGTTACTTATACATCAACTCATGTCAATAAAGACTCGATAGAGAAGAAAAGTTACTATAGATTTAATATATAACTACACATCTCTCATTTGCTGAGTTGCTGATCTGAATTATTAACTAAGCAAATAGCCGCAAGAGGAAATGGCAAGTCTAAGAAGGAGCAATTTCCTGTTTTTCAACTAAAGAGCGACAACGTAACATCAAGACACCATCAACTGGCTAACTTATGAAACAATGTTTTATATCTTTAGACATGAGGTCAGACATTTTAATAGGGGTATATGGTTGAGTAAATTAGTCCTCTCTCAGTAAGTTGTTATCACTTTTTATTAAGCCCACGGTTAAATTGTGAATTGTAATGATTTGTCCTATTGGAAAAATGCTTACTAATTTATTTGAATCTGGACTGCGTAATCCACAGGAATCGCCTATTATAAGTGGAACGCTGCAGTCACCATATGTAACAGTTGTAGGTGTAATTGTAATTAGTTGTAAGATTTGGTAAGGCTGCGTGTGGCAGATGGACATGTATTAAAATGAATTGACAAAGGATAAAATAGTTTATACCTATCCTAGATTTTATATAACCGTTACAGGTTTAATCGAGTGCATTGATCATTTCATCGCTGGTTATTGTGTCGATCTCGAAGTGATGGGGAAAAACTCGACGCTAGTGGTATTTGAATATGAAAAATACTACTATTCCAATATGGTGTTTGAATAGTGGTATTTGAATATTGAATATTTCAATAATAATGAGTTTCAAATTTTGTTACAAGGCCGGCAATTTCAGGGAAGCGGATGAGTCGACCACATCGATACCTGTATTCAACTGGCACTTATTGTATCAACCCTGAAAGGATGAAAGGTAAAATCGGTCTTGCCGGAATTTGAACTGAGAACGTGAAGATAGACGAAATACTACTAAGCATTTTGTCTTGCATGCTAATGATTCTGCCAATTCACCGACTTCAAAGTATTCTACAATAATAGTTTCAAATTTTGGCGCAAGGCCAGTAGTGTTTGAGGAAAGGAAGAAGTCGATTACATAGACCGCAGTACTTGACTGGTACTTACTTTAAATACCCGAATGGATGAAAAGTAAAGTTGACCTCGAAGGAATTTGAACTCAGAACGTAAAGGTGGACGAAACGCCCCAAAATATTTTGCCCAGTGTGCTAACGATTCTGCTGGATCGCTGCCTTCAAGAATTCTGTAATTATCTTTTCTAATGAAATTATGTTTAGGAGGACAGCCGATTACATTAACCCCATTACATTACTTGTACTTATTTCATCGATTCCCGAAATATAACATGTAAAGTCAACCTCAGCGGACTTTGAACGTAAATACGAGCGAAATGCTAGTAAGCACTTTGTCTGGCGAGCTAACGATTCTGCCAGCTCGACATCTTCGAAGGACTTTATAATAATGCAAGTTATTACTCTGGTACTCTATTAATTCTGACTCCACCGTCTTTAAATTCTTGCAAGTAGGTTAAATATCTTTATTGTTTACACAAAGATGAATAATATTATGAATAAGTGAATACTTGTATGAGGTGACGCTTGTAAGAAGACCACAATTGCTTCAAGCAGGGTTTGAATTCAAAAACGCGAGACCAAATAATATCCTTCTTTGTTAAGGAACAAGAAAAGAAGTATGCAGTAGGATGCATGCAAAGTAAGGATAAATGACGAAAGATGATAAAAAAGAGGAAGTGTGAAGATGTATAGATGAAAGGCGAATGTGAATAACGAATGAATTATTAAAAAAAAGAGGGAGAGTTAAAAGAAAAGAAATAAATGAAAGAGGAAAAGAATCAAAGAAAAAGTGTCTCTTCTTTTGATATCTTCTTTAAGAATTTGCTTCTATCTTTATTATCATATCTGCATGTATACACTATCCAAGCAGGCGACCAATCATTAATTGTCTTCGTGTCTTCCTTTACTGGTGTCTCAATGTTGTAAGACACGCAAGATAACAAAAAAAAGTAGCACGTTTAGAAATTTATCTTGAATTGAAGTCAAAAAAATATTCTGTACAAAAGTATTGTGCTCATCTCTGCAGTGGGATCTACATTCATGAACCCTGTCAGCTTTACGGTGGTATTTTGCAGAGAGTAAATGCTGGATTAAATCTAGTATATTATTGAAAATAAATTTAGTTTCTTTTAGTATAAATGCTTGAATTATTTTGTTACTTTACATATATTCTGAGGGATAAAACGAAATAACGTAATTTCAAGCGTGAATTGACGCGGCGACGTAAACTTGACCTGTTGAGAATTGTCTAATTGCACTTAGCCACTCTGAAGTAGTTGTGGATAACAGAATCAGCAGACAGCCGGTCAAGATACACACACACACACACACACACATGCATGCATGCATGCATACATACATACATACATACATACATACATACATACATACATTTTTTAAGCTAATAGTGGGGGTTGATCAATCCGAGCAAAATACTTCATAAGCTCTCTGTTGGCACACCAGGCTAACAATACTGTTTAGATTAGTGAAAAATTACAAGTAACCTTATTGCAGGGCTCAAGGTTACGGTTGATCATAAGTCTATATTGTAAATCCGTGGTTGTGCTCCAGACTAACTGTTTTTTACACAGAGTGATATATGAGACAAGATATAAATAATGGTCATTACATTTATTTCCTTTATTAGAACAAATCTGGATTACAGCTGTTTCCAGTAGTCAAATAGTGTATATATATATATATATATATATATATATATATATATATTATATATATATATATATATATATATATATATACATATATATATATATATATATTATATATATATAATATATATATATATATATATATATATATATATATATATATATACATATATATATATATGTGTGTGTGTGTGTGTATGTATGTGTGTGTGTGTGGTACCAGGTTCAATCCCCCTGCGTGGCATCTTGGGAAAGTGTCTTCTACTATAGCCTCGGGCTGATTAAAGCCTCGTGAGTGGAATTGGGAGACGAAAACTGAAAGCCCGTCATGTAAATGGTATATATGTGTATATATATTTACGTGTGTGTGTCTTTGTGTTTATGTTTGTCCCCCTACGATCGCTTGACAACCGATGCTGGTTTGTTTACGCTCCTGACAATAACACATCCCTGTCAATAACGTGTTTTAGCCCCCACCACAAACACTCTTTCAACTGCAATCATTCCTTGTCGAGCACTTCAGGTTTGATATAGTTGTGTTTTGTGTTGTTTTGTTTTTTGCTTTTTCTTTTTTAGATATTGGCGGGATGGAGATCAATGCAAAGTAGTGATGTCCTTGAGTTCCTACGAAAAATTAACGACATAGGCACAAAAATGACCGGTAATACGTAAATAGAACTTGAGCCAAAAGCCACTGAGTGGGAGACACGCTGCCTTTGTCCCAAATCAACGATATTATTTCGATTCATGTATCAACTCATATATTTTGCTTTTACTAATTTAATCTGAGAATGAGACGAAAGATTATGAACTTTGCAGGGCCTCCCAGACTAGTGAGATTGAAGAGTCTGATATTCAACCTGATTACTGAAAGTCAATGCCTACCACGGGGGTAGAAAGGGAACAACAGATCGAACTCTACTAAACTCACCCAGGAACCAGAAATCGAAACAGTATACTCATGGTCATAGTTCATCGAGAGCTAGCTTGTCCATACTTAGAATACCCCTATGAGGTCACTCCATTTGCTAAAATAGTTTCCAAATCTTCTACAAAAAGGACACATTTGATAATATAGTACTAAATAATCCGAAAACGACAGGATGCCCACACCTTGAATGGCTTTGATCATATATACATCTCAGGTTGATACGGTTAACCTGGTGCTAAACAACAATATTATATTACAAAAACATCGGTTATTTGCTGAATTCTGGCAGCAAATAAAAGTATGACAGGAATTACTCAGCATTCAAAAAGGTCAAAAATTCTTGGCGCGCACACACACACACACAAATAGTGTTGGCACCATATCCTATATTTCGATGTCAGCCAGAAGACTGATTATTATTCGTTGCATTGCCCGTTAAAATAAACATTGGCGAAAACCTCAACCTAATTCGTAATGGTAAGGAAGAGTTCCATATGAATCATTTTTTTTTCATTTTCTTCTTATTTAAAAGCATCCAATCTGACAGTTTTATTACCGTCTCTTATTTAATTAGTCTTTAGCGTTGATATACTTGTATCACTAATATAAGACCTTGGCGTTGACACACTTATATCACGCGCATAGTGGTGAGATACTTACATAACATAACTGATTGTTATTTATCCCTGAATAAGTCCCGATCAAGCAAACCTATAGTAAAAGACATGCAAGCAATGCACATCACGTTATTTTTAAGCCAAAGTGCATCCAAAGAATTTAGCTGGTATCACATGCAGCTTAATCGACCGGACAGAGGCATCCATACTGTTTCAGTAAATCGTTGGTATCAGATCTTTGGGCTGATATTCTTATATCACTAGCATAAGATCACAATGCTAAGATTCCTATATGAAAAAATTAATATTTCTTTATCAAATAAATAACAACTTCGATATGTTAAAACTATGCACAATAATTTTATATATATATATATATATATGTGTGTGTGTGTGTGTGTGTGTGTGTGGTGTGTGTGTGTGTGTGTGTATGTATGTATGTATGTATGTATGTACATATACATATACATATATATTATTTTACTTCTTTTAGCCCTTTGATTGACTTTCAGGCATCCATCATGATTCTGATATCAAAGACGCTTATATATATACCCAAACCCACGCTCGTAAGTCCCTTCGAAGACCAGCCAGAGTATAATGCACGACCCGGTTCCTCTCCAGCCACGCTGTCCAAGAAGTTTTCCTTTTTCAAACATTTGGTGTCGATCTAACGTCTAACAATACGATGTGATTCGCATTAACCCAGTTTGCAGTAGCCATCTAGGACTTCGTGCAGCGTTTCTAATCAGTTAACTGAGACGGACGAATGAGGTTTCTGTAAGAAACCTGCGAAAGTTCAACTTGCATGGTACCCGAATTAGACTGTTTTACATAATAATAATAATAATAATAATAATAATAATAATAATAATAATAATAATAATAATAATAATGATAATGATGATGATGATGATGATGATGATGATGATGATGATGATAATAATAATAATAATAATAATATAATAATATAATAATAATAATAATAATCTTTTCTGCTATAGGCACAAGGCCTGAATTTTGTTGTGAGTGAACTAGTCGATTACATCGACCCCAGTGTTTCACTGGTACTTACTTTATCGATCCCGAAAAGATGAAAGGCAAAGTCGACCTCAATGGAATTTGAAGACAAAACGTAGAAACAGGTGAAATAAGCGTGCTAACGATTCTGCTAGCTTGCCGCCCTAATAATAATAATAATAACAACAACAACACAACACTAATAACTAGAACAACATAGACACATACAAGTACATATATATATATATATATATATATATATATATATATATATATATATATATATATATATATAGTCAGGACACCATGATAGATCGTTAGCTCCTACACGCATTTTTTCTCTCCTTGTTTCTCTCCTTGTTTTTTTTCTGTGTATCTTTCTGTCGAAGAGCGTAGGCTCGAAACGTAAAAGACTTGTTCTATTCCTGAGCGCTATACTAATGCATTTGTTTGTTTGTACTCCATCTGCCTTCGTCTTTTGTTTATTTTCGTAAACTTTCCATTTATATATATATATATATATGTGTGTGTGTGTGTATATAGTAGTAACAGAGAGAAATTTTGATTATCCCCACGTGGTGAGTTGTAATGTATATAAGAAATTGAAAAGGAAAATACGCACACTTAGTTTTAAGATAATTTTTAATATATCGACCGGTTTCGCTATCGCTATTCATGATATTGTTTTACTTATTTGAATATGTATTTTTTCTTAAGAAGAAATTTTATCCATGTTGTGTGTGATGATATTTACGAATGAATGACTCCACAAGCAGATAAATAAGGGGAGGTAAT
>NC_042998.1:159064544-159104544 GCF_006345805.1 Octopus sinensis
TCGAGCTGTGAGGATATTACCGGACAGACTTGGTGCTTCAACTTAAGTACCTAATTCAACTGAATCATATATATATATATATATATATATATATACATATACAGTTGCGGTACAAATGTTCAGAACGGCATTGTTTTCGTCAGAAAAGTAGGTATAAGTTTTTATCAAAGTTGTTTTATATTCTATAATTTTCACAGACAATAAATACGATATTATTTGTTATTGTCTGAGATTTGGGTGTAATTTGAGAGGATAATACAAACGTTATGGATGATTTAGTGATTTACTGCAAAACCCATAGCGGCCAAAATGATCAGAACGGTTGCTTTTACTTCATGTTGTAGTATATTTAACCGGCGAACTCTAATGTTTTGAATTTGTTTACGTGACGGTTCGTTTACTAAACATTAGTAAGAATATCCGCAGTGTACTTTGTTAATATAATGCCACTTACTCCGTTACCAATTCGTCAGCAGATTATTAAGCTTCGAAAGAAGGATAATTTAAGTATTGGGTCTATTGCAAAGATTGTTAACAAGTGTTGCTAACGGTATTCTTAAGATCTACGGTGGTTGTGGTTTGTGTGAAGCAAGGAGGTCTACAGGTAGGCCAAGATAAACGACCAATAGAGAAGATCGTGCCATGGTAAAGTTGGTTAAAAAGGACAGATTTAAAACTGCTGCTGCTGTTTCTCGGGAAATGAGCATTGTACTGAAGAAACTTTACCTCGAAAAACTGTGACTCGTCGTTTAGTTGAACATGACCTACAAGCAAGAGCACCTGCAGTGAAGCCACTGATCAGCTCCAAGATTAAAAAGTGTCGTCTTACCTTTGCAACCGAACATGTGTTGTGGTCTCAAGAGAAATGGCAAACGGTGCATTTCAGTAATGAATCTAAGTTTATGTTATTTGGCGTGAGGGCGCGTGGCTTAGTGGTTAGGGCATTCGGCTCATGATCGTAAGGTTGTGAGTTCGATTCCCGGCGACGCGTTGTGTCCTTGAGCAAGACACTTTATTTCACGTTGTTCCAGTCCACTCAGCTGGCAAAAATGAGTTGTACTTGTATTTCAAAGGGTCAGCCTTGTCACTCTCTGTGTCACGCTGATTATCCCCGAGAACTACCTTAAGGGTACACGTGTCTGTGGAATGCTCAGCCATTTGCACGTTAATTTCACGAGCAAGCTGTTCCGTTGATCGTATCAGCTGGGACCCTCGTCGTCGTAACCGGCGGAGTCTTTAAGAATGTTATTTGGCGCAGATGGGAAAAGGTACGTTCGTCGAAAAGTAGGTGAAAAATTGTCGCCTAAATGCCTTAAGACTAGTGTTAAATTCGGTGGAGGAAGTGTCATGGTTTGGGAGATGATATCTGGAGATGGTGTGGGCCCTTTGGTGCGATTACATGGAAAGGTAAATTCAGGAGTTTATAAACAACTTGTAAAAGATCATGTCTTGCCTGTACTGAGAAATTCAACAAAGCGACCACCCATATTCATGCAGGACAATGCCCCATGTCACAAGGCTAAGGTGGTCATGAACTTCCTCAAGGCTGAAAAGGTTATTTTTATGGATTGGCCTGCTCAAAGCCCAGATCTCAATCCTATTGAAAATGTGTGGAATATTCTAGGAGAACGTTCGAAAGCCAGAAATCCTAAAACAACAGAGCAATTATGGAATGCCCTTCAGGAAGAATGGAATAAGATTACCCAGCAAGAAATTGAAAATTTAATTTCCTCATGCAGTTGAAGATGTCAAAGTGTGATTGAAGCTAAAGGGCTTCACACTAAATATTAAGTAATTCCAGTATTCTCTATCATTTTTGATTATTTTGTTATTTTTTCAACCGCCATGGGTTTTGCAGTAAATCACTAAATCATTCATAACTTTTGCATTCTCCCCTCAAATTACACCAAAATCTCAGACAATAATAAATAATATTGTATTTATTGTCTGTGAAAATTATAGAATATAAAACAACTTTGATAAAAAATTATACCTACTTTTCTGACAAAAACAATGCCGTTCTGTACATTTTGGCCGCAACTGTATATACATACACACATATATATATATATATATATATATATATATATATATATATATATATATATATAATATATATATATATATATATATAGATAGATAGATAGATAGATAGATAGATAGATAGATAGATAGATAGATAGATAGATAGATAGATAGATAGATAGATAGATAGATAGATAGATAGATAGATAGATAGATAGATAGATATACATATATATATATATATACATATATATGTATATATATACACATACATACATGTGTGTGTATATATATATGTCTGTGTGTGTGTATTTGTGTCTGTGTGTGTAAGCGCACATATGTGCATATATTACTCAGATACGCACGTGCACACACGTACAAGCACACACCTGTGTGTGTGTGTGTCTGTGAGTGAAGTTTTGTTCGATGGAACAAAAATGTGAGCTTAGAATGAATTCACTGCTAATAATAGAGTAAAATATCTTCATTTAAACTTGAAACCTAGGCGGCTGTTTTAAGCGTCATTTTGTTACTTTTAAAAAAATATGAAAATGGCTGGTGAAATATCCATTATATAGTTTTGATCATATTTGTGAGCTTGAGATTAACCGATTGCTTTAGCGGGAAATTAAACAGGAATAGTGTTAGAGTTATTAGGTTGGAAATAGTTTGAAGAAATATCAGTTTAATCAAGCGAAAGTACCAAAAATCGAATCGATAAAAAAAAATTACACGTGTAAAAATTTAACATTGTCAAATGGAAGGAAATACATCGAGTGAACGTATTATTGTAAGAAAAGAAAATGTGGGTATTGTGTTTAATATTTAATTTTGTGATAGCTTTATGAGGAACAACCTAAAATAGAATTGATACAGTGAATAAAATAGCAAATTTAATAAGAAAATATATTTCTCCTGGTGTTTAACAGAAAAATATGAGTGTAAGAAAAAAATATGCTTGACTAGTCAAGTCTCCTTAATGAAAAATATTCGAAAAGATATTAGACTTTTCTGTGACATAGGATATCGTAAATAGAGACAAATTGATAAATAAATAAATATACAAGTAAACAGGACTTGCTGTCTATAAGAATATGGGGCTGTGATAAGGAACTATAAAAGTTAAATAATGTGATAGAAGACACAAAAACTGCAGATCTAATCATATATACAAACAATGACCAGCACAAATATTGGTTATCAAAGAAAATATATTTATAAATAATACCATATTAAAGTAAATAAACAATACAAATTGGGGAACATGCATGTAGACATATGTTATTTATGGAACATATTCTATGACGTGGGAAAATATGTAGGAGAATACAAAGAATGGAAATTAATATCGGATTTGAAGATGAATAGATTGTGAAAATTATATATTTTTATAAAATATAATAAATTACTGTAATAAATTCTCAAGGGTAATTTTAAAACATCTACTATTATATATTCTTTTATTCTTTTACATATTTTAGTCATTAGATTGTGGCCATGCTGGGGCAACACATTAAAAGTTTTAGTCGACCAAAGCGGTTTCAAAACTTATTTAAAGTATGATACTTTTTCCATCAGTTTCTTTCTTGCCGAACCATTAGGTTAAGTAAAGGCATGCAAATCAATGTGTTGTCGAGCAGTGTGTAACAAACACAAGAGCGATATGTAGATACCATGAAAGAAAGAGAAAAGAAAGACGAAAATGGACAAAGTCAGCTTGGCGGAACAAAAATCATGTTAATTTGTGCAAATATCGACGTGATGTTACGATCAAATTGAAGAAAACTATTGACATAATATCTTCCTGATTTCTCATCATTTTAATTCTACGACATACGCATTCATCTTCCCTTTTGAAAAGTTTGCTTTCGTACCTGCTACTTTCGTTCTCCGCTATCTAAGAAGTGTTCTCCTTGCTTAAGAGCGAACGCCTCACAGACTACATAGACACACAATCTTCCCTAGTTTGTTTGTTTTGTTTTTCTTTTTACACTCCAGTCGAAAGTCTTCTATTTAATATCTTCTGTCACTTCACTCTGTTTTTGTCTTAGCCATACGAGCTAATATATTCTGTGCGCTTTTCGATAAGTCGACATACTTAACTACTTGTTAGAGTTTTTTTTTTTTTGCAACTTTTCTTATATTTGTTCTCTTCCTCTCTTTTAGTCCTCTTCTTCTGCATCGTTTTGTCTTCACGGTGCTATTTCTAATTAGTGTTTGTTATAAATCTACGCGACACTGAAGTGGGCATTCTTGTTGTTATTGTGCCGAAATTGCCTTGATTTTCAGTCAACGGTTGATGTGGAAAGATTCGATATATAAACTATGAACTTCAACACAGCTTCAATCTATCTCATAACGTATTGGTTAACCCGGAGCTAGAGCAGAAGACCCTAATCCAAATTTCTGCAAAGTGGGGCTGGTCCCGAAACCACGTGGTTCCAAAGCGAACTTTTTTAAGTACATAGCTGTACCTTCGTATTTCAGATATCTATTTACTCCTTATGAAGTTGCTAGGGGCAATGGTTCTGGTTTCTTCCATCAAAACAAAATGTGGAAGAAAGAAAAATTTCATTTAATTTACAATGTGATGTAAAGTTAAGAAAAGTATGCAAGTTGCAGGTGTTTAATAATAAATTGGGAAAAAAGAATACTAACTGCTTATAGTTGTATAACAAAGAAAATATTCTATGTAGGTATCGTACTGAAATATCCGTGATGTTAAATACATATTACTATTTATTATTTGGAAGAAGGCGGGCTGGCAGAATCGTTAGCATGCCGGGCGGAATGCTTAGCGGTATTTCATCCGTCTTTAACGTTCTGAGTTCAAATTCCCTCGAGGTTGACTTTGCCTTCCATCCTTCTGAGATCGATAAAATAATACACTGTTGTCGATGTAATAGAAATTACCTCGCACCACACCCTAGTTGCTAGCTTTGAACCAAAATTTGTAACCATTATTAGAAGGAAAATTTTTTCCTACGTAGGTATGATGCTAAAATTCCCGAGGGGTTAAATACAAATAGATTATTTATGAATTACAAATAATATAAAAATAGTATCTTGACATTTTCAGGACAAGTTAAATTTTGATATTTTAAAGTTAAGTTAATCCGATATATGAATACTATTAATGTGATAAGTAATTAATTTCATGGTGATTGAAAGTGAAGTTTAGACGTAGAGTGTCAACAAATTAAGTGGGGTATCACAGTTTTCCAAGTAATGATGATTCTTTGTAAGTTGGGTACACTAAAATTTGAACTAGTAATTAATATGTTTGCATTAATTATGTTAGGATTAGTTTAATATTCATATGCTCAAATAGTATTTTCGGCGAGATAAAGAATTTGAGTCAGAGATTTCCAAGGATTAAGTTACAGAGACTATGAAAATATGTTAACATAATGTATTTTTGTTAGCCTTAGGGATCGTGGAAATAAAAAGTTTATAAGTAAAATGTTACGAAATTTCCTGTCAGTAATTAACAGAGTAAGGGAGTAACACTTCAGCTGTATGAATAAAGAATATATTTCTAAAATCAATGCTTACCTTCTATGGTGGTGAGCTGGCACAAACCTCCGATATTGGTAGAATGTGTCACATAGAACATGGTTTATTCTTAACGTTTTGGATAAAATTTTGTATTTTAAAAGTTATTTCGTCAGAAGTTACAGAGTGACAATGGACAAATTCATGTTTGATAAGTGCCAATACACGAAACTCTCAGCTTTTGACTTACTCTCTAACTTCTGCCGATGATATATATACATTTTAAATATCTGTGTAAAAAATCTCATCATGCTATCGATCCTATGAAAGAGCCTCTACTTGGTCGCTCCACACGCTAAAAACAGCAGCCAAAGTATTTCCCTACCTAAATCACACGCCCATTGTATGTAATGTCCTACACTATCCATAAAAAGACGTTTTGCTGAAGGCTGCAATGTCTTTCATGATAGGTTGGTAGTATCAGGGTTGATTTGAAGATACATAACAACAGCATTGTGGTACATTTCTATATTAACACCTGCACGATTAGTACTTTTCCAGGTTTATAATCTTAAAAAATTGAAATATTATCACGTGGAAAAATTGAAATATTTTCTTTCAGTATTTTATAAGGTAAAATCTTAACTTATTAATTTACACATTATTAATTATCTTATAACAGCAATACTTAAAATATTGCAGCTAAAATCAAAATTTGAATATAAAAAATTATTTTATTATAGTTTACAAATAACACAATACTTATTTAAGTAGAATTTGGCTAATTTACTACCTTAAATACAGAAAAAAGTGACTAATTAGACAAACTTACAAATTAGCTGAACAGTTTTGTACAATAAATTTAAAAGATGAGAACTGTAAAGAGTGATAAATTAGAAGAACTGGCATTCTTTGCTGCAATATTTTAACAAAAAATTTCTTATTCTTTACTTTACTAAAAGTAATAGTTTGTCCTATATTTTTACAGGTGTAACAAATTGTCCTGTACTTTTCCATGTTTATAATCTTAAGAACATTATTTTTCCTGCTCGCATTTTTCCATGTAATATATATATTCCCAAAATGACAAAGTAGTAGTAGTAGTAGTAGTAGTAGTAGTAGTAGTAGTAGTAGCTGTTGTTGTTGCTGTTGTTTAGATTCAAGTGAATCCCGATCGAGCAGACCTATGATCAAAGATATTCCATCCATGAACTTCCCATTATTTTCGTATGTGCATGGAAACCAAAAGAGCATTATTCGATGTATCCTTCTCTAAGACAGCAAAGGGGCATTTGGTTGTCTTTCTCAGTAATATGAACTATCGCGGAAGAATTTCCACATTGCTGTTGTTTCAAGGTAATAAATTATAAGAAACGTCTACAAGTGAAATAAACTATAAAGGTCTTTATTTATAACACAAAGAAGGTTGATACACTTAAATATATCATAGAAGCTATTGCAGTCAATATTATGGACAAAAATTGAAGTCGGAGAGCTGGTAAAATCGTTCACTACTCTTGGCTAAATCCTTAGAAGCATTTCTTCCGTCTTTACTTTCTGAGTTCGAATTCCGCTGAAGTCGACTTTGCCTTTCATCCTATCTGCGTCGATAAAATAAATACCAGTTGATCACTGTGGTCGAGATAATCGACTTGCACCCCACCCAACCCCACTCCCGAAATAAAAGGTTTTAAAGGGTTTTTACTTAAAAATAAAGAATTGTTGGTATGACAGAAAGTTTTGCCGTAAATATGTTTAAAAATATGCGGCCCTTGTGTTAACATATACGCGAACAATGCGACCCGTACTGACTCTGTAGTTTGAAATGCCTGGTCAAAAGAGACGTTATTTGAGTCAATGGAACCGGAAACACTGTATTAGAACTGGATGTCAATAAAATTAAAACCCAATTGATTAGAATTAGCAAAATTATGCGTAAAAGTTGATGAATAGTTTTTATCAAAACTACTACTTAATTTACACATTCAATTCTGTTTTATGTTTCTCCCCAACAGCTAACAAAATATTAAATATTATACAAAATACCCTCGTTTTTACCTCCAATGATAATTTTCCCAAGTTATACTCTTTAGTTTTAAGACGACAGCTATTTGGCTACTCAATTTGATAAATTTCCAATATAGTAGAATCTTCCTTTATTAAGAGTGCTTTTGCATCCGGTTTTCTGAAGCGTGAGTGGAGTATCATAGTTCAAATGTTCCGCTGATGATTTTAATTCGGTGTTACGTATGTGTCATCTTTTATCAGGGCATCTATTAGGGTTGTCGACATTGTTGAATGAGCATCAGAACAGCTATACTGAAAACAAATCTACATCGAACAAGAAAAAGATGAAAACAATAGTTTAATCATCAGACAGAGGGCGGATGGCATACACATATCTTAATTATTGTAATGCTAATGCAAGAAGTAGAATCAGTTGCATACGTGAGTATGTGTCTACTCTTATTTCTAAATTCGATTGGGATAACATCA
This sequence comes from Octopus sinensis, assembly GCF_006345805.1. NCBI lineage: Eukaryota > Metazoa > Mollusca > Cephalopoda > Octopoda > Octopodidae > Octopus > Octopus sinensis. The sequence goes on from NC_042998.1 coordinate 159,072,561, forward strand.
ATGCACCGTAGAAGTACATGAATTCCATCAGTTTTGGATCAGTTTTATAAACATTCACACGAGGTTGCGAATGCATGAAACATTGCTTTTTATAAAAGTAATGAAAATAAGTTAAAGTGAGAAAAGTGTAGTGAAAAGAAAGCAAAATACAGAGTAACAAGGGAAAAAAGGAAAGAAACCGGCCCCAAAGCTTATAAAAACTCCCAAATAACTGTTTTCAACAGATGCAGAGGAATTTTATGAATGGCTAGATCGCCGAAATGCAACGAAACCTTTTGATACTTCATACTAGACTGTAGCATCAAGAAATAAATGAAAAGTGAATATAATAGATTTTTGTGAGTTCTTAAATAGCAAAAATGATTCATCCTCGACGTAATTGTCACAGATATACACACATATACGCGTGTATATGTGTGTGTGTTTGTTTGTTTGTATGTGTGTGAGAGAGAGAAAGAAAGAGAGAGAGGGAAGAAAGAGAGAGAGAGAGAGAGAGAGAGAAAGAAAGAAAGAGAGAGAGAGAAAGAAAGAGAGAGATCATTTTGAGTAAACCAAAGTTTATATGGAAAAGGTTCCAGCAATAGATTACTATTTTATCTGTGAGATTATCACTTTCGCAAGAAATCTACAGTTTTCTACAGACAGTATGAGTTATTTAATATACTGAGATGAAAGAACAACTTTTATCTTCATCCCTCGGTGTAACGTATTCTATTCACAGCTTTACTGCTACAAGTAATAGAAACTGAGTAGGTTTTTAATCACTGAATAAGACCAAAATTTCCCACAACTTCATCTAACTAATTGAATAATAACAACAGCATAGCAGTATTCTCTTCGTCATAATCATCATCCTCATCTTCATCATCAGCAGCAGTATTTTAATCATTGTCCTCATCAATATTGTTGTCAACGCTGTCGTTGCCGTCGACATCATCATCATCATCATCATCATCATCATCATCATCACCACCACCATCATCGCCATCATTATCATCGTCGTCGTCGTCGTCCCCATCATCATCAACATCACTACAATCTTCTTTATTCTCTCTTTCCACTGATCTCATTAAATCTTCATGTCATTTATCATCTCTCATCTACATTGGCTGTTAAAACGCCCGGCCATTTCCTGACCCACATTTGGTCTTTCAATTAATAAATATTCTTGAAAGCCAGAAAGCTAAGATATACTTGCAGCCTGATATTTGAAGTAGTTGTTTTGATAGTAATGCTGATGGGGATGGTGACGCTGGACTCAATTTTTTCTTTAGATTAATGTTAAGTATTGCCTTGACGCACATTAAGAGAGAGAAAACTCTCTAAATTAACTTTTTGCCCTCTCATTACATTTAACACTTATACTTACTTTATAGTTACTGAAGTTAGAGGGAAACTGTCCAGCTATTTTTTTCCTACTCCTCTTCCTGGTAACACACACACACACACACACACACAATCGTGGCATAAGCACACACTGTATTCTTAAATATATAAAAGATAATGAAATTTTGAGACGTCCAAGTAAATTAGTAGCAGGAGGTAAGTTAAATATCTTCAACCGAGAATCCAAATACAATAGTTTCTCCTGCAGCATTTCCCTTGCAGGAAGATTAATTCAGGAACCAATGAGTGCGCATCTGCACTGTCACTCGAAATAACAGTAATTTTTCGCTCAGATCCAACAAACATTACTCTCTCAAAGCTGGAACGCCTTTCATCATATGCCTGCTTGTTCAGAGGTCATTTGGGACTTAAAAGTAACAACGACAACAAATTTACTTTACCGAGCCTTTATAGAGCACTTGTTAATATAACCAAACGTCGGCGGAATTTGAACTCAGAACATAAACACTGATGAAATGCCGCTAAGTATTTTTGCCCGGCGTTCTATCGATAGCACGCCAGGCAAAATAATTAGCGGCATTTTATCTGTCTTTAAGTTCTGAGTTCAAATCCCACCGAAGTCGACTTTGCCTTTCATCCTTTCGGAGTTGATAAAATAAGCACCAGTTGAGTACTGTAGTTCATCTAATCAACTAGTCCCCTCCAACGAAATGGCTGACCTTGTGCCAAAATTTAAAACCAATATAACCGAACAGAATTTCCTTTCTCGTTTATATTTTTCATATAAAAGAGTATGTAGATGTAAATACGGGTACACATCTCCTACATAAGGAAAACAACATGTACACATATATGTCCCCCTCCTTCTATTGAATTATAACCAATAAACTATAAGTTTGAAGGTAAACTAATTTTCCATCTGAGACCCCCTTCGGTCACGACACAGACCATGGGATTGCACCTAAAAAGTTACCCTCCCAGGCACAAGTCCGGGCAAGATTGTTTATGGAAGACCAGCAGTCGCCCATGCATACCGGCCTCCCGATAGAGCTTGGCACCTGTGACGTCGCAACTCATTTCTATAGCTGCGTGAAATGGAGCAACGTGAAATAAAGTGTCTTGCTCAAGAACACAACACGCAGCCCTGTCCGGCATTCGAACTCACAACCTCACGATTGTAAGCTCGACGTTCTAACCACTGAGCCATGCGCCTTCACAAACTAATTTTTCAGTAATATCTTATACTAGTAGATTCGATAAAAACCAAAAGTGTTGTTGGCGACGTTGTTAGTTTATATATGCTATATATACGTTTTCATACCTGCTGCAGGTATATTGTTATATTTGTAGTGTTCTTTTATCCTTTCGGGGTCGATTAAATAAGAACCAGTTACGCACTGGTTCGATGTAATCGATTTAATCCTTTTGTCTGTCCTTGTTTGTTCCCTCTATGTTTAGCCCCCTGTAGGCAATAAAGAAATATACATTTGTAGTGTTGTGTGTGATAAGCTGTCAAATGTACTGCAGAATTGTTGTAGATATGAATCAGATGTCAGATCTAGTAAAGATCCGTTTTCAATTGTTATAGGTATGTTGTAAACGTGTTGTATGTTTCGTGCCAGATCTCTTATTATGTATGTTGTAGCTATATCAGGCATCGATTGTCGAGCCTGTTGTGAATTCGTTGTAAATATTTTGTAAATATGATCCCAGTTATGTAGCATCATCTATTCAAGATATGTGCAGATATAAAGTCACTATATAGTAGATATGTTGTAATGTCTTGTTTAGGTTAAAATGTATGTTACCTGGTAGATACACACTTAATTCGCAACCACGACTCGAAGCCTCGGTTTGCATGTTAGTTTCCATTATTCTCGAAATCTGTACTCAGAATTTATTTGTGCCACCTGCCAAATTCGTCACCATTTTGGGTAAAACAGAGTCCACTTTATGTAGCTCATCAAATTCTATTCAAATTTAGGCAGCCATAAATTCATGTTACTTTTTAACACCTTCACTGAGATTTAGTTTTTCACACACACCTACACTAAGTTTATTCGTGCGGGGAGCTTTACATCATTACCTTCCTCCTTTCATAGAACCTAGCTGCAGACAGCTATAACTACCTACAAACGAGAGATTCTTAATAAAAACTGAGTGATATTTGTATTTAACTTGTATTTAATGCGTCGTAGTTGTGAAAACTTCGTAAAGATTGAATAAAATCTGTATAAGTATAAACAATTTTTATTTTATCAATTCATTTTAATACATCTCCATCTGTCATGCGTAACTTTCCCCAAACTTCTTTAAAATTATACTCGATACATAAGTGTTACCGTATATATTATCAGAAATGTTGTTATGTCTGTTATAAATATATTGTTAAATTTCTTTTAGTATCTCGTCAAATCTTTTTTTAATCCAGTTGCTAAACCCGTAGCAGAATACCAGATCTGAAATTGTTACGATCAGCAGACAAGCGTCAGTTTGCAAACTTCCATTCTCATCCGTTTATTATCACACTATTACGTAGATGTATCAAAGCTTTATGAGCTCCAAAACTTTAGCATAATAGAGAAAGATTCACAGCCTTGCTTTAATTTAAGGTTGTAGCTACTTCAGATTAGATTAAAAACAATCTCATTGCTCTCTCTCCCGTCCAATATAAAATCTGACCTTTCATAGATACATAAAAAATTACTAAGATAAAAATTGATAAGAAATTGTTTATATAAATCTTCCTATCCTTTCATATGGAATAATATACAGCATTTATACCAACCATATATCGTTGTTAGAGACTGTGTAGATAAGAACATTACTGTATATTGAAATAAATATTCGAGATCAAATCTTCTTTGTGTATATACACTCAATAAGATAGTTGACGGATTTCAGGGATTAAGTTCACAAAGTAAATTTAATTACGCTGCTATGAAAGAAGGGAATCTAAAATTTCGTACATGGCTTTTCTTCGGATGGAAATGAAAAGTTTCCTGTAAATGTCTTTGATATTTTCAAATTAATGATCTTACTGAAAATGGTTAGAATTTACTGCAATGATTCGAAGAACATTTATTAACTATGGCAACTCTTGTATAAAAGGAGTGAAAACTAAATAAACTTGCATAAATAAAAACATATGTATCACTATTTGTAGTGTGAATGACAAGGGGCTGAGTCTATGAATTTGTAGAATATAATTTGTATTGCAATTCGAAGGGAAATTTTGATATGGAACGATAGAGTTCATTGTTTTATACAGTTGGGTATTCTATAATATCACATTGCTGGTACTGAGCTTTGTAATCTTAACTACGACCGAAACATGTTTTTGTCGTTTCTGTTAGCTCTAAGTCAATCTTGATCTAGTATACGTATGATCAAAAACATTCAAATCATGACCGGCTTTGTGGTTGCTTTTTTCATCAATCAGTATACATTATCTTCCTTTTTGTTAAAGTTTGAGTGCCTATTTGGTTGCTATTTCCTGTGTAACCGATTTGTGGCTCAATATGTGAGATGGTTATTTATTTGATCGTCATAACGAAAAATAAATATACATCGAATAACTGCTTGAGTCAGTGAGTGAGCATGCGGTTAAGATTACTGGAATAATGCTTCCGCTTTACAGCTCTTCAATATCCTCCCACAAAGCCCGGGAGACCTGCATGGCGTGAATATAAGCTTCTGCAAAACAAAACTGGATCTCCTTCTGTCAAGAGTTCCGGATGAACCTACCTGAAGGCAAGAAACACAGGTGAGGACCACAACATCAAACTCTCTCACCTACCAAATGTCACACCTCGGAGGAGGTTTAGTGAAAGTTTAGCGGGCTAGAAGGCGATATCTCAGCATGGCCGCAGTCCTCAGACTGAAACAAATATATATATATATATATATATATATATATATATATATATATAGAGAGAGAGAGGAGAGAGAGAGAGATATGGATATATATATATATATATATATATATATATATATATATATATATATATATACATATACATATTTAGATAGATAGATAGATAGATAGATAGATAGATAGATAGTAGATAGATAGATAGATAGATAGACAGACATATAAAGAAAGAGAAAAAGAGAGAGAAACGAAGAAATAGACGGGTTAACAGAGCTGAACTTTGTTTTCTTGTCTGACACTCTAATGATTCTTCCAGCCCACCACTCTTCTCTATTTATAAATTATTATCATTCGTTTAATTGGAGGTAATAAATTGTAATCTTCCGACGTTGACAGACGGTCTTGTTGCCACTTTCGTAATAACATCAACAACGACAGCAGCAGCAACAACAACGTTAGTGAGAAGTACTCAAACTAAGTCATTTTAACTGGTTTATTGGTACCACCATAATTCAAATGACTACATTTACAACATAAGGGGCTTCCTAGACTAAGAAAACTAATTTGCTATCTCTTCATCTATCATTTTCTGGGTTTAATTGACTCAACATTTCGAGCTATAATATTGTTAATCAGAAAATTCAATAACGCCATCATCTTTATTTAATACTTCAATAAATCATATAAAATATAGTATCTTAATACACTTAGTACGCAATGTAGGAACAATGAATTTCTATGATACAATGAATATGCCAGGTTCTCCTTTAAGAATATAATTGCTTCTCATTGGTTTCTTCATCTGAATATTATGCTGGCCATCTGCGTGTAGGATAACATACTCCATGATGTTTCTATGAAATATAGTAGACGCTATGTTTATGAAAAAGACAGTAATGTTATTGAACAATTATTCTGATTTTATTTGGTTTGAAAACTTAGATCATATTGATTATTTAGGAAGAGGAGTGTAGATTTCCCACACTCTGGAGATGCTATTTAATTTAGTTAGGATTCGAACCGAGGTATTGTGAAGTCTATGTATAGTAACGTGAAGGTTTAGTATCCTTAACTGTTTCTCCTATCAAGCTAAAATTATTTGGTATTAAATATTTCTAATTTTAGCACAAGACCACAATTTCTTGTGAGTGTTTACCGTCGATTAAACCAACCTTAATATTCGGGTACCTTATTTTAAATATTTTGAAAGCAGTTGGAAGAAAGAAAGACAAAGTTGATTCCGGAAGAATTCGATCCGAAAATGCAAAGTGAAATATCTACATATGGCATGGTAATTTTTCTAATTCTGTCGATCTGTGACCTAATTCACGTAAGCACCGCACTAAATCACTATCACTGTTTTGTTAGGTTTTTAACTGGCACAATTCGCCTTGATTCAACAGAGATAAGATAAGGGATCTTTACCTTTTGACTGACAGATTTAAAAAAGAAGTTTCTGTATCTAAACACTTTCAAACTTCGTATACTGGTAGAATGTGTCACATCTGAAGCATGTTTACTTCATGGCACCACCATAATCGTTCGTGCTTCATTTTTCATTTTTTTTCTCTAACCCTAAAGCACCAACCCTACCCCTACCCCTACCCCTGCCCCTAAAATTTAACCCTAACCCTAACTCTAAACTCTTAACCCTAGCCCTAACCCTAAAACCCTAACCCTAAAACCCTAACCCTAAAACCCTAACCTTAAAATCCTAACCCTAAAACCTTAAAGCTAAAACCCGTACAAACGCACGAACAATGTCATAAATAACAATGACGAATGAAATATACACCATCGATAGTTGTTGTTGACAAACAACAGCAGTAATTTTATTCAGCTGAATACACGTCATTGATTGGTTGAAATTACCGAAATATGACAACTTTAACTAGAGATATAACTTTGTTTCAAAGTATTTAGTTACAAAAAAATTATTTTAAAATCTGTCGGTCAAAAGGTAAAGATCCAAAATAATTCACTACTCGGGTCGGTTTAATCCCATCCTTAAAATGTGTGTGTGTATGTGTGTGCATGCGTGCGTACGTACGTGTGGCCTTCTCTCAGTATTAGAAATCAAAATTGAAATACTTTCTTGGAATTGCTGCTGCCTTACATTGATATCGGAATCTTGGTTTGAACCTCATGCTCCGTTAAATAAATTAGTTTCTCGTGAAAGTTTTCTACTTTTGTTTTTAATTTTTTAGATCCTTTTTTTAAATTTGAATTATTGCTGAAAACTTTCTACAGATTGTGTAGTAAGTTTGGTTAAACAACGCAAAGGATTTAGCCCTGCACTTCACAAAATGACGAAAACAGAAGAATTTCTTGGCGCCCTTTCGAGTCCTTATAAAATATTTGTTTGAAAAGCCATTCATGACGATTAAAATTGTTATGATTTTACGTAAATAGCTTTAAAATTTAGACTAATCGTACACTGAAGAGTGCTCCGTTGTATGTTAAACAAGCTGATTATACGCACTTTTGAAAATCTCTTGCAATTGCTCCAAGGGGTCCTAAAATGTCCTTTGTAGTATTCTAGCAAGTTTTCATCTGGCTATATACTCAGTCCACTCGCATAAACAGAATCTGCGCTTCTTATCAACCCAGCATTCACGCTGCGGATAAGCACAATCAGTCATCGATCACTGGACAAAATTCCTTGCAACATTTTATATATCAATGAGTGATATATATCACACCTAGGTCTTCTAAGCCTGTATTTCTTCCGCAATTCTGCACTGCGTGGGACTGAATCAGTTACAATTTTCTTTATAATTTTTGTGACCACGTCGGCCCTTGTTGATTGTGTCCCCCTTGATTACGTTTTCTCTTTAGGTGCTTCTCCACTTCCTCCCTGTACATCTTGACTCTGGTAATTCCACAGTCCTCCGGGATAATTCCTTAACTATACAAAACTTGTATGGGGTAACGCCCTTTGGATAGTTGACGTGAAAAATGGTATATCAGAGAATTTTTGCTTAAATTTTATCACATTTCCATCATTGTATTTTCATCCCATCCCTGCTCGATTAGCAGAGGTGGGATCAAAATACTACGGTGGGGTCGTTCACGTGCATTTCCTATACTGGTTCTATTGCATCATTCGATCAGCTATGAAGATAATTTCATGTCGATTGGAGTTGGTTCCTCATCGCATGACATGGGCTCCCTTTCATAAGATGCAGGCCCTGCCTCGCGATAGAAGTGCTCATCTATGCAGGAGATTGGATCTCTTGCATAGATGGGATCATCGGCGAAGAGAGCCTCTTCTACAAGAAACGTGTTATTACGAATTGTTATTGTTCCTTTTTCTTCGAATGCTTTCTTTGAATCTGTTATGATTCCTGGAAAAAGTTTGCCGAAGTTTGGTCTCCATCCTCATAAGTAAATGGGACGATACTGCTGCGATTGGGTGCTCCTTGGCCGTTTAATTCCCGCATATTTTGTTGATGCTGTTGATGACTTTCATTGTCTCTGCTAAGTAAGGTTGGCAAATGTATTACTTCTTAGAAATAAGGATAAGGGATTTGTGTTTCATGTCGCCTTAGGCCCATAGATCTGCATGGGCTGTCCTTCTTTTCATTGTTTTTTATCTTTTAGGCTTTTCGGACAAAAAGCCTTTAAATGGGTTTTACTTCCACATAAAAATCTGGAAAATCTGCTTTGGATGCTGACTTTGACGGTGTTCTTAGTAGACCGTGGCATTGTTTTCTGATTTTGTGGGGTTACGAGGACTTTTATAACCACAGTAGATTCACCGAACCACCTATCGCTAAATGTTAAGTCAGAACTGACCATCTTACTCTACTGTGTTACAAAAGTAGTGATTAGCCGAGGGTCGACGTCGTCATCTATCATTGACAGAGACTCTTAAATTTCTTCTCACAAAATATTTTGAAAATAATTGACATATGTGTTTCTCATAATCTGTGTTGACCACTTAACATTGTTCTCTTAAATATATAATGTATAGTGTCATACGCCCTCCATTTCTCAATAATGGAGATTTCCCTCAAAATATCTGCCAGAACTGTCTTAAAATCTGTGAATAGAACAAAGGAAGTTTCCCGTGGCTTTGTCAAAGGTTATCTCCTCCCCTCACGTAGCTCTTTGATGTATTTTAGAAGACTGACGCTTGTCATGTGAAGAAAATTCTGCCAAGCTTTCGGTTTATTTTCAGCTAAGTTTTCCGTATTCAGATGTTTCTATTCAAAATGACATTTCATTTTTCTGGCCATTTCGGTTTGATGTTATACGTGTATGTACACTGCTGTCGTTGTTAAACATGTCTGTTATGCTGTTTATATTTTCTGCTAGCTTGTTATTTTTCACTTCCTGTCATCTTTTTTGTATGATCATTATTTATTTTACTTTTTTCTAGTTGTTTTGCTTTGTTTAATGTATTTTTCCTTTGTGGTGTATCCTGAAAGAGAAGCCATTTTACGCTTAGCTTTAAGAGGTAAAAGGTAATAGACATATTTTAGAAAACCATCCAGGCAGGGGCTGACGTTCTAAAAAGGCCAATAATGAATCCCATGAGAAATAAAATCCAAAATAGAAATTACTTCTGGTTATACTTAAAAATCGCCGAGCAACGTTTTTAATGCCTGGCTGTCAGAAGCCCAAAATATTTCTGAATTAGACACAAGACCAACAAATTCAAGAGGAGCGGATTAGTCGATGAAACTGATTTTAGTACTTGACTAATACTTCCTCGATCCCGAAAGAGTGAAAACTAAAGCTAACATTAGTGAGATTTGAGCTAAGAACGGAAAGAACCTATACTACATACAGCTATACATTATTTCCGATGCTTTAACACGTCTACAAATCTACTAAGCTCGTAATAGTAATATTTTCAGATAAAGAAATGAAAAATAGTAATATTTTCTGTAAATATAATGAACATAAAAAGATATTTTATTGTAAGTGGTTAAGTAAAGGCAATGGCAGGCAGAATTCAATGATAAAGACTATACTAAATACCTGGCATATTTAGCTACGTGCCAAATTCAAATAGTTCTAGGTTACAGCTTTATTTCCTTCCTCAGTTATGAAGAGGAGCTTTCGTTAATTTGTGCATAACTTGAACCACCTACCATCTATGAATGTGCATAGGCTAGTGCCAATATAAAAAAAATCAATATCTAGTTTGTCCTTATTCAATGAACATGTGTGTGTGTGTGTGTGTGTGTGTGTGTGTGCGTGTGTGTACTATCTAGCTATTTGTTTATATCTTTGTATTTTTTTTTATCATTTGTATTTTATCTATTTATTTCTTTTTTATTTTAGTGAGTACATTTCTTCTCATGTGAGTAAATTTATATTATATAGCGCTCGCTTATATTATAATCGTATAATTAGCAGACATTCCCACAATTTCCAATACCATTAGTGACAGTTTTTGGCAGAAAATTTCATAATACTATACTTCTTTACTCAAAAGTTTAGTGTTTGTGTAGGCTATGTGTACTTTTAGCTATGTAATATACTTGCCAAAAATAGAGAATGAAGGACATGAAAAGTATCTGAAATATTTAAATTCCGAGGCAGGAATTCTAAATTATTTATAGATTTAAATAGTTAATTCGTTTTTTATGACCCACCCTGCTATCATCAATAAATTAATGGACAAATCATATTTATTTACATATATTTTTCTTAATTCCCTATATTTGCTTACGTAGATTTGCTGCTGTTACATTTTCAACAAAATTGCTCCCACTCCACTTTTATTTTTATTTCAGAACAGAATTAGTCGTTTAGAAAATAACTGTTCTCGCTAAAGTTCTAATTTTTATTATAATTACTTAATTATTTACCCAATGTCTTCTTTGATAAGTCAAATCACCAGTGGGATTGATGTTGTTGTTTATTAACCCTCTCCCACCTAATTAGCCCTGATTGAGTTGACACTCGATCAAAGGTACTCTAGCTGCGACCATTCTGTTTGGTCTACATTTTCTACAGTCTTTCGCTTTTAGATACAGAGCAGTCTCTTCACAATTTCACAATCATTTCAGTAACACGGATTCCTTTTATTTAAATGAATTTTCTCACAAACTCTCAGGGTTTTCAAAGGTCTTTTTACTGAATAAGTGGATATGAAATTATAACAAGCTCGTTTTCACATTTTCATCCCTCAAAAGAAATAAGTTATTAACCGAGTAGTTATACATTTCACAAGGCAAGCTTTTGAAATTTTGAAAACAACTCACGGATCCTTAGTGGATCCGCAGGTTGTAAGAAATATGGTTGTTAATTTCAGCAAATCTAACGATCAAGTAGATGTTTCTTGGATGGTTCATTTACACTTGAGCGGGAAGACACTTTGACTAGATAGCTTCAGCTCACTAAGTAGCGCCTAATGAGATCATGTTCAAATGACAATATAATTCCGGAAGAAACTCGGTGTGTTACTCGATAGAAATATAAGTTCATCCTTGCACATGTTTAAGGATGAAATTTAAACTTAATCGCCTTGAAAACACTCTCTATTATTTTTAAATGGCAAGATCCCATTGAATAATGCAGTCCCGGAACATTTTCTAAAATGAAAGACGAAGTTGCGGATCATCTTTGATCATAGTGCAGGTATGTTACTTGCTTCCCAATCACATAGTTCCGAGTTCAGTCCCACTGCGTGGTACCTTGGGCAAGTATCTTCTACTATAGCCCCGGACCGGCCGAGTCTTGAGAGTGGATTTGGTAGAAATAAAATGAAAATAACCCGTCGTACATATGTGTGTGTGTATGTGTTCTCATCACAGCTTGCCAACTGGTGTTGGTTTGTTTATGTCTCCGTAACTTATCGGTTCGGCAAAAGAGACTGATAGAATAATTACTAGGCTTAGAATGTAAGTCATGGGGGAGATTTATTCGACAAAAAACCCTTCAAAGGGGTGCTCCAGTATCGGTTGTCAAGCGATGTTGGGGGGACAACACAAACACACACAATATATATATAATATATATATATATATATATATATATATATATATATATATATATATATATATATATATTATTATATTAAATTAGAGACAATATTGCGGGGACACACAAACACACAAATATATACATACACACATATATCTCCCCCATTCCCGTCATCCATCTGCGACGATACTTCCGTCGTAACTGCTATCCTGTCCTTTCTCGCCCGCCTTGTAAGGCTTCTGGTCGACAAATTTTCCCTCTCTGTCTTCCACGATAATCCAGCGTTTACAATACTTTTTTCGTCTGGCGTTAACAGCCCTTCTTATCTTGTTCTCCTTGTCTTGTCTCTGACTGTTATATATTTTTCCACTGTTTATATATATATTTTTTACTGTTTATATGTTTGTACTGTCGTTACCGTCTTGCTTTTTTTTACCCCTCTGCGAAAAGATCTCAGAATTTTAATTGATTTGCTTTTCGCGGGAAGGAATTTTTCTTCGAAGTATACGTCTCGCTTTTATCCTTCGAAACGTTAGTAGATGAAATCTTAGCGACTGAAGAAGGGGATTTTTCGTTGTGCTTATTGTCCTGTATCTCTCCCTTTTTTTTGCTTGTCTTGTTCCTTGGTTTGTGTCTATGTGTTTCGTCTCTCTATGTGTTCGACGTCTTTTTGGTGTCCTGTACACATATATGCGTGTATATGTACATGTAGAGGTAGGTACGTACATATATGTTTATATATATGCATATATTCTATTTTATTAACATATATATATATATATATATATATATATATATATATACATATATATATATATACATATATATATATACATATACATGACACACACACACACACACAAGCACACATATATATATATATATATACATAGTTTGCATGTCAACAAAATATGTAAGGCTCAGGGATAAATCCCAAAACCGGTTCTTTCAAACGAATACTTGAACTTACTTGCTGAACCCTAGTTACGCAAACAGTCCCTGTCCCTCTCACCATTGTAAATATAGAAAACCGTGACTGACTCGTTGGAAATCAGCAACCAGTTAACGCTTTTACTTAAAAAATGTGATATAAACTAGAAAATGCAAGAATAATGTTGGTCAAGAGACTTTTTATTTCTTCGAGAATGGCTCTGTTCCAAACACCACGAAGTATTTTATGAATTTATAGAACAATACTTTCTTTCTTGAAATTTAAAAATCTGATATATATGCGTGTGTGTGTGTGTGTGCGTATGTATATATATATATATATATAATATATATATATATATATATATATATATATATATATATATATATATATATATATATATATATATATATAAAATTATAAATGAGGGTGAAAAATCGATATTAATTTATAATACCAACAATTTAACACCAAGTGGCTTAGCACAAAAAACTACGGAGAAAATACAAATTTATACATAAATTATTAGAGAGTTATCCACTATGTGGATAACTCTAGTGCTAAAAATAGCTCCGAAGCAACCACAGAAGATCTGTTTCCAACTAGAATCAACATACATTTAACGGAAGGAAAGTGAAATACAACGAATAGAATAGATTGACTCTATACAATTGTTTCATTACTAATGCAATATGTAGTTTTACTTACACTTGCATCTATAAATCTTCGGTAGAGTTTGTCAGAAATGCAATTAATTAGATCGATTCGAGCGTCAAAAACACGAGCGGTCCAACCAATTACATTTTTAGTTATGTCTCAAATTCCGCGCCAAAAGCATGCCTAGACTCCATTGGAAACGTATGCCGCATCAAATAAAATATTAACTGCCGCATGGTTAAATTTATAAAATTATAAATGAGGGTGAAAAATCGATATTAATTTAATAATACCAACAATTTAACACCAAGTGGCTTAGCACAAAAAACTACGGAGAAAATACAAATTTATACATAAATTATTAGAGAGTTATCCACTATGTGGATAACTCTAGTGCTAAAAATAGCTCCGAAGCAACCACAGAAGATCTGTTTCCAACTAGAATCAACATACATTTAACGGAAGGAAAGTGAAATACAACGAATAGAATAGATTGACTCTATACAATTGTTTCATTACTAATGCAATATGTAGTTTTACTTACACTTGCATCTATAAATCTTCGGTAGAGTTTGTCAGAAATGCAATTAATTAGATCGATTCGAGCGTCAAAAACACGAGCGGTCCAACCAATTACATTTTTAGTTATGTCTCAAATTCCGCGCCAAAAGCATGCCTAGACTCCATTGGAAACGTATGCCGCATCAAATAAAATATTAACTGCCGCATGGTTAAATTTATAAAATTATAAATGAGGGTGAAAAATCGATATTAATTTAATAATACCAACAATTTAACACCAAGTGGCTTAGCACAAAAAACTACGGAGAAAATACAAATTTATACATATATTTGGTTATATACATGTAATTGGTTGGACCGCTCGTGTTTTTGACGCTCGAATCGATCTAATTAATTGCATTTCTGACAAACTCTACCGAAGATTTATAGATGCAAGTGTAAGTAAAACTACATATTGCATTAGTAATGAAACAATTGTATAGAGTCAATCTATTCTATTCGTTGTATTTCACTTTCCTTCCGTTAAATGTATGTTGATTCTAGTTGGAAACAGATCTTCTGTGGTTGCTTCGGAGCTATTTTTAGCACTAGAGTTATCCACATAGTGGATAACTCTCTAATAATTTATGTATAAATTTGTATTTTCTCCGTAGTTTTTTGTGCTAAGCCACTTGGTGTTAAATTGTTGGTATTATTAAATTAATATCGATTTTTCACCCTCATTTATAATTTTATAAATTTAACCATGCGGCAGTTAATATTTTATTTGATGCGGCATACGTTTCCAATGGAGTCTAGGCATGCTTTTGGCGCGGAATTTGAGACATAACTAAAAATGTAATTGGTTGGACCGCTCGTGTTTTTGACGCTCGAATCGATCTAATTAATTGCATTTCTGACAAACTCTACCGAAGATTTATAGATGCAAGTGTAAGTAAAACTACATATTGCATTAGTAATGAAACAATTGTATAGAGTCAATCTATTCTATTCGTTGTGTTTCACTTTCCTTCCGTTAAATGTATGTTGATTCTAGTTGGAAACAGATCTTCTGTGGTTTCTTCGGAGCTATTATTAGCACTAGAGTTATCCACATAGTGGATAACTCTCTAATAATTTATGTATATATATATATATATGTTACATGTAAAAATTATATTGCGTCTAGGTGAGCCATTATACCAATATTTTAACATACGCATTTGTCTAATGCCACTCTTTATTACTAGTCAATTGGTTAAATATCCAACTAACTAATCGTTTGTTTAATTTGGTTAAACAGTAAGTCATTTGTTTTGTTTTGTTTGTCAAATCCTTTCCGTTGTTACTTACTCCTTAACCAAGATTTGTTAGTTGGGTATTTAACCAATTGACTAATAATAAATGAATGCAACTGAACCAGTACGTGTATTAATAATATTGGCACAATGACTCTCCCTAGACAAAACAAAATTTGTTTCCACACATGAATTCACCTAAAAAGTCTTACAAACCAGACACAAAACAATAAACTACGCACACGTGCGCGCGCGCACACACACACACACACACACACACACTAATATCAGTTAAGAATTGAAAAATGAGTTCGTACTAACGTTTGTCTAGAGACGTTGTACATTAGAACAGCTTTTATTCATTATCTAAAGATCGAATAATTATAAACATTCAATCTATTTAAAGTTACAACCATTTCAAATTCTAAAAAATTAAACTTAAATATTTTAATTAATATATTTATTTTCAATATAAAGATTTTCAAGTTTATTTTTATCGTTTAGAGAATAAACTACAGACTGTATAAATGCTTCAAATAATCAATATATAGAAAGATTAGAATCTGGCATTTCGATGTCAATAGAAGCCAAGATTGGAAAATAGATTAACTCGCGATGTCCTATACCAAATCTGAATAGATTGAGCTTTCCACTGAAAATGGTAATAGCCTCTGTACAAAATATGGGATTACGGTTTTTTTACTTATTGACAAAAAGCAAGCTTTTGAAAGATATATGAAAGCTAAAACATATCGCTCCTGACAACAACCAATTCTTCCCTCAGCTGCCGCTTACTACTGTGTAATCACAAAGCATTGCCCTAAAATGCCACAAAAAATATTTTTTATGGATATCGTACCTGTGTGTGCTTCAAACAGTAGGAATTCAAACTCTTCAGCAGATTTTGTCACAAAGATGTACAATCACGTGATGCAACTGATTTAATAAGTTTGATAGCTATTATTTGGCAGACATTATACAAATTGCTTTGCAGTTAAATGAGGACGATGAGCCAAGAATGCAGAACAGAAAAATTGCTTTTGTAAAAAGTAATGAACTTCCTACATCTATGCATTACTCGCAATTGTCCAACTGAATGTTTTTCCACGCCTTCAGTATGTCTTGATAAAGATGAGTTGTTTAAAAAGATGACCTTGGTAATGTCTTGTACACTCTGCTTCATGACAGTTGCATTCATTACAGACTCTGAAGACAAAATTAACGTTTCACTGTTATCATGTGGCTTGCCAGGTTTTGCACTTATTTCGAAAATCTCATATGACACAAGTTAACTGTTGACATCTTCAATAACTTCGTTACTAAACATTTCATTCACTATTTTCCTTGCTCAAAGATGATCTATCCTTTTCTTTTTTTAAGACCTCTAGTTAATCATTCTTCTTGTGCTTTATCACTCAGTGATTTCGCATCTTCTTATTTCAAAGTACTGCCATACATACAAGACAATGGATTGGTGATGTTCTAAGCTAAAGAAATTAAACGGAATGTTACCGACATTTTTCTCCTTTATCACACTAACCATCGGTTATCTATAATAATAATAATAATAATAATAATAATAATAATAATAATAATAATAACAACAACAACAATAATAATAATAATAGGGGCTTGATTCCTACCTAGCTCAAATACCAGGAAACTCCAAAATGGCAGAAATTCAAATGATAATGCTCATGGGAACTGCCCATATCCTACGTAATCTCATATTTTAAAACAAACCCATAATTTCCTTATGCTTTCTTAAACATTCTCTTGAACAATACTATGTGCAAAACCAAATATATGACACTCTAGGTATAGCACCAACATGAACATCTAACTTGCTGTCTCTTGAGGTCTCTGGGTGAGACTTGGAACCAAATTGCACAAAAACAAAGCAACAGTCAAACATATAATAATAATAATAATAATAATAATAATAATAATAATAATAATAATAATAATAATAATAATAATTGAAAGAGACAAGCTCAGGCAAACAGCTCTCATTAAATTAGATACCGACACAACCATCACAAATCAAGAAAATTGCAAATTCCTGGGGATAAACGAAGGAGATGGTATACAACATGCTACTATGAAAGAAAAAATAAGAAAGGAGTATTACAGGAGAATAAGAGCGGAGGAGCCAGAAGCCTCTGCATGGGCAGTATATACCTCAAAGTCGAAATGCTGATATAGATCAAGCAAAAACCAATCAGTAGTTGAAGTTTAGGACTGAAAGCAGAGACTGACGGTTTCATATTGGCGGCACAAGATCAAAGTTTACTCACAAAAACTACCAGCCTAACGTTCTTCAAAACGGTTCTGACACTAAATGCAGATTCCGTGACATATTTGACGAAGCAGTAGATCATCTCATATCGGGATGTCCTGTGCTGACACCAAACGAATAGAAAAATTGCTACGGTAGGGTAGGACAAGTATTTACATTGAAAAATACGTAAACATTACAAAATCAGCACTCCTGCTTACTGGTATGAACATCATCCTGAGCCACTCGTTGAAGGTAAAAATGTCACTATTAGCTGGGATTTTTTCAGTCAACGTTGACAGAACGATCCAAGCTAATCGACCAGACATAATTATTAAAGATTGGGAAGAAAATACTTGTAGACTAATAGATGTAAGTATTCCTACTGATAAAAATATATCTGTGAAGGAATTTGACAAACTGAGTAAATATAAGGACCTAGAAACTGAAATACAAAAGATGAGACATCTTATAGCGAGAAGTTTTCTTGTTATTGTATGTGCCCTAGCTATGATAAAAAGAGATGTCAGAAACATCTAGAACTTAGCGGTTCAGCAAAAGAGTCCGATAAAATAAGTACTAGGCTTACAAAGAAAAAGACCTGGCGTCGATTTGGTCGACTAAAGGTGGTGCTCCAGCATGGCCACAGTCAAATGACTGAAACAAGTAAAAGAGTATAACATCCAAGGAGAACCATGTCTCAGAGAAATCCGAAAGATTGTACTAACAACTACTGCACACATCCTTAGAAAAACCCTATCCATTTAAATGTGTTGTATTGCATAAAGATAATATGCTTTCTCCTCCTCCCAAGCTTTCAGTCATAATGTAACATCTCTTATCGTTCACTCGCCCAAGGACGCTGGGTGTGTCTCGGCAAGTAATTGTAACAAACATGCAAGTTTAAAATTTAAAAAATTAATAATAATAATAACAATAATAATAGTAGTAGTAGTAGTAGTAGTAGTAGTAGTATAGTAGTAGTAGTAGTAGTAGTAGTAGTAGTAGTAGTAGTAAAAGTAGTAGTTTCAAATTTTGGCATAAGGGTAGCAATTTCTGCGTGGGTAAGTCGATTACATCAACCCTTGATGGTTACTGTATTGAAAGTGTTCTGTGTAGGATGTGTGCAGTGCCTAGTAGTGCAATTTTCTGTATGTTATATGTGTTTGTAAGTCCTGGTCATTTTGTTATGTATTTGAATATTTTTTATCATGCCTAATGCACCTACTATGATAGGAATTGTTTCTGTTTTTAGATTCCACATTCTAGTTACCTCTATTTCCAGGTCTTTGTATTTTGAAAGTTTCTCCATTTCTTTTAGAGACACGTCGTCATCTGCTGGTATTGATACATCAACTAGAAAGCATTGTTTTCTTCATGATCTCTGACAACTATATCTGGTCTGTTGGCCTTAATTTCTCTATCTGTGTGCATTGGCATATCCCAGAGTATGGTTGCTTTCTCGTTTTCTGGGACCTTTTCTGTTGTGTGCCTATACCATCTTTTTTCTGTTGTTATTCCATAATGTTGGCATAGCTTCCAGTGTATGTAGCTCCCAACTCTGTTATTATTATTATTATTATTATTATTATTATTATTATTATTATTATTATTATTATTATTATTATTATTGTTGTTGTTGTTGTTGTTGTTGTTGTTGTTATTATCAATAATAATAATAATAATAATAATAATAATAATAATAATATAATAATAATAATAATAATAATAATACATCTACTGGAATAGTTCTTTTAAAGCCAAATATCCATAAAATCCGAACGATTATTGTTATATGAAATATAGTTTCTTCTGTGCCCTATATTTCAATATGTAATGTGCAAAAAATCGAAACCTACATCAGGAACTCTAGGAAAAGTCACTAAACACACTTTATGTACGTAAATTATGTACACATCTGTTTGTGCATTTTAATATTCATAAACTACATAAATAATGTTTATGCACGCGCACACGCGCAAACACACAAACATGCATACACACACATACACGCACACAAACCCACACACACGTATTACAAGGCGAAACTATGCAAAAACAAAATGATTTTCCACGAACGAACCCATATGGAATAAATAATCACTAAGCAGTTATGCCCGGAGATGAATTTATCAAAACAATTTTTAAAAAATAAAACTACTCGTGGACTTCGATCTATAGGCCACATGCAATTACGATTAGAAAAATATATCATCTATTGAAAGAACTCGAAAGTGGTGTTCTGTTAAAATGCTAACTCTAAACAGGCAAACCGTCTCCTATTGTCAACGCTAATGTTTTAAAAGCAAGCCAAAACTCGTACCGGATCGGTCATCACCCGTGCCAACAACAGGCGCATTACCCAGTGGGGAACCAGACTGGGGTCAAAAAGTCTGCTATTTGAACAAACTTTCAAAATGACGATCTACCAGGTAACCAGAACCAGGATAATCCTTACCCTAGACCTCTAGTGACACCACCTAAAACAAACGCATGAAATGGACTAGAGAGTATTATGGAGATGTCTTGAAAGCTTTTTATACAGCCAACTAAACACCAATATAACTTCTTTGTACAAACGTACACTCTTTAGAGAATCTTAGCAGTCAACGAAGTACGAAGCTATATAAATGCAAATAAGTTAAGTGATGTACTTAGAGATATCATTAAGTACAAAAGACTAAGTGACGCTGAAACTGACCACATCAGGAAACAAATATTTCATGGTGAGCTAAATGAAAACAACAGCCATGTAGATGAAATAGGTTTACAGAACCACAAAACCAATTGTAAGAGCAGTAAATCTCAGTAACTATGACACTGAACAAAATTAGCGAAGAAAATAAATGTAGAAAAAGAGGAAAACATAGACCTACCTCAAGAACACCAAAATAGAAATGACGCGGAATTTGAGGGGAATAAGAGAGGAAAGATTACAGAAGCAAAAGAAGTTATATTAGAGAACCGCTATCAAATTTACAAACGGCACAAAGAACAACAACAACAGTTTGATCTATAACGTTGCTGTTGTTGCTGAAAGACTGGTCTTAAGAAATAAGGGAAATGGCCTAACGACCTTAAATAATTTAATAAGGTAGTAACTGCTCAACTAGGTATTAAGATTACAAAGAAAATGACCTGGCATGTAAATAAACCTTTTAAATGAAAAGCAGAAATCTAAGAAATTGAATCTCTGCGGGCGGATGTATCGATTCTCGATGAAATTGCTGGAGTAATAAATATGAAAACAAGAAAAGCTAAAAAAAATCAAACAAAATATAGCATTAAAGATATTATAGATGTAAAATCTATAATAATCGGAAGAATGTACGCTTTCCTTGAACAGAACCCTGTCCTTCCACAAGCTTAAAAGGACCGTAAAAGAAATTTCTTTAGGTGCAAAGACCAATTGCTCATTAATAGAATGATTTTAGAAAATTGCCAGATCAAAAACAAAAACTTAAATATGACATGGATAGACTACAGAAAATCATTTGATCAGTTCCAAAATAAACTCAAGGCCCTTGAGATATATAAGATCCTTCTTACCATCTCCAAATTCTTACAAAATAGCATGACTAAATGGAACACATGTCTCTTTCTAAAACATAGTAGTGTAATGAGCCAATCCAGCAGCATCAACATCAAACGAGGTATCTTTCATGGTGGCTCTCTCTCTCTCTCTTTGACATTTTGCATGACTAATTCCACTCTCAAATGAACTGAATAACAGCGGATATGGGTACGAAATTCTTAACAATATAATAAACCATCTTTTTTTTTACTTGGATGATCTGAAGCTGTTTGCAAATAAGGACCGAGAACCAGAAGGGCTACTAAAAACTGTTAAAGAGTTTAACAACGAAATTGGAATTTAGTCCTTGATACGTATGCTAAAGCAACTTTTGTAAGAAGCAATCTCAGACAAGCAGATTCTGTTAAATTAGATATCGACAAAACCATCAAGGAACTTGACTCACAATAAACTTATAAATACCTGAGAATAAACGAAGGGGATGGCACAATTCATGTCAGTATGAAAGAAAAAAGAAAAGAATACTATAGGAGAATAAACCTTGTACTGATAACAGGACTTAACTCTAAAGATCGCATCGAAATCAATAACACTAGCAATTCCAGTTGTCTACTACGGTCTTAATATCATTAACTGGAATCCAACAGAATTCTAACGGATAGACAGGAAGACAAGAAAACTATTGACATCTAATAATATGCATGACTCCAAGGCAAGACGTTGACTGTCTGTTATTACCAAAAAGCACTAGTGGAGAAAGAGTGGAATGATGCAACTAGAACTCTGCTATAAAACCTCCACTATAAGAATGTACTTATCTGGATGCTGCAGCTTGCGTACGAAAATGAAAGCAACAACAATAGCATTCTATTGTCAAAGAATCTTATAAATCCGCTGCTATCAAACAAGCAAATAAAATCAAGAAGACTGCTCAAAAGAATAGACAGAATTGAGGATCGGTCCTTGCATAGACAGTATATTCTTCGAAATCAAAATGCTGATGTAGACTTAGCAACAACCCATCAAAAGCTGGGAATTTCAGGATTGAAAGTGGAGACTGAAGGCTTCATACTAGCTGCACAAGATTAAAGCTTGTTTACCAGAATTATCAAGTTAATGTTCTTAAAACGGTGCTAGCTCAAAATGCAGATTCTGCAACACATTTGATAAAACAAAAGACCATCTCGTTCCAGACTCTCCTTTGCTAACACCAAACGAACATAAAAGTCGTCTCGACTGGTAGAACAGTATTTACATTGGAAAATATATAAGGACTAAAAAATTGACACTCTAGCTAACCAGTAAGAACATCAACTTGGGCCAGTCGTTGACAGTAAAAATGTCACCATACTCTGGGATTTTTCAGTGAACACTGACAGAACAATCCAGGATAATTGGCCAGACATAATTATTAAGCACAGGGAAAAAAGTACTTGTAGATGTAAGTGTCCCCACTGATAGAAATGTATCTGTAAAAGAATTTGACAAGCTTATAAGGACCTGGAAATTGAAATTCAATATATGTGGCATCTAAAAGTAAAAACTGTTCCTGTTTTGTAGGGGACCTCGGTATGATAAAAAAGAAATGGCAGAAACATCTAGACAACATCCCAGGAGACTCATATCTTAAAGTAACCTAAAAGGTTGTGTAGACAAGTACCGACCACATCCTTAGAAAGACCCTATCAATTTATATGTTTATGATGTATTATATATCAATGTATTTCAGTGCCGCTCTCCCTACTTCCCTGCTCAAGCTTTCAGTTATATTTCAACATCACTTAACTTTCAGTTTGCCCAGGGTGCTGAATTTGTCCCGACAAGTAAAGGGGCTTCTTACTTTAAATGATTGGAAGTGTTATCATGTATAGGTTTTGTCTTGATGTAAAAGATGGGCTACAGCTAATATTCTTCTTAATACTGCAGATTTGCTTGCCAGTTGCTTGACCTTAACCAGTCCCTTGGGGACTGATGTTATATTCATCTCTGATCACGAGCAGGGGTAGTGTGGGGAGAATCATAGCTATATTTTCAGAGAGACTTCAACAACAACAACAACAACAATAATAATAATAATAATAATAATAATAATTATTATTATTATTATTATAATAATAATAATAATAATAATAATAATAATAAAAAAAAAAAAAAAAAAGCGCACGAACAATTGGCTGATAGGTGGGAGGAGTAACCTCTGCACCGCAAATATGTGACCCGCAGCAAACAAGCTGATGTTGACCAGAAGCAAACCCATCAGTGGCTGCGGAGCTCAGGGCTAAAAGCAGAGAGCGAAGGTTTCATCCTGGCTGCTCAAGACCAAAGCCTATCAACCCGGAACTACCAGGCCAATGTGATGAAAAATGGAGCAGACCCAAAATGCCGATTCTGCAACGACATGATTGAAACAGTGGACCACCTAATCTCTGGATGTAAAGTCTTAGCACCAGTGGAGTATAAATTAAGACATGACAGAGTTGGCCAATATCTCCACTGGCTAATAAGTCGGCATTACAATATCAAAACTGCCGACAAGTGGTATAATCACCACCCTGAGGCTGTAACTGAAGGAGAAAATGTAACCATTCTGTGGGACTTTCCAGTACATACAGACCGAACCATCAAGGCCAATAAACCAGATATTGTTGTGAAAGACCAAAACAATAAAGTTTGCTTATTGATCGACATGAGCATCCCCTGTGATCATAATATCTCAGCGAAAGAGTTTGACAAGCTCAGAAAATATAAAGACCTACTCATTGAAATTGAGAAAATGTGGCATCTCAAGGCGGTTACAATACCAGTGATCGTAGGAGCACTAGGAATGATCAAGAAGGGAACCGAAAATTATATGAGAATGATCCCTGGCTCACCATCCCTGCAAGAAGTGCAAAAGATTGTCTTAACTGGTACATCACACGTATTGAGAAGAGCATTGTCGATGTGAGAACTGTTGCTGCTCATGCATTTTAATTTAACTTAAAAAAAAAAAAATGAACGAACTACTGAGTTTGGTTTAAACTATGAGTTTCTTTGCCCTAGGAGTCGGGAAGACACTCGGCAAGAAATGGAAGAAAATTTGAAAGAAGAAGAAAAAAAAGTAATAATAATAATAATAGTAATAATAGATTCTTCAAGGACAACAACATGTTAAAAAAAAAACCAAAAATGTTCACAGGAAGATAGGGAAAACACCAGTTACTGTAAAGTCTGTACTATCAAAAGAAGTGCAGGGATGTTGGAATAAAATTTGGGCAGAAGAAAAACACACAACGAAAAGGCCCCTTGGATTGATACAATATTTACAGAACTGGACTCCTTAGAAGAGCAAAAGTGGGAGGGTGTCAAGATAGAAGATATAAGATCTGCTCTCATGAGGTCAAGCAAATGGAAGTCTCCAGAATTTTACAATGATGTTTTGCAACACCCTAGTAGGATGCCTCCTTGGCTAGTTAATGGGTTAACATTCCTGCTTCCAAAAAGTGAAGAAACAAATGAACCAAAAAACTATAGACCCATAACCTGCTTAACAACTATGTATAAAACGCTAACACCTGTCCTGACGGAATATACCTGTAGTCTTTTAACAGACAGCAGCATATTCCCTAATGAACAGAAAGGATGTAAACGTGGATCCTATGGTTGTAAGGATCAGCTACTCATCAATAAGATGATCTTAGAAGATTGTCACAAACGACACAAAAACTTGTCTTTGACAGTAAAAAAGGCTTTTGATAGCCTACCACATAGCTGGATTAAGAAATGCCTGGAAATGTATAAAATAGCACCTACTCTGCAAAACTTTTTGACTGTAAGTATGAGATCATGGAGACGCACACTAACTTTGAACAGTGACAATGAATCTCTAAATCCTAGTAATATAAAAATTTCATGTGGCATTTTCAAGGGTGACTCACTATCACCACTCCTCTTATGTTTAGCCTTAACACCTCTCTCAAAATTGCCCAATGACGCGCAGTACGGATATAAAATGTTTGATAAAAATATAAATCATCTCATTTACATGGATGATTTAAAGCTCTTTGCAAAAAATGACCAACAACTCATGGGTTTATAGCGATTGTTAAACAATTCAGTGATGACATCAGAATGCAATTTGGCCTCGATAAATGTGCAAAAGCTACTTTTATCAAAGGAAAAATAACAGAAACATCTAACGTTAACCTTGACCAGCAGCATGTCATAAATGAGTTAGACCCAGCGGAGAGCTACAAGTACCTAGGGGTAATTGAAGGGGACGGAATAAGGCATTCAGTGACGAGGGAAAGGATCAGGAGAGAAAGTTATCGCAGAGTAAGAGCAATAC
The DNA here is from genome assembly GCF_006345805.1 of Octopus sinensis. Lineage (NCBI taxonomy): Eukaryota > Metazoa > Mollusca > Cephalopoda > Octopoda > Octopodidae > Octopus > Octopus sinensis. The sequence continues at coordinate 159,098,251 of NC_042998.1, forward strand.
TCGAGACAGAGCTGAATGCGAGAAACAGGATCGAAGCGACCAATGCTTTAGCCATACCAGTCGTGACTTACAGTTTCAATATCGTTAATTGGTCAATTACTGAATTATGTAATCTTGACAGAAAAATACGAAATCTGTTGACAATGCATAGAATGCACCACCCTAAGGCAGATATAGAACGACTTTATCTGCCAAGAAAAGAGGGAGGCCGTGGACTTTTACAACTGGCAATAACAATGAAGATTGCTACAATTGGCCTAGAAACCTACCTAAAAAACTCTGATGACTGGATGTTAAAACTTCTCTCAAAACATGAAAACAAGAAAGCATCATATTCAGTAACAAAACAGGCAAAGGAATATCTAAGTGAATACCGAATACAACAAATTTCGGAATTAGACATACAAGAAACAAGCACAGAAGAAGCTAAGCGCATGAAAACCCGTGCTAAAACTGCTGCCTTAGATATTCTGAATAATAAATGTCAAGAAAAAACTCTCTATGGCAAATAGCCAAAGAGAGCTAATAGTGCAGATGTTGACAAAGCCCTGACCCATCAATGGCTAATGGCATCTGGCTTAAAATCTGAAACAGAAGGGTTTATCATAGCAGCTTATGATCAATGCCTACCAAGGAACTACCAGGCCAACATATTAAAGAACGGCAGTAGCCCAACATGTCGTGTATGTCAACCACAAAATGAAACCATTGATCATGTTGTCTCCAAGTGCAGTCTTCTAGCGCCTACAGAATATCTCAACAGGCATGATAGAGCTGCAGAATATATTCACTGGGTAATTTGCAAAAACCAGGATTTACTCCATGAAAAAAACTGGTGAGAACACAAACCACCTCCAGTGCTTGAAAATGACCACATCTCACACCTCTGGAACTTCACCATTCAAACTAACAGAAAGATAGATGCAAATAGGCCAGATATCATATTGAAAGACTTCAGACAAAGAACATGCCTCCTCATTGATATGACTGTCCCAATCGATATAAACGTATCTGTCAAGACCTACCAAAAACTGAGCAAATATAAAGATCTGGAAATAGAAATCAGCAAAATGTGGAACCTGAAGACTAAAACAATACCTGTTGTCATAGGTGCCCTGGGAATGATAGCAAAATGGGCTGATTGCTACCTAGCTCAGATACTAGGAAACACCAAAATGGCAGAAATTCGAAAGATAGTGCTCATGGGAACTGCTCATATCCTATGCAAAATACTTTCTATGTAATCTCAAGTTTTAAAACAAACATAATTTTCGTATGTTTTTTAAATATTCACTAGTACAACACTAAATACAAAACCAAATATATGGCACATTAGGCATAACAACAACATGAACTTCCAACCATTTGTCTCTTGAGGTCTCTGGGTGAGACTTGGAGCCAACTTGTACAAATGTAAAGCAAAAGTCAAACATTGAATAATAATAATAATAATAATAATAATAATAATAATAATAATAATAATAATAATAATAATAATAATAATAATAATAATAATAATAATAACAACATTTTTGATGAAATTATAAATCATCTCTTTTACATGGATGATTTAAAGATGTTTGCAAAAAATTACTGGCAACTACATAAAACAGTTTAGTGATGACATCAGAATGGAATTTGGCCTAGATAAATGCGCACAAGAGGGGGAAATGACAGAAACATTCAACGTTAAATTTGGCCAACCGACGGTTATAAGGGGCAGAGGAAGGTTACAAATACTTAGGGGTATATGAAGATGATGAAATTAAACATTCAATAATGAGGGAAAAGACCAAAAAAGAATGTTATCGTATGATACTCAAGAAAGAGCTAAACGCAAGAATCAGGATCGAAGCAATTAATACTTTAGCCATACCGATCGTAACTTACAGTTTCAATATTAATAATTAGTCGATTACTGAAATCTGTAAGGTTGATAGAAAAATTCGAAAATTGTTGACCATGAATAGAATGCAGCTCCTTAAGATAGATGTAGAACGACATTACTAGCCAACTATATATATATATATATTTACATAATAATAATAATAATAATAATAATAATAATAATAATAATAATAATAATAACTCAGATACCAGGAAACCCCAAAATGGCAGAAATTCAAAAGATAGTGCTCATGGGAACTGCTCATATCCTACGCAAAATACTCTCTATGTAATCCCAAGGTTTAAAAGAAACTTTTTTTTATTTATTTATTTTTTTTTATGTATTAGACATTCACTAGTACAACAGAAAAAAAACCCCCCAAATATATGGCACAGAACTTCCAACCTGTTGTCTCTTGAGGTCTCTGGGTGAGACTTGGAGCCAACTTGTACAGACATAAAGCAAAAGTCAAACAGAATAATAATAATAATAATAATAATAATAATAATAATAATAATAATAATAATAATAATAATAATAATAATAATATATATATATATATATATATATATATATATATATATATATATATATATATATATATATATTAATGTTTGCTTTTATCTTTGGTTGTAATAAAAACACATTTCTAGAGTACAAATTATTCTTTGACAATAAGTTACTGTTAATGTTATTTTTGTTAAAGAATTCTGTGTGTGTGTGTGCGCACGCGCGTGTATGTGTGTATTTGGTTTTATGTGTGTATGTGTTTCAAATAGTGAGCATTGGTATTCATTTCCTCTTAAGCTGCCATGATACATGTCTATTACATCCATAGTATCTGTTTTAATTTCATTTAACTTACCGAAGAGAATTTCTGTAGTGTCATTGATGACTGATTAGTTGATATAGGTTATTATAATGTCATTGGGTCCTAACATTCTTGGCTTTAGCTGACAAACAGCAAACCCATGAGAAAACAGATAAAATGTTTTTTCTATCGTTATAATATACCCGCTTTAAATAATTGTCCAATTAATATATATATATATATAATATATATATATATATATATATATATATATATATATATATATATATACATATATATAAACATATACATATATATACATATATATACAAACATATGTATATAAATATATATATATATTGGAGACATATAAGACATAAGAATATATATAGATATATATTCTTATGTCTTATGTCTCAATTTTATCTGTTCAAAATTTCATCTGCCCCTGTATGTAGACTCTGATGATACATTTTTGTCTAACCGCACTCTGTTACACGGTGAAATGAGAAAATAAATTAAAATTATATACTTGGAGAAAGTAAAAAGGAAATGCACCAAAATGAACCGAGATCAGTGACTAACTCTTTGACACCCAGTTTTCTTTTCTTTTTCACTTCGGGTGTTATCATTATGGCTTCATAAGAAATCGTTAAATAATATTATGTTTATGGCAAGAAATCCAATACAGTTAACTTGCTAAAATAAATGAGCTCAGATATAGTTGTTAGAGGAAAAAGTGAAGTTGCCGTCACAAGCTCTTCAAATGATGGGGTGAGGTAATAGCCGGTTGAAAATTGTAATGAAATTTGTGAGTTTGGTTAAGTTTTTATACCATGAAAGCCTGTCATCTCATGGACAAAAAACTATTCCAACGGATCTTGAGAATAGCTTCTAGTAGAAGATCTCTGGTTTTGACAAACTATTAATGATTTGGTATCTTTGATTGATTGTCCACGGTTTATCAGTAAGTGCAATATATAACTGTTCGCACAAATAGCTGAGGTAGATTGAAGGTATCTTAATATTTTGAAATATACTTTGAAAGACTTTAAACAAACTGAAGTGAATTAGTTTTCATAAACTTTCTGCTATTCGAACCTTTTTTATCGGCAGTCACAAAAGCTGAGTCAACAGCAAGTAATATAGAAAACAAAAGACGAAAACACTTGATTCAAATAAATAATGAGCCTTGGAAGATAATGCTTTGAAACATTTCCTTTAAATTATTTACGATGTTGACGCAGATGATAAAAGAGAGAATTTTTAAATGATATTGCCCGTTGCAGGAACTGCAAGTACCTATAAATGATACCGAGTTATGTCCTTTTACCTTTCATTTTCTAGGGTCTTATAAAATAAGGATCGATTAAGTAACGGGTTGGACTACATCGAAATAGTTCTCTCTTACATAGTAGTAACTTTGTGTATAGATATTACTATTCTATTTTTAATATTTTATTTATGTTGCTTAATGTATTCATAAAGAACTTCCATCCCTTAACATTTCATTGTAGCGTTATTAATTATAACATTGTTTTCATTGAACCACTTTCTCTCAAAATATTTCAAAATGTACATTTCATAATTTTGTACTCCTATTGTACAGCTAATTTTGAAGTGTTGTTTATTTTGTTTTTCAGTTTGGTTTTTTCGCAAGTGAAATTATTTTTAGGTTGCCAAAAATAATGAATATTCATTATAATTACTCTTGATGTTTTATAAATCATTCCTTTTAACAAAAGAAAAAAGTAAATGAAATACGCAATTTCATTAAAATAACTGAAAGAAACAGTTTATCTATTTAAACTGTCACAAATCTTCATCCATTTTGTGTTTTATAAGTGGCAGACTTTAACCAATGATCTGATTTATCATAACAAACTTCACTAGCATGAATTATTTAGACATCCTAATAGTTCTTGAATAAATTATGCAAATATTTGTTCTGTTTCAATTGTTTTCCACATAGGAGTGCTATTTCAAATAGTTTAATGCTAAACATATTTGTGGATAAAAGATTTTGTAATAGTTTACTTGGAATTTTCAGATGGTATTTTTCAAACTCATTGAAAAAAGAAAACTGCTGACTATGAAGTCAAAGAAGATGTTAAACTCTTATTTTTACGTTGTCGTTTTTATTGTAGTTGCTGTTGTCATCGTCGTTATGGTTGTTGTCGTCGCTGTCGTTATTACTGCTGCTCTTGTGTAGCCTCAAATTAGCTCTGTTCTATGTCATTGTCCGAAAAGCTTCGTACGTCTGCCTAGTTGAGAGCGACACTGTATATTTAAAATGCCGTATGCTGTTTATTACACAGAATACAATGTTGCGGTCTGGATATGTTGGACTTTCTCTCTTGCTTTGTCTTTATAAGTTCGAGTGGTGACTGCAGTGGATGCAGTTCAAGGTGGAGTCAATAGGAATATAATCATTTCTGTCCTTCTGGATTAATCACTGATATTGTGTTTGGAGTTATTCACATCATTTATATTGCTGCTATTTTTATGTGTTTGTTTATTGTTTCCGTGGACTGACTGGAATTGAAAGTGCTCGTAGGATCGTGCTGTGGAGTTGTTGATATGCTTCGATTTTTTGAGGGGGTTTAACATGCATTAAAAAAGATTGTAAATAGTGGAATTTGTTGCTGCAACAAAATTGTGCCTCTTTTTTGTTCGTGATCTATTTTAGTTATATTTGTTTCCTTGTGCATGTGAAATTAACATCGGAGTACCAATGTTAATTTTGTGGTTGAACCATACTTTGCGCCCAAAGGTACCAAAATATATAAAAGTGTACCAAATTATAAATAAATATCAATGTAAAAACCTTAAACTGAGAAAAATACATTTAACTTAACATTTTTTATTGAAAAATTACTTTAGCATGGCCATCTTATATTATAGCAATTTTCCTTCATTCTATCACGAAGCAATTGTGATGAATTTCACAAGTTGATGTCTCTGAGTAAATATTTAAATTTCACAAACGCACGTAAAGGATGGATATTTTCAAGAAGTTTTTAACTTTAAAACTGTTAAGTAAGGAGAAAACTCTTTCAGTAGCTACCGAGGAATGAAGTATTGAAAGAGTGCTAATCATAAATTTTCAGAATGAAAAGAAACGATATTCGTCGCCACATGTTTCTTAGAATATGTTAAACCAAAATCTATCAGGCATTTCTCTCTACACTTGGCAATTGATATTGCAATAACAATTCTCTCAATTCGGTATTAATTTCTTCATAATGTTGTCCGTAGACAATCTTGAAATTTTTGTATTTAATGGAATAGTATTTTCGGAAGGTACGCCTCAAGCAATCCTAACTTTGCAAAACAATTTACAAAATGAAAAGCGTCGGTACTTATGCTTTGAAAGGTAAACATAACAAAAGTTTTAATAATTACTCGAAATTCTGCAAGTTGATTTTGTTCGGAGAAACGTTTTATTGAATTATCCAGAAAAATATTTTTTTGCAGTGCCGCCATAATACATATCAACTATTTAAAAACATTTTATTATCCTTTATGACCTTAAGACTGTTGCTCAGATATATTTCTAGCTTACATCATTTGCGTTGCTACTATTTTTATGAGT
>NC_042998.1:159109544-159174544 GCF_006345805.1 Octopus sinensis
TCCCCTCCCTCTTTCGCCATCTTCTATCTGTCTCTCTCTCTCTCTTTCTCTCCCCTCTTTCTTATTTCTTTCTCTTTAGTTGCTCACACGTGGCCATCGTCCATCTTTCTTTTCCTCACATGACCATCTTTTTTCCTGAACGGACGTACTTTTTCTCTTTCTTCTATCTTATCTCTTTTCAAAGTTCACTATTTTCCGTTCGTTCTGGTCTAACGACCCTCCATGTTTGTTTTCGTCCGGTTTCCTTGTATGTCTCCACTGTCCTGTTTTTGTTCCCAACTTCGACCCTCCATAAATCCTAAACTGTCTTTGAAGTCTCATATTGTCGTTGAATGCTCGAAATGAGGAGTAGATAGAAAGCCGACAAGTGATGAAGGGCCTTTCTCGGTGTTTATTTTCCTGTTTTCCATTTTTTCCCTCGTTGTTTACGTATTTCATGTTGTTTGCATACAATTCATAAGTATTTGCATGTCATCCACTGTATGGGTGATTAAGTCACAGTCATCTGCATAAAGGAGGTCACGAATAAGAGACTGGAAAACTTTGGAATTGACAGAAAATCGACGCAGATTAAAGAGGCGGTCAGAAGATCGATACCTGACGTTTATTCCCAGAGAGCTAAGTTTGCCAAATATTTTCCATAGCAACGCCCTGTTCACAGTATCATAGGCTATGGTTAAATCAACGAATAACTGGACAAGATCCATATTTTGCTCATATCACTTCTCTTGCATCTGACTTGCTGTGAAAATCGTATCCATTGTCACTCTACCAGACCGGAAACCACATTGAGATTCAGATAGCATATCATTTACGAGACACCCATTCAGACGAGTAAGAAGAATAATAGTTTATGGGCCTAAGAGCTCTGCATCAGCTACTTTGCTTTCCAAGGGGTCTTCTACTCTGTTTACTAAACCAACACACCCCAGATCGCTGGACTGAACAGTTCTTTGAACCATGAGTCAGTTGTGGATGAAACAGTGAATGATACTACGCAACAAAGACCTATCATTGGCTCCCTAAATATATACATACATACATACGTACGTACATACATACATGCATGCATACATACATACATACATACATACATATGTACGTGCGTACATACATACGTACGTAAATACATACGTACGTACGTACTAACATACATACATATACATACATACATACATACATACATACATACATACACATACATACATACATGAACCGTAAAAATATGTAAAACTTTCCAGAAGTTTATCATTTAAGTATATATGAGCATGTCTAGATATGTAACTATATGCATGAGAATGCAAACATAAAACATACAGATCTGCACATACATACATCGTGGTGGCACTCCGTCGGTCACGACGACGAAGGTTCCGATCAAAGGAACAGCCTGCTCGTGAATTTAACGTGCAATTGGCTGAGCACTCCACAGACACGTGTACTCTTAACGTACTTCTCGGGGAGATTCAGCGTGACACAGTGTGTGACAAGGCTGGTCCTTTGAAATACAGGGACAACAGAAACAGGAAGAAAGAGTGAGAGAAAGTTGTGCTGAAAGAGTATAGTATGATTCACCCCCTCTACCGGAGCCTCATGGAGCTTTAGAATAAATACTCGCAACGTCCGGTCTGGGAATTGAGGAATCGAAACCGCGAGTTCACTTCCCTAACCACTGGGCCATTGCGCCTCCACGCATACATACATACATACATACATACATACATACATACATACATACATACATACATACATACATACAAAAATAACTTGCTGTTGATGTTGAAATTCCGATGAAGGAACCTTGGATCTAGGTTAGAAACCGGTTCTTCCTCTATTGGCAAGAAATCTTGAAATAAACTGAATGCCATACATGCATATATACATATATATGTATGCACACATATATATGTTAGGAATCCTTTCATTTGTATATATTTATAAATATGATATTTATATGCATGTATGCTTCTAAACATGTGTGTACGTGCGTATATATATGCATATATATATATATATATATTTATATACACACACACACACACACACACACACACACACATATATATATATATATATATATATATATATATATATATATATATATATATATATATATATATATATATCTGAATCTACCCTATATGAGTTTTCGCTCCAAAAATTTGGACCCCCATTCCACCAGTATAGAAGGGAAAACTGGAAAAGGTATCTAAATCGATTGTTTTATCAATTGGAATGAAACTTATGATAAACTCCTGGATTTTAAATCCACACTGAACAATATAAACTCCAATATTCAATTTACAAAGGAATATAGATAGGAACAGCTCCATTTCTGGACATTTTGATTATAAAAATGCAACAACTTAATTGCAACTGACATCTACTACAAACCAACAAACTCAAAACAGTATCTCCTTTTCAGTTCATGCCATCCTAAACACATCAAAATAAATATCCCATTCAATCTAGCTAAAAAGATCTTTACAATTGTATCTGACACAACCACTCGGGAACTTCACGCCTACAAGACCTCAAAATAACACTCATTGAACGTCAATACCCACCCGCATTTATAGACCATGGAATTGAACGTGCCAAGAAATTGGACACAAACACACTAAGGACAACAAAACACAACACCTAACTTTAAATCACTCCCATACATAACAACTCACAAACATAAAAACAATGAAGCATACAACACAATTATACAAAATCTCCCTCTGCTCACTCAAGACCCGAAAATGAACAACATCCTAAATACACATAAACTCCTCAAATACAAAAGACAACACAAATCACTCAAGAAACTCCTAACAAATGCAAAACTCTACTCAATACACACGATACCAACAGATAAAAAATGCAGACGACCTAATTGTGGTACATGCCCATACCTGACTGAAGGCTTGGAATTCACATTCCAGCAAGGAGAAAAATTCTCAATTAATTCCAACTTCACTTGTGCTTCCCAGAACCTTATCTATGTCTTAACTTGCTCAAGTTGTGGCCACAACGTTTTCCTCAATAGGAAGACGAATCTGTTCTGTATGCACTGAGCGAACATATCGACAGATGCGCAAGAAATAAAACGCCGAATTTCCATCTCTTTCCATTATACCAATGCAAAGGTTCAATCTCTTTACAAGAACGCCTAAACAAGGAAAACCTGTTAATACAAAAGTACAGACCACACCTTAATATTCAAACTTGACCACTTCAAACTTGACCACTTCAAAAATTATACTGAGGAGTTAGTTGCCCCCCTTGCCACCTGTTACCTCCCTTGGTCCGCTCTTTAGACTCTTTATTATTGTCACAAGAATTGATTACTTCACAATGTCCCTTGAAAAGCTAATTTAAATAACGAAAAACGGTTGGATATCACTACATCCATAAATTATGTATATAGTTTTAAAAATTTCTTTATAAAAATATATTAAACTATGTGAAACAAAGGCATTTCTCTTCCACTTTTTATATATGTTTTCCACATATTTTCAACTCATAATTTTGCTACGTGATGTATACTGAATCTGCAGTATTTTTGCTCCTTTTATATATTTCATATATATATATATATATATATATATATATATATATATATATATATATGTATATTTATATGTATGCATATGTATGTGTGTATGTAAGTATGTATATATGTATATATGTATGTATGTGTGTGTGTGTGAGTGTAATGTAATGTGAATGTGTATGCGTGAGTATGTGTGTGAGGAAGAGAAAGAGAAAGAGGGGACCAATTGCGAGAATTTATGTCTTGAATACAACCTTAAACGTGGTTATTACTTGGCTCTTTTTTGCAACTAGCATACACGCAACTATTTCTCAGTTTCAGGTTGCACATCCATTAGATAGTATTCAACATATTCCGCCCCAGGAACTGTAGAACTTTTGCTTTCATGCTTTATATCTTACAGTCAAGCAGTATCGCATTTATATAATACATGGTTTATATAACCTACTTTTATACTCAGACAAAATTCTTCCGTCAATGTAATGATAGTCAAAATTTTTCACCAGTTGCTTTGCATTCACAACAATAGATTACCTATAACTGGCTACACTTTAAGTACCCATTGCATTACCCAGGTAACTGAACATATCTTCTATTTCCTGTGAATTGTCATGGTAGACCAAGAATCCCTTAGTTTCTGGCTGTTTATGTTTCCAATGATTTCGGTGCATTTAGTGCTCTTCAATATTATCGATCTGCTATCGATCAATAAAAGCAGATGTATGTTTCAATATGTATGCCGCAATGTTTATGTGCACACGCACGTGTGATGCACACACTAAAAACAAAATAGCGTGTTCAGATGTGAATATCGTTAAGAGGGAGATTAAATCAGAGATTCAGATTTGTAGACGCAGGAATAGAGAAAAGAAAAAAAAAAGAAAATTAATCTTTTTCATACATGTAAGGACATATATGCAAATGCTTCGTAACAACTATATTTTTTAGACATGAATTCTCTAACCAACACCCATCCCACTTCCCCGTTTTAGCTCGAGTTAAAAATTGCATTACAAGACTGTTAGAATAGTTCTGTTACTTAACAAGAGAAAAAAAGACATCAATACTCTATCACACGCTTGCAAAAAAATATGCTATATCCACACTAATAGGCTTAGTGATCACGTAATTTGACAAATTGTACACCTGGTCAAATATGTGTGTGTGTTGTATGTATATATAAATGTGTGCGTGTATAAAATTAATATAAACAGCTAGATGCAATATAGTACCGTAAAGGAAAAATGTAGTCCTCACTAAATGCGACTGAGTGTGCCGAAGCACCTACGTTGCTAGAAATAAGAGTTGGCAACTCTTAATTCTGTAAGAGCGCAACATATATACACTGACATATATATAATGACCGTCTCTAGAATCACTAGACAAGACTAGTTTCGCCTATTTTGTAGGCATCATCAGTAATGACAGAACACTCATACATCATATTCGGCAGAAGGGTCCATAATGAATAAATAAATAAATTATATATATATATATGTATATATATATATATATATATATATATATATATATATATATATATATATATATATATATATATATATATATATATATATATACTAAGCAATAAAGGGTTTAGCAACGAATTGCCTTACCACATACCGAAGTTAGAAATAGCAGTCAAAGAGTTATAGCTATTTCTTCTACTAAAAAGGAGATCTCAGTAAAAACAGCAATTGGAAGGCAGACACAAACAGGTAAGAGAGAATGAATTGACGGCAATCTATCATACAATTTTAAGTTATCTACGGACGTACGTTTCGAAATCAAGTTTTTAGGAAAGCATAAGAATTAAATATTAAATATTAAATAATTCTATCTCACCAAAACTTCTTTTCTCTTCAGCGTAGAATACTATAATCATAAATGATTATATATTGAATTTTGAGATACTAGAAGGCACCAACTCAACTCAGTATCAGAGCGAGCTAGAATCCGCAACTAGTATCACCAAATTCAATGTGTGAATGAAAAGATTGTGTCACCAGCCCCTTCCCACCCGCGTGTAGCCAAAACAAGATGCTGTGGTCATCTACTGAGATAAAATATGGTTATCCGTAATAATGAGGGTGAAATTAATTAATTTGGAATAATTATCAATTACACCAAGTAGTCTTCGGCATGTAAAAGCCTCATTCGAGGAAAATTTAAGTAATACTAAGCAATAAAGGGTTTAGCAACGAATTGCCTTACCACATACCGAATTTAGAAATAGCAGTCAAAGAGTTATAGCTATTTCTTCTACTAAAAAGGGAGATCTCAGTAAAAACAGCAATTGGAAGGCAGACACAAACAGGTAAGAGAGAATGAATTGACGGCAATCTATCATACAATTTTAAGTTATCTACGGACGTACGTTTCGAAATCAAGTTTTTAGGAAAGCATAAGAATTAAATATTAAATATTAAATATTCTATCTCACCAAAACTTCTTTTCTCTTCAGCGTAGAATACTATAATCATAAATGATTATATATTGAATTTTGAGATACTAGAAGGCACCAACTCAACTCAGTATCAGAGCGATATATATATATATTATATATATATATATATATATATGTATATATGTAGTATGTATGTATGTATGTATGTATGTATGTATGTATGTATGTATGTATGTATGTATGTATGTATGCATGCATGTATGTATGTATGTATATGAAGGACTCTCCCGTCGAAAACTGTGCATGAGTGTTCAGTTTTTGCCAAACAACCTGCACGAATGATTTGTTTATAGTGATCAAATGTATATGCAGTAGATTATCTCACTCCCTCCATCAAATCTACTTTGCCTGATCAGGTGCTCGGAATACAGCACGTCGTAGTGATCGCAGAGTAACGCAAGATGAAGTACTTTGCTCTACGAAATTGAAACCACGAACTCGCAATTGTGAGTGCAACATCCTAACTACTAGGATATGCACTGTCGCAAGTATATATATAATGAATATTTTGTACTAATAAGTGTAAATCGATTAGTGTGTTTAAACAGAGAAAAAAGAAAGAAACTAACGTCAGGACGTGCACAAGAAATAGATTAATTAGACGCTCGGTGAAGGGAAAGTGTTGTTGTTAACATTTTGAGCATAGCTCTTCGTCGGAAGCAGGAATTTCCAAAGAAAACACAAACACACGCCCTCCCCCTCTCTCTCTCTCTCTCTCTCTCGCACACACACACACACACACACACACACACACAAACACACACATACACACGTACAAGTACTCATGCACATACACGCTCGCGCGTGCTCTTACCTTGGCGTGTAGTATGTGTTTCGAATCACGTTTAGAACTTGTGCACAAATGTTCTTTCTTTACAGATGGTGCGGAAAGGGTTTATCTCAACACTCAGAATGTTTCTATATGTTTCAATATATATATTACATTGAACAAATACATAGGTTTGAATGTTGTTGTTCTTGTTCTTGTTTAGCAGATCATTAAACAAACCAATGGCCCAAAGCATTGAAACTGCGACAATCTGGATTTTTTATGGTTTGCTCATTAGAACAATTTTATTCAAAGTATTCCGTTCTTTTTCTGTTTTTCTTTTAGTTTTTCCTTTGAAAACAATAGAATAAAATGAGGGAGATTTGGCTACTATTTGTACCTGATTCAGCTACTGAGTACTGGTTTTCTCCCCATCCCCGTGACCCGCATGACATTTCCTTACAGCGGCTATTGACGTTGACGGGTGTAGGTCTGCTTGCGCATGGGTGATGAAATTAGTAAATTAACAAGTACTGTCTATTTAGACAAGCTGTCTCACTTTCTACTCTATCAAACAATTTATCACCTGCTGCTGTTTCTTGTTCAAACTAATATAAGTGATTTATCTGACAACTTTTACTTTTATAGAATGTGGTGCTCCCCACTTCTCTCTCTTTTTCTCTCTCCTCTGCTCTTTTAACCCCCCTCTCACTGTTACTGACACTGGCTGCTTTAACAATCTATGGAAGAATGAAAAATACAATATTGTGTCAGCTGTAATATAGATTATTGAATCCATCTTCACTAAACTAATGTTAGATTTACTAAGTCCAGAGGGATAAACAGCAACCTCAGTCCCAGAACAATTTGATTTTCGAATGTAAAACAGAATGAAATTTAAATACTAATAATCAAAGAGTAGAATTCTGTTCAAAGCTTCTACCATTTCTGCTAGTTTCAATTAGATAAGGATCGCACCCTCGAGTCAGCCTTGTATGTGAAATGTGGCTGATGAAAATGTCAACAAATATGTATAAATATACATACATATATATATATATATATATATATATATATATATATGTGTGTGTGTGTGTGTATTTATATTTACATATATATATATATATATAATATATATATAATATATATGTGTGTGTGTGTATTTATATTACATATATATAATATATATATATATATATATATATTATATTATATTAAATTAGAGACAACACCACTATTAGGCAAATCATACAATGAAAAACTTAAGCCAATACATAAGATTATTTAATTTATATTATTTAAATATATAACAAAATTATTAAAAAAATATAATTAATTTTGTTATATATTTAAATAATATAAATTAAATAATCTTATGTATTGGCTTAAGTTTTTCATTGTATGATTTGCCTAATAGTGGTTTTGTCTCTAATTTAATTTAATATAATATTTTACTATAAAATTGGATTCAATCCTAAATCTGATTTTTCCCTGTAAGTTTGGATTTATTCCCTAATATTTATTATTATATATATATATATTTATATAATGTGTGTGTGCGCGTGTGTGTGTGTGTGCATGTGTGTATTATATACATACACAAATATGTATATATACATAGGTGCAGGTGTGGCATTGTGGTAAGAAGCTTGCTTCCTAACCACATGGTTCTGGGTTCAGTCTCACTTTTACAATAGATTCAGGCCGACCAAAGAATTCTAAGTGGATTTGATAGACGGAACCTGAAAGAAGCCTGTCGTATTTATATATGTGTGGAGGTGCCTTTGTATTTGTGTTCGTCCCATATCACTGCTTGACAACCAGTATTGATGCGTTTACGCTCCTGTAACTTAGCGGTTCGGTAAAACAGACCGATGGAATAAGTACCAGGCTTTAAAAAAGATACTGGAGTCGATTCATTCGACTAAAAGTTCTTCAAGGTGATGCCCCAGTGGCCGCAGTGTGTGTGTATGTGTGTGTGTATGCGTGCGCGCATGTGCGTGTATTTTATGTGTGTGTCTGCGTTTTCATTTCTCCGTCCACCACAACATGTCAACCGGTGTTGGTTTGGTTACATCTAAGTAATTTAACGATTCGGCAAAAGAGATTGATAGAATAAGTGGAAGAGTTAAATAAAGTATGTACTGCAGTGCAATTCGTTCGACTTAAAACTCTTCTAGGTGGTACCCTAGCATAGCCGTAGGCCAATCACCTGAACAGGAAGACTCATCGGCCAGGACATATTCAGCAAGCGCCAAAACAGGCACTTAAGGTATTTTGTTGGTGGGTACTTAAGGTATTTTAAGGCTGAAGGCCCAGAACAGCTTATTAATGTCGAGGGAATGATGATTAGCGATAAATACAAGGTGATCCGACAGACTCACTTGCTTCCCGTGATGAAAAGGAATTTTCCTAATGGAGACAGCATTCTCCAGCAGGATCTCGCTGTGTGTCATACTTTCAGAAAAATGTGAACATTCTTAAGAAAAAGTAAAACAAGCGTCTTCGATTGGCCTGGAAATTTTTCTGGCATCAACACCAGTGAAAATCTACGGGCTATAATCAAACGCAGAATCGAAAGAGACGCCTGTTCAACAATACAGTTATTAAAGCTTGGTACCATGACAAAGAACTGAAAAAATTATCCAACATTGGTGAATTCTATGCCAAACCGTGTGAAAACGCTTATACATGCAAAGGGTGATCATATTTCATATTAAATATATCATCGTGCATATAATTACCATTTGTTTTCAGAATAAATATCAGTTTGATAAATAATTCTATTATTTCATCACTATCCGGATTAATTTACACTGTATTGTGTGTATACACACACATACACACACAGTCACTCACATACACACAGTCGCACACACAATACCCACACACACACATATACACTAAGATTTATTTAGATTAAAATACCTAATAGTATACAAATATATTTTATGACCGTTATATTAATTTATTTTTTATTTTTACCGTTGTTTTTTATTTTAATTATTGACGCTCACGCTTGTAAACAAGTATATTTAAATTCAGTTTTTCTTGGATCTGTGAATCCGCAAATATAAAAAGATTACACTGAGAAGACTCTTACCCTCAGACAATGGACTTCTATGATTTTATTATGGGCAAGAAGCGAAACATTTGAATGTAATTTATATCTAATATTTATTATTTATTATACTATGTTATATTATGCAAATAGATTATAAATTTTAATTCTTGAATTGGTAATTGTTATATATCTCTCCATTTTCTATTCACTTTACATACATACATGCATGCATGCATGCATACATACATGCATACATACATACATACATACATACATACATACATACATACATACATAAAATCCGACCGATCTAATGTTTAAAGCTAAGAACGATGTCGCTGGAGTGCACATGGAATCACGTGAAGTTAATTATTGGAATATAAATATTCTTATATACACAGCAGTTATTACTCTTGAAGAACAACTCGGAGAAATCTACAGTAAATAAAGTAACGAAATTACTAAACGGAAATTACTAAACCTAGATGAAAAACAAAATTTGAAGAACAAATTGCGCCGCCATATTGGATGGTTAACTACAACAATAAAATGTAAGGAGAAAAATGAGTTTACACCTCACCAACTCTACCTTAGACAAAAATTATCGAAACTTTATCGCATGCAAATTTTTGAACGAGCCAGTATCAATCGCAAGTTTGCTTCCAACCCACAAATATCATACAGAGAGATGGGGACGGAAAACATTACTATTAAGAAAGCTCCAAGAAGATCTGCAATCATTCTCGTGAAAATTTGGAACGAAAAGAGGGATTTCAACCTGAATGCATCATAGTTAAATACAACTGAGAAAGAATACTCTACCAACACTAACAGTAAAACATACAAAATTGGTGCAGAAACCTTCGCTATAGCAGTAGGCAAACTGAAGAATAGAAAGGCACCTGGAAGGAACCTTATAGTTGGATATTGGTACAAGAAGCTAATATTTTATAGAAACCAGTTGATATGTATGTTTAAAAGGACTATGGAAGGTCAAACTGATATACTAAATTGGCTTGCTACAGCAAGAACAAATCTTGTTGCCAAAAATGAAATAACCGAGATGGCAGGAGAGTACAGGCCCATTGCTTGCCAAAACTTTATGCACAAACTGTACACAAGTAGCCTCAACCAATTCCTCCAGAACCATTGTGAGTCGAATATCATTGTGACTAATGAACAGGTTGGTGGGAAGAAGGGAGTGTGGGAATGTACCGAACAACTTTTAATAAATAAAGCTAGCGTAGAAACCTTGTGATAGTATGGCTTGATTATAAGAAGGCATTCGACTTTATCCCCCTTTCAAGGTTTTTGAGGTGCCTATGCCTCGCAAAAGTACCTACCACCCTAATTGCTGCTATAGAGGGACTCACAAAGACATGGTCAACAGTTCTCACCCTTACAACTGAGAACAGAATAATTGTTTCAGATAGTATAAGCATCTCAAAGGAAATATTTCTGTACTTCTTTTCATTTTAGCACTGAGCCTATTATCGTTCCTACTGCAGAGAATAAATGGTTACACGCTAGGATTTTCAACTGCCAGAAATATCAATGTAACTCATAATTCCTTTGTAGACGACCTGAAGATTTATGCTAAAAGAGTTAATACCAAGAAACAACTGGAATTAATAACAACATTTTCAACTGATATAGGCATGGAATTTGGCCAAAAGAAATGTTCCAATTTGGTTATAGAACGAGGAAAGTCAGTGCCCAAAATCCAAAACCTGTGCATGAAAGATCTCTCTATCTCCCTCATTCCACACAAAGAATGTTACAAGTATCTTGGCATTGATGAAAATGTATCATATGAAGGCACTGTGAATAAAGATAGAGTGACCCCGAGAGTACTGCACAAGACTTAAGAAAATATGGCAATCGGAACTCTCCTCTTAAAAGAAAACAATATCTCACAATGCATTTTCAGTACCAGTGCTGATCCCAATATTTGGGATACTTGATTGGTCTGTAGAGGAAATCCACTCAAATCAACTGGGGAGATTCACAGAAACAGTGATGTTGACAGGCTCTACCTAAGAAAAAATGAAGGAGGTAGTGGCCTGAGATTAGTGCAGACGGGCTTCAGATGCTGTATGGTATCACTCGGGTAGCACCTACTGAACAACAACAGCAAAAATAAATATATAAATGCAGTGCTGAAAAGTGAAGAGCGCAACATTGTACGAGTTGGCAGTGAGCTTGTCAAGAAGATGATCTCCTATACTGCCCCAAAAACAACTGGGCTCTATTACCTCAGAGAAGACCTGGATGGAGAGCACTCAGCATACAAAAGAAAGACTATGCATGGTATGTTGCCTGGAAGCTTGAAGAAGATAGTAGAACTGACGCGAAGCGCAGCCTGTCTTGGACACAAGACCACTACATCACATCACACTTTGAAGGCTATACGTTTGAAATCCAGGAACAGAAGATTGCCACAAAGCACCTGGTGAACAAGAGAGACTGTGACTCTCTTGTAATCCCAAGGTGCAACTGCAAGTGTCATATTTCTGTGGAAGACATCACGCATGTGATTAGCATCTGTCCTAAAATGTCGTCGCGGTACTACCTCCCAATGCAGCATGATGTTGTCGCTAAAACAATTTACAATGCCATCCGCAAAAAGACTGACCTGAAATAAACTTAGAAAATCATTCATACATTCATAAACTCCAACTCAAGGAATACTGGTGGAATATATCTATGAAATTTTTTGTCAAATGTAAACAGGCCGTATATTGTTGTTTGGGTCAGAGGGGCACACGTATGTACCATCATAAAGTTCAGCTGCCCTGCATATATAAATATCTCCTTGAAAATCAAAGAAAAAAAAATTCTATGGACAACTGCTTCGAAATCCCCAACTTCTATATCTAAACAATGAATTCATATTCATAACCATTATAATTGGAACACTAGGTTTTGTTAGTAAATGCTTAAGTGAGAATCTGGATAAACTGGGATTTTCAGAAACAGAAATCGACCGACTAATTCGTACATTACAAGTGCAATCTGTGTGTGAAACAGTAAAAATATGCAAGTCTATTCTCAAGTTCCAAATCTGAATATGTTTGTAGTTGGAAACTGGTTTCCTCCTCGGTGGAAGATTTATAACAATTAAAAAATAGAAGAGACATATATGGTGGTTGTCTACTCCTTATGCACAATAGTTGTACCTACACCTTAGATCCATCATGGCATCTTATGTGACTTTTTAGACCAGACGTTGTATTGAAAAGATATTCACATAGATTGCATGTCCGATTTGGACCACTAAGAGCTGCAGTTAAGTTCTGATCTTGTGGATCGTAAAATGTCTTTTGAGGCCTCCGTTACAATTGCAGACCTTATGGCATACACGGCATTGATAAGTGGGTACAGATATATAGGCAGAATAGTTGGTGGAAGTTCGTTTTTCATGGGTCCTTAAATGAGATTTGAGCCCAGCAGAAGACAGGCATGGTCTGTCACAGGCTGTGCACACAGAAAGGTCACTGATATTCACCTTCTAGATCGCAACGTTCTTTTTTAAATCTCTCTTGAGTGTTGCATGTGTTATCCTGGCCTCCTCAAACGATTTCACTCCACTCGACACTTTTGTTCACCATCCAGCTTGATCCGAAGCAAGAGCTTCTATGGCCTTTGGATCCATTCCGAGTGACTTGATTGTAGTCCTTATGCCGTCCTTAAACCTCTTTTCTAGGTTTACACCGATTGCATTTCCACTCTACAAGCTCGCCATAAAACAGCTGTTTGTGTGTGTGTTCACCCACCATTCGAACAATACAGCCAGACAATCGCATTTTATTTTTCAGAATCATTGATTTCATTAAAGTGATGCCTGCAGACGCAAAGGTATCTGTGGAGTAAAAATGCCCCATTTAATGTTTGAAATGCGGCGAAGGTATTTTTAGTGGAATTGTTCTAACAATTTGAAATGACTTTCGGTTCGTAAAGAACCAATTTGATGTTATTAGTTATATGTCGTTGGCTCCAAACCACCAATTTCGTGACTCCAAACCACCAATTTCATGACTCCAAACCACCAAATGCTTGTGCTGCCCTTTGAATACGCAAATGTGTTTCTATGTCAAGATTTCCATTATTTTGTACAGAGATTCCAAGCTAAATGAAAGAGTCAAAAATCTCAAGTAACTTACCTTTAACAAAAATTTAAAGTGGGTTGCAAACAGCACCACGTGCAGGTTGAAGCTTTACAACTGTTTTCTTCAAGTTGATGGTCAAGCCAAAATCAAAACAAGTTGTGTCAAATGCAAATACAATAGATTGCAGGCCCGTTTCAGAGTGACTGACTAGATCTCAATCGTCAGTATATAAGAGTTCCCTAAGAGCATTTCGATTAGCAGTATCGAATACCTTGCTTAAATCAACAAAGCAATGGTATAGAGCAAGATTCTGTTCAAAGTGCATTTCCTGTAGTTGTCTGATACTAAAGATACAACCAACTGTGAAGGAATGAAAACCACATTAAGACTCAGACATTATGGAGGCATTTAAACGTTCTAACAGAATGCAGGCAAGTGCCTTTCCAACTACTGACAAAAGCGAAATCCCACAAGAATTTCTACACAAATACTTTGGCCCCGATTCATACAAGGAGACTAAAATGGCATCAATCCAGTTTTGAGGCACTTGCTCGGTTCTCCAACAGTAACAAATTAATATATTGAAGAGTTCAAGCATTTTGTCAGGACCTATGCACAGATTCCATCAGACCCTGAAGACTTATTTTTACACAGCTTATTCACAGCTAAATAAATGATGATTCTTTTCATCACGCTCATGTCAACGGATGATAGTCTACGCGAAAGTGCACAAAAATGTTCTGCCAGCGCTTAGGAACAGAAGCGGTGTCAGTCAAAAGCAAATGTCTATTTACTGTTCTCACTGGTGCTATTGAAAAAGGTTTACCTCTTTAACATAAGAGTATCGAAGAAGATATACCTCCTTAACATAAAAGTACAAACCCTTGGCATCATTTCTATCAGCTGCTTCTTACACCCCTTTTTCTCTGTCATTCCACCATTCCTGTTTAATTTTCCACATACATAATACAAACATACATACACGCACGCACGCATACATATACATACACGTTTATATAGTTTTTAAAGGGGTTGAATGTGAGTTCGTCCTTTAATTTGAGTAATTTCAAAAGATTTCTCACGTTTCTTCATACTTTACTTTTGAATATACTAGTATAGGTTTGTGTAGATATGAAAATTTTTATACAAATATGTATATGATTTAACATATATATGATTTAACATATATATGATTTAAGTATATGATTTAACAACTTATTAAACAGAGTTCAAAAAATTTATTCATATTTACGTAAATGGAGGAGATTAGATGTTAATATAAATGGTAATTTTTTAATTCATGTAGCTATACAATTTTTTGATACAGAAAAACAAGAATTTCATATTTAAGAATCTGAGTTGTCAGAAATTACTCGTCAGTAGCTCATTATATAAACTAAAAAGACGTTAGAATTACATAGGTATGGTGTTATTAATCATTTTGTAATGTGTTATTGCTCGTGTGTGTGTGTGTGTGTGTGTGTGTGTGTGAGTCATGTATATATTTCGAGTTACGCTAAGAAGCAGAGTAGGGTACCGGAATATTCGACTCCAGTAAAATAATATAACAAGCTACTCCAAATCGTTGATAAAGTATTCGCCTAAGTGGAGTCAAACAGGCTTGTTTGTAGTGGCATCGTTTCAGGTTTGCATAATATATAATAGGAAATGCATCCATTACGTAATCCTTCTTCAGTCAAAGCATTTCAAAAATAACGTACATATTGTTACGGACCACCTGCCGTCGCCCGGTCGATCAGCGAATGTTTTCGCCACGGAGACTCAGAGAGGAGAGAGAGATACGACAACAACAGCAGCAGCAGCACAGAGGCAATCGAGAGAGACACAAAGAGGCAAGGCACAACTGGCTTACATTTAACAACTAGTTTATATGACAATCAATTGTTACAACATCAATTACATTTAAAGATACATCAGGTAAATACAAGCAAGTAACAGAATCAACACATCATACAGGTATACCACAGATCAAAGCATTTAAACATGCAGATACAATATAACCGTCCGGTAACAACACATCAAGTTCAATACATCAGCATTTCAAGAGTACACGTCCGAAGACACAGTTCTATTTCAAAACACATTAAATGCATATACAGTTCGAAGGACATTAAAGGCTTAACAGTTCAATGTTCATTATACAATGTTCTAATCACAACACTGTACACAATGTCCTTACACATTTCACATTGTTCTTTTCACTGTCTCATTTCTTTTCACTGTTCAATACATCGATTCCTTGTCCTTCTTTTTCTTCACATATCAATACACAATTCACGTACCTTACATTAGCCAACGCCTCATATTGTACCTCATCTCTCTCAGTACTGCTAGCTCCAACTTGCCAAACTCTTGCCCCGAATTCCCAAATCCTCGCTCCTAAAATCCCAACTGCTCGCTTTGACGACCGAATACCGACTGTTGCTCTATCACTACCCTCAATCTGTCTCTGCACTGCTAATATCCTCTCTATCTGCTCTCAGATTCCTTAATCTACCTATCTTCATCGACGCTGCTGCTGTCACTCTCTCATGGCAGCTCTCAGATCCCTTACTCTGTCTTTCTCACTACTTTCTTCTTCCTCTTCTTCACTGTCACTAGATTATTCCTTACTCTATCTTCCTCGGCCCCTTCTTGACCGGCGAAAGGCCAAAGATCCCTCCAAAAGCCATTACTCTTCCAGTAAACAAAGGGCTGTAACTTTTTATTCCAGACTCTTCGTCTCCACTCTCAACAAAGTAGGTCAAGAAATACTGTACCAGCCGAATCACAACAATATTAAATGACTTCAAAATATCACAATTTTTTTTATATTGTAACTAATACGATACGATGGCAGTACAAAGTAACTGGTCTTGACTCCACTTATGTGGATTCTCTAATAACGATCTGGAGTGGTTTGTTATATTGTGTAATATACATATATACACACATATATGAGTGTGTGTGCGCACTCACATTTGTCTGTCATATAGTAATGAGTCTTCGTTTATCAAACTTTTGACAAATTTGATAAAATGTAATAAACCAACTAACAGAAGTCACTTGAATAACATTCTTTCTTATATATGTAGATGTATAACAGTTATTCCGTTTCACTCATAAAGCTGTCAACTGAACCAAAACTTTCCTAAGTCTGAGATGTAAGTTATTTATATATTGAATATTTGCTCTGTGAATCTTTACGAATCTGCATTAAGCTCCCTTTCTTTCTTTCTTTCGCCAACCTTCTCTCCCTCTCTCTCTCTCTCTCTCTCTTTCTCTCCTTCTTTGTGCATGTGTGTTTAAGTTGGTTAAGCATTGGTCGGGAAGATTTATTTTTCTGGTATAGTATTTCTTTACTGATCGGGAGCCAGTAAACTCGTAATATAATAATAATAATAATAATAATAATAATATAATAATAATAATAATAATAAGACCTACCAAAAACTGAGCAAATATAAAGATCTTGAAATAGAAATCAGCAAAATGTGGAAGCTGAAGACTAAAACAATATCTGTTGTCCTAGGTGCCCTGGGAATGATAGCGCAAGGGACTGATTGCTACCTAACTCAGATACCAAGAAACCCCAAAATGGCAGAAATTCAAAAGATAGTGCTCATGGGAACTGCTCATGTCCTACGCAAAATACTCTCTATGTAATCCCAAGGTTTAAAGCAAACTTTTTTAAATTTATTTATTTATTTATTAATTTTTTTATGTATTAGACATTTACTAGTACAACACCCCCCCAAAAAAAAACAAATATATGGCACAGAACTTCCAACCTGTTGTCTCTTGAGGTCTCTGGGTGAGACTTGGAGCCAACTTGTACAGACATAAAGAAAAAGTCAAACATAGAATGATGATAATAATAATAATAATAATAATAATAATAATAATAATAATAATAATAATCATAATAATAATAATAATAATAATATAATAATAATAATAATAATAATAATAATAATAATGATGATGATGATAATAATAATAATAATAATAATAATAATAATAATAATAATAATAATGATAATAATAATAATAATAAATGACCTGATGCAGTACCTGGCAGTGGCTCTCATGACTTCTGATCTTAACTGATTGGAAGTATTATCATGTTCATCGTTTTGTCTTGGTATAAAGGATGGCCTACAGAAACGATTCAGCTTAATACCAGATTTGCTTATCAGTTGTTTGACCTTAACCAGTTGAACATGTCCCTTAGTGGCTGACGATGTATGCATCTCTGATACCGAGCAGGGTAGTGTGGGGAGAATCATAGCCATGTGCTGAGAGGAATTCTTTGAGGTTTGGATAATTCACCTTTGGAAACATGGGTGTTCAACATCCTTAAACAACCCTTATTCAGGGATCTTTTGAGCGGGATGGGCTACTCGACCAGAAGAAAATTCTAACTAGACCCCACATGCAAGGTCATGCGCTAAGATCACCATGTCGCGCACAAATGGTTATGATGCTTGTGCCTGGTGTACCTTTATCAGATCGGCATCAACGGCAGAAGAATTGGAAGAATTCTGGAGAGAAATATGGTCGGCGAACGAACAACCAAAAAAAGGAGTATCAAAATAACAAACTCGGCATCTGAACAACTTTGGACCCCCATAACAACTGAAGAGGTCACCCAGGCACTGCAAAGACTAAGCAACTGGAAGGCACTTGGGCATGACAAGATCCCCAACTTCTGGTTGAAATATCTAACAGGAATGCACAAAAAGCTGGCTGAAAACTTTAACAACATACTAGCAGAACCAGAGACAATGTCTGAATGGCTCACGAAGGGGAAAACCATCTTAATTCCCAAATCAAATGAAACAGAAAAACCAGAAAACTACAGACCAATAACCTGCCTCCCTACTATGTTCAAGGCATTTACTGCAGTGATATCACAAAGGCTGAACAAGCACCTGGACGAAAACAAACTGTTCCCAGAAGAGCAGAAAGGATGCTGCAAAGGCTCATATGGCTGTAAAGATCAACTAATGATTAATAAAGCCATAAGTGAAGACAGCCACAGAAAGAAGAAAGGCCTCAGTATGGCCTGGATTGACTACAAAAAGGCGTTTGATAGCATCCCCCACACATGGATCCTCGAAACACTAGCCATTAACAAAGTAGCACCAACAATCATAAAATTCATACAGCACTCTATGAATAAATGGCAAACAGTCCTACACCTCCAAACAAAAGAGGGACTCATGAAAACCAAAGACATCCCCATTAGAAGAGGAATATTCCAGGGAGACACGCTCTCTCCACTCCTTTTCTGCTTGGCACTGTCACCTCTATCTGATATGCTAAATAGAACTGGATGCGGATATAAATGTTACGGCAAAACGATCAGCCACCTTTTATATATGGATGACCTAAAACTATACGCTGCAAATGACAAACAGCTGGAAACACTATTAAAGACAGTTCATGGATTTACCAAAGAAATAGATATGAAATTTGGATTAGAAAAATGCGCCAAAGTAACCATGAAAAGAGGAAAACTAGTTAAGAGTAACAACATCACACTAGATAAAACCAATGAAATAAAAGAATTAGACCAAAGCCAAACTTACAAATACTTAGGAATCCATGAACTAGATAAGACACAACACACACAATGAAAGAGAAAATAAAAAAAGAATATTATAGACGAGTTAGATCAATACTAAACACAGAGCTCAATGCTAAAAACAAGATAATAGGTATCAACACTTTAGCTGTCCCAGTTATAAGTTACAGCTACAATATCCTTAACTGGACACGAAATGAACTGACCAAAATAGATAGGAAAACAAGAAAAATAATGCATCACCCAAAATCTGACATAGAAAGACTATATATACAACGTATAGAAGGTGGTAGAGGCCTTATACAGCTGGAAAACTACTATAAAATAACCACCATAGGACTGCAAAAATATCTACTTCAGAAGGAAGGAAAACTGATCCAGATAGCGGCAAAACACGAGCAAAACAAAAAACTGTTCTCAGTATTTAAGGAAGCTGACAAATACAAACAAGAAATCATACCACCTAATAAACATGAAGAAGAAGAAGAAGATGAAGAAACAACAAAAGCTATAAAACAAATGAAATCCAAACTAAAAATAGAACAGCAACGAACCATGATAAAACGATGGCAAGAAAAGCCCCTTCATGGTAAATACTGGACTAAACTAAACGCAAAAGAAATAGACAAAGAAAAATCCCAGCAATGGTTGAGAACCTCAGGACTCAAAGCAGAAACAGAGAGATTTTTAATTGCAGCACAAGACCAAAGCCTCCCCACCAGAAATTACCAAAAACATGTAATGAAAAGAAATATTACAAGTAACTGCAGAATATGTGGAGATGGACAAGAAACAATAAATCATATTATCTCTAGCTGCCCAGTCCTGGCTAAGAAGGAATATATTCACAGACATGACAGAGTTGGAACCTACATACATTGGAAGCTATGCCAACATTATGGAATAACAACAGAAAAAAGATGGTATAGGCACACAACAGAAAATGTCACAGAAAACGAGAAAGCAACCATACTCTGGGATATGCCGATACACACAGATAGAGAAATTAAGGCCAACAGACCAGGTATAGTTGTCAGAGACCATGAAGAAAAAAAATGCTTTCTAATTGATGTATCAATACCGGCTGATGACAACGTGCCTCTAAAAGAAATGGAGAAACTCTCAAAATACAAAGACCTGGAAATAGAGGTAACTAGAATGTGGAATCTGAAAACGGAAACAATTCCTATCATAGTAGGTGCATTAGGCATGATAAAAAAATATTCAGACAAATACATAACAAAAACACCAGGACTTACAAACACATATAACATACAGAAAATTGCACTACTAGGCACTGCACACATCCTACGCAGAACACTTTCCATACAATAACCATCAGAGCATCACAACAAATCACAGCACATACCCAAGGCGCACAGAGCTGCGCTCGGTAGTGAAGTGAAAGCACGCTATAAAAATAAAACTACTGAATAATAATAATAATAATAATAATAATAATAATAATAATAATAATAATAATAATAATAATAATAATAATAATAATAATAATAATAATAATAATAATAATAATAATAATAATAATAATAATAATAATAATAATAATAATAATAATAATAATAATAATAATAATAATACACTAGGCAATGGCTTTCATGGCTGCTGATCTTAACTGATTGGAAGTGTTATCATGTACATTCTTTTGTCTTGGTATAAAAGATGGGCTACAGCAAATACTCTGCTCAATACCACAGATTTGCTTGTCAGTTGCTTGGCCTTAGTGGCTGCCAATATGTGCATCTCTGATCACAAGCAGAAGTAATGGGGGAGCATCATAGCCGTATGTTGAAAGGAATTCTTGGAGATATGGATAAGTCACCTTTGGAAACATGGGTGGTTCGTTCAACATCCTTAAACAATCCTTATTCAGAGATCTTTTGAGCGGG
The DNA here is from genome assembly GCF_006345805.1 of Octopus sinensis. Classification (NCBI taxonomy): domain Eukaryota; kingdom Metazoa; phylum Mollusca; class Cephalopoda; order Octopoda; family Octopodidae; genus Octopus; species Octopus sinensis. Next base: position 159,130,992 of record NC_042998.1, read on the forward strand.
ATGGGCTACTTGACCAGAAGAAAATTCTAACTAGACCCCACCTGCAAGGTCATGCACTGTTTATCTTGATATGAGATCACCATGTTGCGCACATATGGTTGCGATGCATGTGCCTGGTGTACTCTTATCAGACGGGTAGTCATGATGAGTATACTGGGCTTCGTATATTTTACCCCAGTGTCACTTTGATGGCATGCACTGCTCTCTCACTCAATAATAATAATAATCCTTTCTGCTATAGGCACAAGGCCTGAAATTTTGAGGGAGGTGGTATGTCTATCACAGCAACCCCAGCACATGACTGATATTTATCGACCCCGAAAGGATGAAAGGCAAAGTCGACCTCGACGAAATTTGAGCTCAGAAAGTAATGATGGACGAAAATACCGCTAAGTATTTTGTCCGGCATGCTAATGATTCTGTCAGCACGTCGCCTTGTGTAATAATAATAGTAATAATAATAATGATGATGATTTGAAGTTGCACTTGTTGGTGCATTACCTTTGCTATATCATTGCCACTTTCACCTTCCGGCCATTGCCTCGAACCAACTTAGGAGTTTCTATGCAGCCCCTTAAACTGCCTTAAGAAACGAATAAGACATTGGATAATGTAACCCTTGATCTACTAGTATTGCCGAGAAATGATGGTTAGAACGTCTTTGATCATCGGTCACTCTGCTGCCATTGTCACTGCAAATATACTAAATATTTATTCTGGCCAACAGGAAATAATAAAAAAAGTTGTGATTTTCATGACATTTTAAAATGATTATGCTTTATATTATCATGCACGTATTATTTATATTTATAGATGTTTGATAGCCTTCTGTTGCGTCTACACATCTGTCCACTTGTTTATGTGCTGAAAGTGTAAATATATCATAGAAAGAAAATATTCCACCTAAGCGACAACAGTAAGATATTCAGTTGCTGTAAAAGTATAAACTAAACAAAAATATATTCTATTCTGTCAAAAACTTATTTTAAAATAGGTGAGTTGTACCGAAAGTAATGTAAAAGAAGGGATAATATTTGACTTAGGCTTAGGTGGCGAGCTGGCAGGATCGCCAGCACGCAGGGCAAAATGCTTAACGGCAGTGCGTTCGTCGTGCTGAGTTCAAATTCCGCTGAGGTCGACTTTACTTTTCACCCTTTTGGGGTCGATAAAATAAGTACCAATTGTACGCTAGGGGATGTGTAATTGACTTACTGCTCCCCCGAAATTTCTGGCCTTGTACCGAAGGTGACTCTTCTATAGTCACTTTCTTCCTGCATTTCTTTGTTGCAGGCTGAAGCAACATACTGTTATTGGTTATTAATAAAGGAGGGGTGCATGATGTTTGATACCCACGAAAGGCTACAAGCTATTTATAGTTTGAGAAGAGCAATGTGGGACAGATTGCAGAAGAAGTAAAGGAAACTAAGACTGAAAAGTAATCATCCCCGATGACCACTGACGCGAATTGACTTGATTAACACGGCAGATGAGTCCAAATACGTTAGCTTGCAGCACAGCTACACTGTGATCAAAATTAATTACAAGAAGGTGAAGGAAGACTTTGGCGACTCAGTACTTGACAACTGATTTGAATGAGAGAAGGTGAAAGATTTCTCTGATCTGATGGAAGCGTTTGAAGCCAATAAAGGTAGGTTCTTTCCGATCTGGTGAGAAGGGATGAAACTTGGGCGTATCTCTATGGACCGAAAACGAAAGTACGATCCATGGAATGGCATGACAACCTTTTTTTCCAAGGCCTAAGTTCAAGAGCCCATGATTGGCACAAAAAATCATAGTGGCTGTTGTTTTATGGAGATGACAAAGGCGTCATTTCCTTGATTATCTGGCTACAACGTGAACAACAAGCGGTAGATTGAGGCGCTCAAAAGCTTAGAGAAGGCATTAGGAGTAAGAGATAGAATAAGAATCTGAAAATGATCTTCGCCAAGACAGTGTGTAAACACACACTGACAGCTCAGGCACTCAGCAAACTGGATTGGTCAGCATTCCCCCATCCACAGTGAAGCTTGGATTTGGCACCTTATGACCTCCACCTGTTCGATTGTACGTATGTATATTCGAGTTTTGATTTTTTTTTCTTTAAGACATGTAGTGAAAAAACGACTATGTTTTAATCTTCACATTGTATATTTTAAAGAGCATTTTACAGAGCATCTGTCATAATCAGCAAAGTTACTAATGACAAGGACTTTCATATTCTTACAATGGTTACAAAGTGGTATTTACCATGCAAAAAAGAAAAGAAATAATAATAAATAAATAACTTATTGTCGGCATAGAAAATTAAACGAATACAAGTAGAGTGCGACTCGACGAACTCAACAATAATGTACAAATATTTCAATATCCCGTATTTTGAAGATATAAAAAGGATTACGTACATACATACATACATACATACATACATACATACATACATACATACATACATACATACATATAAATACTTAACTAATCTCAAACGTAATTCAAGTGATATACGAGTATATCATTGTTATGATTTCTAAATCGCCAACTGCCGACTTCAGAAAAGAAAGACTATAATTAACACTATGGGTCGTTGTTTCTCTATTGGTGTTCCCCGAAACCCAAGCATTCCGACAGAGGTAGCAGTTCCGAGAACTTTTTTTGTGCGCGTATTTGTTTCTTTCTTCGTATCTTTTCTATACTGGTACGGCATATTCGAAGTCTTGGCATCAGATCCTAGTAAGAATACCCTACAGGGAAATGACCTCTTAATAGAGAATAGCAGGGGAATTTGGTCTAGAAGTGTTGACAAAAACAACATTTCAAAAAGCTTCTCTATGGCGTCTGATGAATTTAACTCAGCCTAAAACTTTTATAGACAGTTTCGTAATTTCTTTAATGTGTCATGAAAGGTTAATAAAGCTGTAAGGATTTCCCCAGAAACGCTAGAATAGATAGCCATTAGATAGAGTGTATTATCTTTTATATTTTGACAAGTATTCGTAGAAAACTGCTTTATGTCAGTAAATAAAAACTAGCTGTCGGTGTAGTGAAAGTAAACGGAATATTATAATGAACAGAATAAATGTAGGAATTACTTTACTTAATGAAGTAATACTAGAGAAAATGTATGTAAACAATTCTATTTTCTGACATTTCATCGTAGGAAGCTAAAACTGAATGTAAATAAAAGTAGACAGAGAAAATAAAGTAAGTTGTGAAATAAAACAAGAAAATCATCAGAGGTAATTAAATATAATGAAGCAAGTAATTATACATACTGGAGGTAAAACGAAAATCAGTCTACTCTTCTAATTCTAAACAATTCCTCTCAGAAGGCGAAATGTAAAAAAAAACTAAATTATATAAAGCGACTTTTTTTATCCTATTATTATTTACTTTATGAGTGAATCCTTGTACAATGAAATGACTCTAGAATCATCTACTTCCTTTTTCTAGAGTATTGTTTCATTAACCTCTACATTTATTATGTTCATTACTATATTTACTTTGCTTCTATACGTCAATTATTATCTATATATTATTTAGTTTCATAAGGTAGTTTACTACGATGACTTGTCAATATGTATATCATACACTGCATTTTAGCTACTTACGAATTGTGGCCTGAAACAACTGAGTCGACGGAATCATGGAAGCAGGGTCTACTGGATGGAATGGATGGCTGGAAGTGTTCTACAGACATGTAGAATAAAACAAAAACACCAAGAAATCATTAACAGAAGTGGCAGGAGGTCGGATATTGTACTCCACTCACCTTCATCGAAACAAGTGATTTTCGATCTCTTACTCCTAGTGCCTTCTCTAAGCTTTTGAGCGCCTCAATCTACCGCTTGCCGTTCACGTTGTAGCCAGATAATCAAGGAAATGAAATGACGCCCTGTGCCATTATGAATAAGAAATTTGACCAGAGGGAATTTGTCTAGAAGGGATTTTATCAGAGGAAATTTGCCTAGAGGAGATTTGACTTGAGGGAATTTGATTTCCAAGTCAAACTCTTTGCTACGGAGATGGATGCAAGAAATTTTGTGGGCAAATTAGTCAAGGATCTCTATAAACAGCTCCCAATTTCTAGAAAAAGAGACCAGATTCATAAAGAAATTAGCAGAAACAGCTCTAAGGAGTTCCAACTGGATCTTGTCAAGGAGGAATGAAAGCCAACTTCAGAAGGCATAACTTACCCAACCTGCAAATAGTATCTAATATAACATCCAAGCATACCTTGCTTCAGGGCACCTGGCCATCCAAGAATGCGCTGGTTAAAACACAACTGTAGAACAAAATGTGACTGCAGAAGGATGTCTAGGTTATATGATCGTGATGCGGCCCAAATCCTTTAAAGTGTACGATGTTAACAGCTGAATTAACTGCATAATTATGTCTTTTAGCTAATGATCATCTGTTGCTTAGAGAGTTTCTTACTTACTTGTTTAATCTTTATTTTCTCAAATTTGGCTGTTATTTTCAAATCATACCTATACAAAATGGTTTACATTTTCAATGCTTAACTGGCAGTAATTGTTGGGAATTGAATATATATATTAAATACTTATACTCACACTAACATAAGACCCATCTCCATCCTGATCATTTTAAATAATGGCTTTGTTTTGTTTTTGGTACTATTTTGTTTTTTCTCTTTCTAAATTGTTGAAGCAACGATGCTATATTTTAATTTTTGTCGTCCTTATTTTTGTACTTGTATTTATTATTACTGTGTATGTGTGTGTGCGGTTTATTTATACTAAAATATACTCTCCTTCATTTTCTACAATGCTCTTCCATTTATTTGGTAGACTTGCAAGGTCCCACTTCCAAAATTTACTTGTCCACGACGAAAAATACTGCTTCAGTACTCTTCTGACCTCGTGTACAGAATTTTAATTCTTTTTCCGTCCAAATGATTTTGAAGACTGCGGAATAAATGATAATCAGATAGAGCAATGTCTGGTGAATATGGTGGATGGTACATCGTTTCCCATTCGAACTGCTCCAACCTTTGGAATATCATTCTCGTTGTATGTAGCCGAGTATTATCCTGATGGAAGAACACCTTTCGTCTTGAAACCAAAGATGGTCGTTTTTTTCTAGCGCTAACTTAAGCCGTTCAAGTTGCTTGCAGTAAATCTCCTTTGTTATCATTTGGTTTGGATTTAAAAGTTCAAAGTAGATTAAACCTTTCATATGTCACTAAAGAGTAAACAACATCTTACGTGGGTGAAGCCCTTCTTTAGCCTGATGTGCCGGTCTTTCTCCTTTCCCTACCCACTGTCTTCGGTGCTTGACATTTCTATATAGAACACATTTCTCCTCACCAGTCACTATTCGGTCAAAAAAAAGGCTACTTCGTGAGAAGTGACAGCAAAGAAGAGCACATGTGTACTCTCTGTATGCGATTAGACTCGGAAAGTTTGTGAGGAGCCCATTGACCCAATTTGCTAACTTTTCCGATGACACGTAAGTGTCGATGAATGGTTGAATGACCAAATCCAAGCTTCTCTGCTAGTTCTTCAACAGTTACGGTGGGATTTTGTTCCACCAGGGTTTGCAGGACCTCCTCGTCGAGCTCTAGAGATCTTTCAGGATGAGGCTCATCTTCTAGTCTGTAGTTTCCGGCTCAGAATTTCTGGAACTACCGTCGACACGGGCTTACGCTCACTGTCCGATCCCCATATACTGCATTAATATTCCTCGCACTTTCCGTTGAGTTGCTGCCTTTATTGAACTCATAAAGCAAAATATGCCGAATATGCTCCTTTGTTACTTCCACTATAGCTCTGAAAAAACAACTGCTAAAATTGAACTGCACTCTTCAAAACTTGCATTAAGAATAAGTTCAAGGTAAAATTACTACCTACTTTTATAGCAAGTTGATGCAGGTAGTTTATCCCGTGCCCCTCCGACTTTTAGTTCATGTAATTGATAAAACTACATTATTTATGGGATGACCCTACATGTATATATATATATATATATATATATATAGGGGAGGGAGATAGAGAGAGAGAGACTTTTGAAGTGTTGTACAGATTTTATGTATTACGAAAAAGTGGGTAGTCAGAATTTTGGATAATTATTTATTTAGCGCTTTCATCTCGTTTCAGAGATTCTTCAGGAATTATGTTTTTTGCAGAAAATATATGTCTCTCATATATATATGAGTTAGTTGAAACAATCTGGAGTTGAATTGGAAAGAATAATGTGCGTGGATATATATGTACGTATGTATGTGTATGTAAGTATATGTAAGTTGATTTTTTGGAAGCATAGCTAGAGAGAGGAGAAAGTAAACAAAGAAAGGAAAGAAGAATGACGATCAGGAAGAAAGAGAGAGAAAGTGAGAAAGAGAAAAGAAAGAAAGAAAGAAAGAAAGAAAGAAAGAAAGAGAAAATGATGGGGTGTCTGATGGTCGATATTGCATTGTATTGGTTGGTCACTTGTCATGCCATCCGTAGAAAGGGGTATTTTTCTGAGATGGTAGAAATATATGACAATTTCAGAGGTCAGTTTTCTTTTAGCCATTGGACAAAATAATGGAAACACCTAACATCATAGCATCATAATTTTGAGATATCTATAAAACCATCAAAGGCATTTTTTATTTTTATGTTTTTTATTTATTATTAATGTTGCTTTATATATTTTGCTAAAATTGCATAAAAAGGTAATCAAAATTCATTAAAATAACAGATCTATAGGACTTTCAAAGTGGTCAAATTGCTAGTGCTCGTATGGCAGGCGATAGCATGACGAAAACACCCGAAATGTTTGGTATATCAAGAAGTACTGTCTCGAAAGTAATGACAGCCTTTGAGAAAGAGGGTAAACCCTCCTTGTCGAAACAAAACTCCGGAAGAAAACCAAGACTTTCAGATATGGACCGTCGGACTCTTACGCGAATTGTTAGGAAGGATCAAAAAAGTACAGCTCCCAAAATAACTGCAGAGCTTAATGACCACCTCGAGAACCCAAATTCCATAAAAACTTTTCGCCGAGAGCTGCAATCAGAAAACTACTACTTTCAAAAACAAACGTTGCAAAGCGTTTAGAGTGGAGTAAAAACCTACATAATTGGTCCCTAGAGCAGTGGAAGAATGTTATTTTCTCGGACAAGTCACCCCTGCCTTTTTTTTTGCGACCACCGGCCGAGTATACGTGTGGAGCATTTGACCCAGACTGCTTTCTTCTGGGGGACTATATCTTGGAAATACGCCAGCCCAATGGTTTCCCTTCATGGCAGAATCAATAGTCATGACTATTTAAGCATTTTATCTGATCAAATTCATCCTATGGTTGCGGAACTGTTTCCGGAGGGAAACGCAATCTTTCAGGATGATAATGCACCAATTCACACAGCTAAAGTTGTTACTGAATGGCACGAGGAACATTCTAGTGAAGTTGAACATCTTATCTAGCCACCGGTCCCCAGATCTCAATATTATTGAACATTTATGTTGCCTTTTAGAAAAACACATAAAGAGTCGATATCCTTCACCATCATCACTACAAGAACTGGAGACTGTTTTAGCTGAATAATGGACAAAAATTCCTTTGGAAACAATTTAAACTTTGTACGAGTTTGAATTGTTATAGAATTCAAGCTGTAATTACTGCCAAAGGCGATACTACCTGATATTAAAATAAATTTGTTTGAAATTTTAAGGTATTTCCCTTATTTTGTTCAATCCCTGTATATTTGTGTTAGTTGTCATGATATCCAGCTTTAGAAAATAGACTCTATCAAAACTGTTTTGCGTATGTATGTGAGAGAGTATTTGTGTGTTGGTTGCTTAAATGAATTTTTCCAGTCATCTTAGTAACAATAATGAGAATATTTTAATAAGGATTTCTCATGTATTCATATATATTTTTTGTTCCTTTTTATGCGTTTAGTTTATTATTTTATTCTTTTACTAGTTTCAGTTAATAGATTGCAGCCATGCTGGAACACCGCCTTGAGAGGTTTCATTCGCATGAAACGACTCCAGTAGTTATTTTTTAAGTCCAGTTACTTATGCTATTGGTCTCATTTGCAGAACCGTTAAGTTGCGGGATGTAAGCACACCAACATCGGTCGTCAAGTGGTGATAGGTGTTGGAGTCAAACATAGACACAAAATCACACACACATAGATATATACATATATATACTTCTACCAAATTCACTCACGAGGTTCTGGTTGGCCCAAGGCTATAGTAAAAGACACTTGCCCAAGATGTCATGCAGTGGAACTGAACCCGAAACCTTGTGGTTGGGAAGCAAGCTCCTTACACACAACCACATCAGCGCATAGGTAAGAATTTTTTTGATAAAATATAGTTCCGTAGCTTTCCGGTACTTGGGTCATCCTTTATGCATTTGTAGAAGGGAAATATCTTGAATCTGTTGTTTCCACATATTTCCAGATGCTTACTCAGCGAAACCTTGCGTAGTTCTTTTTGTTTGGTCTATTGTCTATGGATTCTAGTACGACGGCAAAGGAATTGTTGGTTTCACATATATAATTTTCTTTGCAATTGATCCTGGTTATATAAGATTCTGTGTTTTGTAGTTCATATCTGCTTTTACTTGGAAGAAGAATCCACTTTAAAATTTTATATGAGAACTAGTGTTCAAATGTTTGAAGTTGTTACATTTCCACATCTATTATCTCCACAATCTTTCACGGAGAATTCTGAATTATCCTCTCATGTGAATTTTGCCTCGTGATATATTTTCTAAGAGTTTATGGCTGATATTTACTGTTTCAAGCAGATTTTTCATTTGGGGCATTGTAAAATTATTGGTAGGTTTGTTTTTATAGTGTAGAAAGCGTTGGTCAGTCCTGAATTATGTGTATTTCTTAGGTGTCCTCAATTGTATGATGTCCAGTTTCATCACATGTTAATTTCATCATATGTTAATTTTAAGGGGTTATTTCTGTTGTTTTTTCTTTTTTTTTTCTTTTAGGAAGTCATTGAGTTCATTGAATCGAATTTGACATATTTTCAGTTCGACTACCATTGCACAGACATGTCTTGCCATACTTTATGGAATGTTCCTTTTGATGTGTGAAGGATGGCAAGACTACAAGTTCAATTACTGATGTGCGTCTGATTTTTGTAATATGTATCCGTTGTCATAGTAGAGTCGCGTATTTTTCGTGAATGTCCAGAAAGGATAAGTCACCGTAACTGGTTTTTGTCGTGAATTTGATAGATGGGTGAAGGTGTCCAAAATGTGATTGAATATTTGTAGACCATCCATATAATATATATAGATGGACAGATGGATGGATAAATTTGCTGCAATACATAATCCTCTTTAAACGTTTGAAAAATACGGAGGCTTTTGTAAGATATGTAATACTATATACGTGTGTGTGTGTGCGTTTTGTTCTTGTTCTTAATGTTCTTAATATCAATATTTACACACACACACACACACACACACACACACACATACACGCACACGCACACACAGACTTATATGCATACATACCTACATATATACATACATACATGCATGCATTCAACCTTCGAATATTGTATAGTATCCTGATAAACAGCAACAGCAATCCCAGAGTGAGAGATTGCAAAATACTTAACAAGTAAAAGAGACAGTGAAACCGTTGGAACCCCGAGATGCAACTGAAGCTGTCGATTATCTCATATTTCTGTGGAGTACATGACAAATGATATCAGCAGCTGCCCAAAAATATCATCTAGTTACTACCTCCCATTGCAGTGTGATATAGTTGCTAAAACCATGAAGAATTCTATTCGAAAGAAAGGACTGATTTGAAGTTGACTACATACATATCAAGACATGGAGTATTGGTAGAACATTACCATCAACACGTCTATGAAGTGCAAACATCGTTTTGGAACAGTTAAGAAAAAGTGTGCCGCCATAGTAGTTAGATGCCTGCTGATGTAAATATCTCTTCTCAAAAGAGAAAAGGGATATCTACGGACAACTGCTTCGAAACATTTAGCTTCTATACCCACATTATCAATTCACATTTTTAGCCGTAAATGCTTAAGTGGCAATCTGGAGAAGGTAAGAAGTTTAAAAAAGGAAACGGACCTGCTAGCATGCGCATTACAAATACAATCCATAAACGGAGCAGTGAAAATATGCATGGCATTTCTGAAGTTTAAATTGTGACATTGTATTTGTTATCGACATTCTAACGACGAAGCTTTGTATCTTTGTTAGAAACCAGCTCTTTCCTTACAGGAAGACTTCAAAGAGAACATACATATGCATATACATATATACATACGTACATATGTATATATATATGTGTGTGTGTGTGTGTGTATGCGTATATTAATGTAAATATAATTGAAATAAGAATAAATACATTGTGGTAGAGTCATAAAAGTCATTTAAAACACAAATGCTGTTATTTTCAGTTTTGTTTATTTTATATTTACCATTCATAAAGTGTACCACAAATTTTGTCGAACATCTTTGAACTGGTCATCGACATAGAACATCAATCGAATGAAGATATTTGATATATTTTGTCAGTGACCAGCTATTTTCTGAATAATTCATTTTATACATATATCCAATTACAACTACTCCTGGAGAGATTTGTGTACGCTAACCTGTATGTATCTATGTGTGCACGCGCGCCTGTGTGTCTGTGTTTCTGGCAAATTATCCTAAAGTCTCAGCTAAACTTACTGAATATTATTCAACTTGTATTTATGTATTATGCATTTTCTGTCTTACCTTTTATTTTCTGCGAGTGGAGTGTGCCTAATTTTCTTTAATGATTCAACCGGTGGAGTTATCCTGCAGTAGTTAGATAGGTTCCGTTATGTTCTAAGTTCAAATTAGGCTCAAGTCGACTTTATCTTTCTTCACAAACCGGATCGTAAAACAAGCACTGGAGTCGATGAAATCAAAAACATCTCTGACCCCAAATCTGTGGCAATGAAACAGTGTTTCTCGGAGATGAGAGCTGAGATGGTGAGGAGAAAGAAGGGGAAAGTTTTCATGACCTTGATCTTTGCACGCTGTTCAAAATTACTTTTGAATTTCTCTTTCATATTTATATTCATGTTTATTTTCAGAATATTAGTAATGATTAGTCGTCTATATCTACAAAAGCGAGTGTACGTGGTTATGTATGCGTTTAGGCTCGAAAGGCTCTGAAACGATGTGTTCTCGAGAAAAACTAATTTGATTTTCGAAATTTGCATCCCAAAGAGGTCATCCGTAAATAATAAAAATACATAATTTTCTGCGAGAAATAACTTTTAGACCGACAGCTCTCCCACTCTCTTTATATTGCCATCAATCTCTCTTTTTCTATCTAAGTTATCACACTTTTTATCTCTCTTTCCTTCTCTCTCTCTCTCTCTTTCTGTCTGTATATATGTATTATCTCTCACGCATTGCTTTCATTTTGTTTAAAGCTTCGTCTTCTAATGTTTACTTTCATTTTATCACAGCTATTACGCACAAATCCTGTTTTCTGATTGGATTAAAATGATCAAACTCCAAACCCCTGTAACATTCTCCTAAAATGTTTCTTCAATAAATGAATCACTAACTCGGATGGATTCAGCGTGAAAAAGTACATCAATATGCCAAATTTGAAAATTTTCACTTGATTTTAAAATTTCAAAATCTATGACAGTGACAGAAAGCATCTCTCAATCTATCTCACTTTTCGCTTTTTTCATAGTAAACTCCCCCTCTCTATATACATTTATCCCACTCTCTCACTCACTCTATATAAAAATATATAACTCACCATGAGAGTGTGTATGCAAATGTGTAATGAATTTCATTATGGAGGCAGTGTGATTTAAAAAAAAAAATGGTATGTAAAAGGTGATTTATACTAATAGCGTAATTTTGAATTAGTAAATGTGCTTTTTTTACGCACGCACACAGGCACACACACATACACACACACACACACACATACACACACACGGATTCCCTTGATGCAGGATGGGGGATTAAAAACTTTAATTGCAAATTTGTTGTTGTTGTTGTTACTTAAATCCTAGCAGTAGACAGCCGCATCATCAATCATGTGTTGATGAGGAAAATATATTTAAAAACATCAATACACGCGGCAAAGAAACGAGAAAGGTATCAGGCGGTTGTAGGTTGTGCTGGAAACATCAGCTAAATCTTCCTTAAATCACACACCTTTTCGTTTGAAAATTATTTTGATATCATGAACAGTAACAAATTAAAGATTCGGACAGTCCGTATTTTAAAACTATGACGAAAATAATTTCGCAAACAAAGCTGAAATTTTAGAATTAATGGAGGCGGTGTGTTTAATGAAATTTTTTTTTTTTAATTTCAGTATTGTTTTTAAATTACTTTCCATTGAACTGTATAGTGCAAGAAAAAAATGGACAAAATCCGTCCTGAAGTGAGGAGGATGAATTTATAAATTTTCAAAATTGCTTTCATAAAAAAGCTTCCCCCATCATTTGCAAGTGTGTGTTGAAAAATGTTTGAAAAAATCCCGTGAAAAAGGAGAAAATCTAATTTATGTGGATGTGCTATCCAGAAAGTTTGGCAAATTACCTTGCAACGATGAGTTACCTAGTGTATATACGCATACATACATACATACATACATACATACATACATACATACATACATACATACATACATACATATATATATACATATACATATATATATATATACATATATATATATGTGTGTGTGTGTGTGTGTATGCACATCTTTTTGACTTCCAGAACAATCTCTTGGATCAGCTGGTCTTGTTCGTTAATTCTTTAAAAATTTTTTATTTATTTACTTGTTTTAAAAGGAAACAGAGGAGGAAGTGAAAGATGTATGTACTTGTATATAAAATGGAGGTGCGTGTTTGTGTGTGTGTGTGTGTGTGAGAGAGAGAGAGAGAGAGAGAGAGAGAGAGAGAAAGAAATGAGAAAGAGAGAGAGTGAATGTAACTTATACATGCAAAAAATACATGCATAAGAATATACACCTTCACCACTCACTCCCTTACTCTTTCTCTCTCTGTCTCACACACACACAAGCACACACAAACACACGCAGACATACACGCAGACACACACGCACATACACACACACATACATACAATAAAGATGTATGCATATGCATTTATGTGTTTTCTCCTCTCTTTCACTTTAAAACAAAAGTAAGTAAATAACATTTCTTACGGAAATTAACGAATAACAATAACATTTCCGCAAGTCAAAACGAAAGATGGTCATATATATATATATATATATATATATATATATATATATATTATATTAGAGATAAAACCACTATTAGGCAAATCAAACATAAGCCAATACATAAAATTATTTGTATATTATTAGGTTTTATCTCTAATTTAATATAATATAATATAACATATTTATACTATAAAATTGGATTTAATCTTAAATCTAATTTTTCCCTGTAAGTTTAGATTTATTCCCTAATATTATTATTATATATATATATATATATATATATATATATATATATATATATAATATATATATATATATATTATATATATATATATATATATATATATATATATATATTGTGTGTGTGTGTGTGTGTGTGTGTGTGTGTTGTGTAGGTATATATTAGTATATACATATGTTTATATATGTATGAATGTATATATAGACACATGTGTGTGTATGTGTTAGATATGTTTCGTCCAATGATTGATACAGGCCACGTCTAACCTGATAGGGACTGTTAAGTCATTTTCAAGTCAAGTTTTTTTGTATTATGGCCCATTCATGTAGGGAGTCGTTTTCGACTGAACTGTATCTAGTTACAAGTGACTTAACTGGTATTTCGTGTCCAGTTTTCGTTTGAAGATGATGGGACCTTTTTTCTTCATTCATTTGTTTTGGGATCATGTGAAATAGAATAGGACCTGTTGAGGGTAAAGAAATTGTGCTGCAGTGAATTTATGTGCTGTGGGTCTGAATTGTGTAGGGGTGTATGGAACCTGGCCCCAGCCTTAAATGAATTCTAAATCTAATGTTAAGGTAGTTTGGGTAATGTTAGTGATATATTTTCAACATTGTGCAAATGATGTAGCGCTCACAGCGGAGCTGGAGAGAATAAAGATTCAATGTTTTAAGGTGGTCTCAATAATGAAGATCAGTCATGCCCTTAATTTTTATAGGAATGCTCTCTGTGGGTGATTCTCCTCTAGTAATGTTTTGTTTGGTGTGGGAAAATCACAGGGAGCAGCAGTATACTAGGAGTTACCATACAAAGCGAGCGCGTGTGTCTGTGTGTGTATGGGTGTGCGTGTGTGCGTATGTGTGTGCTTGTGTGTGTGCATGTGTCTGTGCGCGTGCGTGTGTGGAAGCTAACTGGTTAGGTGTGTTGCACTACTAATCGTGAGATAAGGGTTTCGATTCCAGACCGGCTGCGAGTTGTGTTCGTGATCAAAACACTTCATTTCACATTGCTCCAGCCCACTCGTTCGACACTAACAACGTTATTTCGTTCGGCATTGACAATGTTGCCAATCAGCACGCTAATTAGTCAGTATACTTACTTAAACTTGTATATTAGCTAAACACCTTATATTTCAGTGTATCCAATCAAATGGAAACAACCAGTTTAGTCAGAAAACCAAATAATAACGAAATAAACAATTTGCTATTAATCTCGCCAACTAATTAACAAACTACTTATCTAGTCGATCAACCAATTGGTTAACCAGACGTAATAACGGTTCGTTCTACTTTGATGTCATTAACAAGTAATTTGCTCTCCAATTTCATATGAAAAATTTACACACTTTTCTTCTTACAAGTGTTAAAAATATAGCAAACTTGAAACAAGTAAACCGCACTGCCAAGAATAACTAAGAAAGCACAATTGATAACACAAAGCTCTGAACAGCAGGCGCACATGGCACATTGAATTTATTAGTCCATTATAAGTTCAGCACGGTTGGCCACTATACAATTTTTGGGCCTACCATCTTTGCTGTACGTCAGATTGTCTGAATATCATAAAATAATTTGGCGTTTCTGATGATCGACTGCTGTTCTACAGAGAACAGCTGCTTCACACTCGTTGTGATGATCGTATGCACTGTGTGAGCCTCACATTTCAACAACTACTTTTTTCTTTTATTTTGCAATACGCTCCATTGTATTGCTTACTGCATTCTTGAAAAGTTGCAAATATATGACTTCGTTAACTTTTTAGCAGAATAACACAAAAGCAGCGCTGCTACAAGTCTTCTTGTCAGTTAATATGGCGATTACAAGGGGCTTACATTTCAGCGCCGTACTTATGACAGTATCACGATTGCCAGCTAGTTTGATGCACAAGGTAAATCAACAGTCCAAGGGTAAGTAAGTGTTTTTGGAGGTGGACCGGATCGGAAATGGTTACATATCATTGGTATAGGTTGGAAGTGAATAGCTTCGTAGGTCTAACTGTAATGCAAACATGAGAACATATACGTTCAAGACCTGCGAGTTTGTATCCTGCAGGACAAGTTGAAACGATTAGTTGTGTATGTTAATCGCTGCCATATCAAACCAATAAACAAACCAATTGTATTAACGCACTCAAAAATGCATACTATGCGCAACATATTCAAATTCTTTAACTTTAGCTTTAGTGAATATTGAAAAGGAAACTCGGAGTAAAGTCGGAATAATTTAATTTTTCTTTTTGTAATCATATATTTGTATAAGCACGAGCGCGCGCATACACACACGCACACAAACACACACACACATACACACAGATGGACACACACATACACAGACATACACACACCCATTGCAATGCCCACGCGCAAGTCAATATTAATGTACTAGATGGCACGCCATACTTTCTTTTTAAGACTAGATATGGTAGCAATTAAAATGTACGATTAATCGCTTTTACATGTAATCCGAATAGCATACAAATCGGTTAACTAGAAGACTTTCTTCTGAAATTGTATGTTATCATGTCTGTATAGCAAAACCACATTTTAAATGTTCTTAATCACATCGAAAATTTTAATATTGCACACTATATGTAATAACGTCTGTAATATGTCGTAAGATCGGGTTATGGGTATCGGTAAAGAATTTTTGAACATTTCTTTATTGGGTCATCGTATTTCTGTAAGTCACGGCGATATAGTACGTATGTATGCTTCTTTCCTCTATACTCTCTGTAAAAGGATTCTGCAATCCTTTTACTCCAGGATGTTATTCCCATGTAGGTTATTGTGACATCCCTACATTGCTCTCCATGCCTCACATATACGTAATGACACTAGTTTTGCAGCATATTTTGGGGTTTGGTACGCATGCTTTGCAGTTGTAGTTAGTGAGTTAGTGCTAAGTATTTTCTTGAATGTGCATCACTTACATGGTAGTGACTTGACAGATCTGTTTATTTTTTCTACTACTTTGTTTTTAAGTTTTAGGTACAGAGACAAATATCAACTGCTTTTGAAATGGAAGCAACGAGTGCGTATGTTTATAGGCTCTATTGGTTATGACTTTCCGAAATCAAATAATATTGGTTTTCAACAAAAGGTTTCAGATAAAAATTCTTGCAAAGCATCTTCAAAATCGAAAGATCATACGTTTATATATATGTTGTGTGTCCGTGTGTCTGTGTATCAGTGTGTGTGTGTGTGAGTGTGTGCATGTGTCTGTGTGCATTTGTGTGTGCATGTGTGTATGTGTGTGTGTGCGTGCGTGTGCGTAGAGGTGGGGGTGAGATTGTGACCGTATAAAATTAATGGTATTTTAAGCTTCAACTTCAGAATATATGAACCAAATATAAGTTGGGGTTGCCTGCGTTATAAAGCAACTATATGACAAAATTATCAGTTTAAAAAAATATTATTTTATATGAAATGATGACATATATATATATATATATATATATATATACACCACACGCATACACACACACACACACATACACACACACACACACACACACACACACACACACACACACACACACACACACACACACACACACACATATATATATATATATATATATATACAACCATGTATTTATAAAACACACTCACGGAAAAGAAATAGTGACGTGTCTTCGAAGCTTCGTTGAATATATTAAACATTTTTGATGTTGATAAGAATTATAAAGTAAATGAAATACTACAGAAGTCAAAGAAGGTTATACGGAGCAAACCAACAAAAAAATAATGAATAAAAGAGAAAGGAAGGAAAGGAGATAATAGTTTAAAATTGTGTTCTAAATGGTAAAAAAGAAAAAATGAAAAGAGCGTATAATTAGGTATGACTGTATACGTTAATGTATATGCATACTTACATACAAAATATACACACACATATTTGTCAAGCTATTTGAGAGTGTGTAAACATTAAAACATTGCAACTGTATATAAAGACATTAGCTCAAGCAAGCATACAGTGATACCGATATATAGGTATAACACAAATACAAGTATATAGACATAAACTAATAAAACACACACACTGATTCATATTTTGGTAGTAAACTGTTTCGTACCTTGCAGTAAAATACACGCACGCATATAAAAGCATGTGTGTGTGCGCGCGCATGCTTTGTCCATGTGTATAGGTTTGTATTTATGTATGTATATGTGTCCGATTACACATACATACATACAAACGTATTTTTCAAAGGAAGTTAAAATGGCTAAACTATAGTTTTATAATCTCCGCTGTGAAACTCTAAATAGTTGCAAATACACTTTTCTGTTATCATACATACATACATACATACATACATACATACATACATATACACACACACACACGCAAACGTGCACACGGACACACACACATATTCACACGCGCGCACACACACACAGTTATCACAACCCGCATACACACTCACGCACTCTGGATGTACTTTGCACGTCCACGCGTTTTTCTTTTTGTGCTATATATATATGCATACAAGCATACATGCAAACATATACATATACATTCATATATATATATATATATGTATGTATGTATGTATGTATGTATGTATGTATTTTTAATTATATAAACACACACACACACATATATACATATACATGTATGTATATATGAATTCACACACACACATACATATACATATATATAGGCGCAGGTGTGGCACTGTGGGAAGACGCTTGCTTCTCAACCGTATGGTCCCGGTTCAGTCCCAATGCGTGACACCTTGGGCAGGTGACTTCTACTATAGCCTCGGGTCGACCAAAGCCTTGCAAGTGGATTTGGTAGACGGAAACTGAAAGAAGCCCGTCATATACATATGTATATATATGTATGTGTGTGTGTGCATGTGTGTGTATGTGCATGTGTGTGTGTGCATGTGTGTGTGTGCATGTGTGTGTGTGCATGTGTGTGTGTGCATGTGTGTGTGTGTGTGTTTGTACTCCCGCCATCGCTTGATAACCGAAGCTAGTGTCTTTATGTTCCCCGTAAACTAGCGGTTCGGCAAAAGAAGGGAGTGGATTTCTTCGACTAAATGCCTTTAAGACGGTGCTCCATCATGTCCACAATCTGAAATAAGTAAAAGAAGAAAAGATTATATATGCGTGTACATACAAATATATATATGTATGCATATATTACATACACACACACACACACATATAATATATATATATATATATATATATATATATATATATATATATCAGGTGGTGCTATTAAGTTAGACATGGCCTGGACCAATCTTTGGTCGAAGCATATCTTGAAACAAGTAAAAGAGTAAAAGAGATATATATATATATATATAAATTGAGGGAGATAAATTAATATTAATTTTAATATCAATTTAAAACCAGTAGTCCAGCATTCAAAAAATCTGAGGAGTCAGAGAAAATTCAAATATATGTGTATATTGGCAGGGCTGGCCTGCTAGGTAGCCGGCCAGAATGCTAGAAAAAGATAATCAACGATCAAACTACAAGGGAAATTCTCTAGAGGAACAATTCAGCGAACACCAGAACCAACTTTGGCGGGCAGGACATATGAAAAATTATATAAATAATTATTTATATAATTTTTCATATGTCCTGCCCGCCAAAGTTGGTTCTGGTGTTCGCTGAATTGTTCCTCTAGAGAATTTCCCTTGTAGTTTGATCGTTGATTATCTTTTTCTAGCATTCTGGCCGGCTACCTAGCAGGCAGCCCTGCCAATATATATATATAATATATATATATATATATATATATATATATATACATACATACATACATACATACATACATACATACATACATACATACATACATACATACATACATATATAGATATATAACGAATGAACAAAATCAGAAAAGGAAACAAGTATTAACAAAGAAAAGTGTCTTCAGCAACTCGGATAATAGTCCTTCATCAAGAAAACGAAAAAGATATCGGGAAAGAGGAAAGAGGAAGAAAACGTTTAAAGCAGGGTGAGAATGTAGTTTTATGGAGAGGGATGAGAAAGAGGAGGAAGTGGGGGGGGGCTATATATATATATTATATATATATAGTAATCCCTCGCCATATCGCGGTTCAACTATTGCAGTTTATTATTTGTGTTGTTTTGCATTTATAATAGAAAAAAAAAGATATACAAATTATAAAACTAGAAATACAGTACCATTTCTACTTCGCAGATTTTCACCTAGCGCGGTTGTGGGTTTGGAACGTAACACCAGCGACAATCGAGAAATTACTGTATATCTTTCATACTTTCTTGACCACTCATCTACCATATGTTCACCCTGCTTCTTACGAAGATAAATCTATAGCGATTGCTGTTTGAATGAGAACTTAATTGTGATGATCAGACAAATTTCTAGACTGTACATTCGTCATCCACTGGAATATATAACTGGTAATTATTTATATATAACACAATATGCATTGGTAACTAAAATAAACTTGAAGTAGTTAACCTACAGACATTCTCTTTGAAACGTTAAGCAAATATAAAATACATCCTGTTATTTTCTCCTGCAGACATAGAACAATAAAAGAGTGTTTAGAAAAGTTTTGTTCGTCGACCTCTTAATAAATGACAACTACCATCTTATCTTCTCCACAAGTGAACTTCGTAGGACTTGCAATTTAACTCAAGCATAACATAAACCAAAGTCTAATTCTAGTAATGTCTGTGTGCATTTGTGTGTATTTATGCATGTGTGTGTTTATGTGTGTGTGTGTATGTTTGTCAGTGCGCGCGTATGTGTGCGCATGCGTGTGTGCGCGCATGTGTGTGTTTATGTATACATAAATATATTATACGTTTTCGTCTTTCTCTCATATTCGTTTCCTACTTGTCGCTATAGGTTTTTGCCTTTGTAGGTATGGGATGTATGCATATGTATGTATGGTATATATTATGCAACATATAACATCAAACGCTATATTTATCTCTAATTTTAGCATTTATTGAAATATCAATTGCTAAAAAATTATACTTATATGAATGTATAATAGACCTTTATTGAAACATGCATAATTATAAAGCCTTTTAATCATTATATATATATATATATATATATATATATATATATATACATACATACATATACATATATATATATGTACGTATACTTTATGTAGTATGTATATATATATATATATATATATATATATATATATATATATGTATGTATATATAACATATATATACATACATGCATACATACATACATATGTATATATATATAAACACACATATACATACATTCATACATACAAACGTAAATGCATACGTATTTTTATACATATATTTGTGCATACATACGTACATAGGTATGCGTGTATTATATGTGTATACGTATACCTCGAGACATAGAAATACTTGGGTCTGTGTCCGAGTAAACCCATAGAGAACTGAGGGACACTTGATCTTTGTCAAGGAACCCTCTAGGAGAAGGCTAACTCGTGTATTAAGCCCGCTGCTCTACCGCGCTCGACTTGGAACCCTTTCACGTGTATAACCCACACTGCTGTTAGCGATGCTCAAGTTCGTCTAACAAGTAGAGAGCCATCATATACATGCATACATACATACATACATACATACATACATACATACATACATACATACATACATACATACATACATACATACATACATACATACATACATACATACATATACACACACACATATATATATATATGTATACATATATACATACATAAATGCAGTGATTAGTTAAAAGGCAACACATGGAGGAGAAGTTTTAACAAATATGGTATTAGCTTTACGCTTTATGGAGAAGAGCGTCTTAACGTTTCGGACTATACTTCCATCAGAAAAAAAAAGAGAAGTATAGGTGGAATGAGAAAAGAGAATGAGAGAAAAACAGATTAGTGGTTAAGTATCAAGTAGGAATGCTGTTCCATGGTGAAGACTTAAGATGTAAGGATGGGTTTGGTGCCAGTATAGGACTTTAAGCATGATTAGAAGCAAGTATATGGCAGAGAGTTGTATATGTAGTTTTAGTAGGTGTGTATATGGAGAGAAGAGTACAAGTGCGAAGTATAGTGGCGTAGGTTAGAGGAGATATGTGTTTGCGTGTATGTGTAATTGTTAATGGGTGTGAAGAGAGAATTGATGAGCGTTAGTGAAAATGGGTACACGTGTGGTGCAAATGGAAAGGTAAGAGGAATATGAAGGATGTAATAGATGTATATGCAACGGTATGCATGGAACGAAGATTTGAAGGAAGGCAAAAGAGTGAGAAGAATAAAAGTTAAAGACAATGATTTAAAAATTTGCCTTTATAAGTATATGTAACTGTAATGTTATATATATATGTGTGTGTGTGCGTGTGTGCGCGTGCGTGTGTGTGCGTCTGTGTGTGTATGTGTACATATATATATATATGTATATATGCATGTATGTATGTATATATGTATGTAACCACATGTTGACGTTGGTGATTTTTTTACTCCGTCTCCCTTGACTTTCCTCTGTCTTCTGTTTCTGAACAAGAGCTTTGCTCGAAACACAAAACAACCTTTCTTTCCTTCTCGAACGTCTTATTCATACTTTGCATGTAGCACGTCCACGCGTTGTTATTTTTTCTCGTTGCCCCTTTTTTCTCTGTTTTCTTGATTAACTATGTGTGTGTATGCGTGTGTGTGTGTGTGTGTCTATTTATGTTTATATGCACGTATATATATATATATATATATATATATTCTTGTATTCGTTTACTTCTTTCAGTCATTAGACTTCAGCCATGATTGAGCACCGCCTAGAAGAATTTTAGTCGAACGGATCGACCCCCAGTACTTATTTTCAAGACCGGTACTTATTCTATCAGATCCCTTTGCTGAACTGCTTGTTTACGGGGGCATAACCACGCTAACACCGTTTCTCAAGTAGTGGTAGGGGCCAAACACACACAAACATGCATACAGACACGCACGCACCAACATACATATCCACACAGACATATATATATATATATATATATATATATAGTTTCTGTCTCTCAAATCAACTCACAAGGCTTTGGTCGCGCCCAAAGCGTCAAATACATACAGACACGCACTCAGACACACATATATATACCACACACACGCGCGTACATACATACTTTTAGAAACAAATCATGAGACAAACACACAGACAGACAGACAGACAGACAGACAGATAGACAGACAGGTAGATAGATAGATAGATAGATAGATAGATAGATAGATAGATAGATAGATAGATAGATAGATAGATAGATAGATAGATAGATAGATAGATAAACATAAATAAATAGAGATAATTAACTGAATATGAGAACCGACTGAATCAAAATGTTAACCAAACAAACATGAATGAATATAGATAATTTACAATATAAACAAGTATGTAAAAAGATTAAACACGAGATATATGATAAACAATATAACTTAACTATCCGGTATGCTTGTATATAAAAAACGTTGTATATTTGATAAACGTAGACCAATGCGTATACGCTTATTTGTTTGATGGCAGCCACTAATCTAAAAATTAATGTGTAAACAAGACTCTTGGATGAAAATATAAACAAGGATATTATTATTTATTTATTATTGTTTATTGTTGATTATTACTGAGTGTAGAAAATATATCTCACGTTGAAGTATCAGCTATAGACTAGAGCCTAACTAATGAGATAAGCCAATGTGGGACTGTATGTAGATATTGACTGGATGTGTTTTAATACACATGGATGAAATCAACTGTTAATATTTGGAAGTTGTAAAATAGTAACGATATGATATAATAAATTGATCGATATAATAAATGTATCGATTTTATATAAGTAAAAGAGGAAAGATAGACATTTGGGAATTTTTTGAAAATGATAAAATTGCCAGTTTCCAGTTAACAAATTTTGAAGGTGTAGAAAATAAAATTAGAAAAAGAGAATTTCTATTCAGATAGATAGGCCTTTTCCTTTACTGATATCTTACCCGTGCTCTTCATATCTTACTTTCTGTGACATAATATACATTTGTACTTTCTCATATTTACCCCTGTCTATATGCTTAAAACTTCAGGGTATCTTTGGTACACTGAGAATGATATATTACAAATGATCTCAACAACAACCTGTTCATAAAGTCTATGATGACGACGTGCAACAACGCAGAAATACTTGCGTCCTACAATATGATGAAGCCATTCATAGCCAAATGATGTATTTCCATATCTTCTGTCGTGCAGCTATTGTTTATACCTCGCTCAGAGATTTATTATTGTTTAATTACAATTTTTCGAGATCAGTGACTTTTCGTCACTAGAAAGAGGATATATAGATATTTGCATTGGGAACCACTTCACATCGACAACCGATGATTGTCAGCAACCCGTATGACGGTCTTAATAATTAGCCCTTTGCTTTTTAATTTAACTGACCAATTATATCGAACACTGGATCTTGGTCAATCCCACTATGGGCAATAGATGGTTGGACTTTACCATATATTAGTAAGTAAATCATTGTTGGGCACTTTATTAAGATAAAAAAAAACTATTAATTAGTACGATTAAGAACTATTATGATTACTTTAAAACTTTATGGTAACTTCACTCCCTTTTTGACTAAACCTTTTGGCGTATCCCGTTATTGTAAGTTTTTTTTTATTTCTACTTTGTTTATTAGTTATCCACCCTATTACCCCCATAGAAAAAAATTAAACCACCAATTACTGTTTTAAGTTTAATCATTTACTCAACGTCCCAAAGAGACACATAAGCAGAATGGTATGATTTTAACAAATTAAGCCTTTTCTTTTCCTCTCTAGGTCCTTCTTCTTTTCTCTTATGTATGTATTTTTCACTCTCATGAAGCTCCATGTTCCAGATCAGTTTTATTACCAAATATGATGAGTATTATTTTTAGCATGCCAATGGCAATGCCATATAACACAGGAAGCAGAAACAGATATTAGATGGGATGCAGTCTATTTGTATTGAATTAATAAATAATAATTGATGTAAGTCAATTGTTGTTGATCAATATTTCTCTATTTTCTGTTTACTTTATATATATATATATATATATGCACACACACACACACACACACACACACACACACACACACACACACACACAGACACACACACATATATATATATATATATATATATAATATATTATATATATATATATATAGGTACAGATACACTCATACACACACATATATACATGCACACATACATACAAATACACAGATTAAAACTAGGGTGATATAACTCTGCTTGTATATTAATATATACATAAGTATATGTGTGGGTATAAATATATAGATAGATAGATAGATAGATACTTATATATATATATATATATAGTGGCTGTGTGGTAAGTAGCTTGCTTACCAACCACATGGTTCCGGGTTCAGTCCCACTGCGTGGCACCTTGGGCAAGTGTCTTCTACTATAGCCTCGGGCCGACCAAAGCCTTGTGAGTGGATTCGGTAGACGGAAACTGAAAGAAGCCCGTCGTATATATGTATATATTTATATGTGTGCGTGTGTGTTTGTGTGCCTGTGTTTGTCTTCCTAGCTTTGCTTGACAACCGATGCGGGTGTGTTTATGTCCCCGTCACTTAGCGGTTCGGCAAAAGAGACCGATAGAATAAGTACTGGGCTTACAAAGAATAAGTCCCGGGGTCGACTTGCTCGACTAAAGCTGGTGCTCCAGCATGGCCGCAGTCAAATGACTGAAACAAGTAAAAGAGTAAAGAGTATATATATACGCATAAATTTGTGTACCTCTGTATATGTATCGGTGCTTTTATTATTAGTGTACATTGAATTGTGTGTATCCTTGCATGCGAATACGCACGTGCATCTATATGTGTATGTATTTACCTATGTACGCATGCATGCTTGTAGTCATCTGCACAATGTTGAAGCATGCTAGAATATTTTGGTTATACATATATACTTCAATATTTATGTGTGTGTATCTCTAGAAAGTCCATAAATTAGATAGAATACTTTAGAATAAACAGTCCCAAATATTCTGTTAACATCAACAATAGATAAACAAAATTGTTTGTAAATGTTTCCCACCTCATGAAAACACAGGAAATTTCTCTTAATAAAGAAAAGTACTATATCCAAATATTTGAAAAATAAATACATTTAGTTAAACAAACACAAAACCATCAAATACGTTATTCAGTTAATACGAAAATCGATACTTATTTAAAAATTAAAATATTAAAAAATGAGAACTGTATATAAAATAAAGCCCATTATACCATACACACATGTGTATGTGTGTGTGTGTTTATACTCATATGTGTACAGACACACACACATACATTTTATGCGTATACATATATATATACGTATATTCTTTTATTCTTTTATTCTGTTATTTGTTTCAGTCACTTGACTGTGGCCATGCTGGAGATTCGCCTTCAGTCGACCAAATCTACCCCAGGACTTATTCTTTGTATGCCTAGTCTTATTCTATCGGTCTATTTTGCCGAACCACTAAGTTACAGGGACGTAACCACACCAACATCGGTTGTCAAGCGAAGGTGGGGTGACAAACACAGGCACACTCATACGTCCCCCCCCCATATATATATATATATATATTATATATATAATACGACGGGCTTTAAGTTTCCGTCTACCAAATCCACTCACAAGGCTTTGGTCGGCCCGAGGCTATAGTAGAAGACACTTGCCCAAGGTGCCATGCATTGGGACTGAACCTGGAACCATGTACTTGGGAAGCAAGCTTCTTACTACACAGCCACGCCTGCGCCTGTATATATGTATCATATATAAACGCAACCATACATATGTGTGTATATATAGATAGATAGAAAGATAGATAGATAGATAGATAGATAGATAGATAGATAGATAGATAGATAGACAGACAGACAGACATACAGACAGACAGACAGACAGACAGATAGATAGATAGATAGATAGATAGATAGATAGATAGATAGATAGATAGATAGATAGATAGATAGATAGATAGATTACGAGCACAACAACAATTATAACTATTACAGTTTCTTGCTGAGCTACACAAGATATCGAACCTAGGTTATAGTATATTAGTTTTACGATGTGGAATTGTCGCTTGTACCTCATGCTTATAGAAAGTTTCTCGCTAACGTTCTCAGAAACAATTTGAACGATTCCGAGAGAGAGAGTGAGAGAGAGAGGGGGGTGAGAAGAATCAGCTCCAAATATTGATTTGTAGTTTGTCGACCTGGCACGAATGAAAGACAAATTGACTACGGCTGGATTTGAACTGAGACCGAAAATCCTTTGTTTTGGAGACGAGTTACTTTGCAGATTATCAGGCGTTTCTTTTCCGATGCTGCACTCAGAATTTTTTGTGCACCAGTGGAGAAAAGCGTTGTTTGGAGCATGCAACCTATGATGGTATTGCTCAGTTATATAAAATAAAAGCGCAATCTCAGTCTCCCTTGCCTACACTCTGTCGTTTCTGTTATACGAGAATCTATGTTTCGTCATCTCTTATCGTTTGTATATACATTCAACTTTCAAACTTGCATTCTATTTTCTCTCCACAACGCTGAAGATGGCCATTCGTTTAGCCGAAAACTCAGCTACCTTAACATTTCTCCTACAATACAAGACGTAAGAAACTCATTTATTACATAACCATCTACTGATACTAGATATGATTGGCTCAACGCTAAACTGGTGAACACATTCTTCAGATTCTTTTGTTGATTCTACAATCATACATATTTGATATTATCTAAGGCAAAATTTACATAAGCATGTGCGCACATACTTATATAAACACATACATGTATAACCCACCAGGAGCGTATCATTGGTTTTTGACTCTTTAATACTTAAATGTCAGTTTCCAATACTTGTTTTATTAAAGCTTTTTCTACATATAAAAAAGTTATGAACCAATAGATCACATACAGTATGCTACTGTTTGCAATAGTTAATACTTGCTGCTAGTTTATAGCATTTTTACACGTTGTTAGATTCTTTTCTTAATCACGCAGTACGTGACCTAAATCTGAAGGTCTCATGACGTCTCTTGCTTTGTGTTTTCCTCCTACAGCTCTATTAAGTTGGATGTAAAAACAGAAATGTTGTTAATTTGCAAAGCTAATAACTATATGCACCTTACTAGTAAATTATCTCGGCATGATAATCTCAAGGTGATTAGTAGAGAGGGGAAAAATTAGTTTCTATAGTACTGTTGTTAGATGACTGTAGTGGCGGCGAATCATGTGACTGAACTAACAAAACTAACTACTTGAAGACGGAATAAATTAATCAGTGTTCCTATCTGTGTATGAATGTGCGCATGCGTGTGCATATATGCGCGCGTGTGTCAGTGTGTGTGTGTGTGTGTGTGTGAAAGAAAGAGAGTGAGAGAGAGAGAGAGAGAGAGAGAGAAAGAAAGAGAAAGAATGTGAAAGAGAGAAAGAGAGAGAAAATTTGCACCTATATTTTCGTGCAAGAGCGGTTGAAATGGTTTTTGTCAATTTAGATATTTGCATAATGCTGGAGTAATTATTTTTACAGTTGGATGCCATTTCTGTTGCTGACCACTCAAGCATGAAGTAAAAATTTGATGTGTTATTAGCTAGGCAGATGGAGGCAACTAGTTATGTGGTTGTATGTCTCACTTAAAGCGGCTGCAGCAAGATTCGAGCTTGTACTTATGTTGTTCACAAACCCAACAGTTTAACCTCACAGACACTGGGCATACACGTGTTTGTGTATGTGTGTGTGTGTTTGCGTGTGTATGTGTGTGTGTGTTTGTGTGTGTGTGTGTGTGTGTGTGTGTGTGTGTGTGTGTGTGTGTGTGTGTGTGTGTGTAAGGCATCGTTGTTAAAAATCATGTGCAATAAATTGGTTATTCTTCTGCACAAAATATTTTAGCAATTCTTTTAATACAATTCCTAATAATATTTAATGCCAAAATAAATATAATAAAATTCTTCAAACATCGAATGGCTATGTGGGTCCATCTGAGTAAAATACCAATTAAAGTGGTTCATAGTTTTAAAAAATTGTTGAGTTCCCTAACACTTTAGGATGAGTCCATACATGCTAGAGTCAACTGCATGGATCCTATCCTTCTAGTAAAACCTATAGAGAATTTTGTTTCAGTGCTGCTAGCTATCGACATGTTTTTTAGTGTACATCCCCGGGTTATCTGTTAACTGAACCTGGCCATTTGGGACTTAAATATCTTGAGCAAATCACAAGGGAGCTTTGATGAGAGGGTATCTAAATAAACTGAAAATGTTCTGGTCATGCTTCTGGAGCATGTCACCTTATTGATTAGACTAATTAGCACTTTGAATCAGATACCAGATATACCAGATATCAGATATATGCGAGTGTATGTATGAGAGAGATAGATAAATATTTAGATAGATAGACATACATACATATAGATAGATAGATAGATAGATAGATAGATAGATAGATAGATAGATAGATAGATAGATAGATAGATAGATTGTCATGTATTCTCTCCAAATATATTCCCCGTACGTTTCTATGTCATATGTGTGCTGAGCATGTTGGGAAAGTGTAATAACTTCTAGCACATTTTGTTGTTTTCTTTTTGTAGAGAAGCGGGAGATGTTTGAGTTGATGGGTGCTTGTATTTGATGTCTTCTGGCTTGATTGCGGATGTTAGAAACAATGGGTTTGGTAAATGCTACACAAGAGTCTTATTAGTGATTACATTTAAACTTCTACTTTGCTGAGACAGTAGTAGTAGTAGTAGTAGTAGTAGTAGTAGTAGTAGTAGTAGTAGTAGTAGTAACAGCAGCAGTAGCAGCAGCAGCAGCAGCAGCAGTAGCAGTAGTAGTAGTAGTAGTAGTAGTAGTGTAGTAGTAGTAGTGGTGGTGGCGGTGGTGGTGGTGGTGGTGGTGGTGGTGGTAGGAGTACTAAATAAAGAAATAGCGGGGGATAAGACATTTACACAGTAAAAGATGCAAATCCCAGCTACTTGTTGGGAATTGAAATTTACTGGAACTGTAAATGAATGAAGATGATATAAGGCATTTGTGTGCGTGTTTGAGAATATTTCATATGTTTTATTGTTGCTGTTGTCGCTGGTGTTGTTAATGGTTTGTGATAAGGATTGTGACATAGGCAAAAATTAATCACATTTTAGCATCAGCATAGCGTTATGGTGAAAAGGAAGAAAGAGAAGAAGAAGAAGAAGAAGAAGAAGAAGAAGAAGAAGAAGAAGAAGAAGAAGAAGAAGAAGAAGAAGAAGAAGAAGAAGAAGAAGAAGAAGAAGAAGAAGAAGAAGAAGAAGGTAGTGGTTGCGGAGGGGTAGGGGTGAATGTTGTCAATGTTTATAGTATGAGAAGCAATAGGCAGCTCTGTCAAGTAGGTTTGTGAAATGATAGAACCTGTCATTTAAGCAAAATTCGTAATATTATGTTAGGATTCAATCACGTCATAAAGCAGGGCTGATCGCTGTTTGATACGTGTACAGAGTATATTCTAGGTGTAATAGGGGAGATCTACGTACCTAACAAAATTGGAAAATTCATAATAAGTATTAAGCTCATTAATGGATCATGTTTGAAAACTAATTCTTCTCAGTTTTTCTTATGAAATATTATGGCAGTTGTTTCCGAGTTATTCATTTTTTTTTCTTTTTGCCCATTTCACGATTTGTATCCTGAAGTGACATGGGGTGCAAGAGGATAGAATAGTTGCGCAACACAAATAAAATAAGGACAAGAACAAAAAAAAAACATTAGGGTAGATGTGTACACCAGGACAGATCGCATAGTGACTGTGTGCTGTAGTAAAAGAAAAAAATTGTGGAAGCAAGAGAGAGAGACAGAAAGATATCCTCAAAAACCTACCGAATGTTCAGGATAGAATGGACTCAGCGAAAGGCAGCTAAGTCGCTAGTTGGTGATGTTAAACTACGTGAAGTATTAAGTCTACCACCCGAGAGGGCCACCGTGGAATTAGAACTCAGAACGCAATGACCCAATAAAGACGTTCTTAAAGTTCCGCCAATCCATCACTCTCGACCGGTACTTTTTTATCGGTCTAAAAAGAACGAGGAGCAAAGTCAACCGTGACAAGATTTGAACTCAAAGTGCTACAAACTAAAGCAATCCCCGCCAGACATTCTATCCGGCATCCTAACAACTCCCCCAATTCGCTGCTTGAGGTGAGTTTGGACCATTAGGAGTAAGTGTTATGCATAAATTTTAATGAACTTATAAATTCCACTGGAATTACGAATAAAGATACTGAAATCACTACAACACGTAGTCTCTGATTCGGCCTAATACTGAGATTAACTATACATGCATCCGTGGTATACTCAACTTCTTAAACGTTGATTCAAAGGGCAAATTGTTAAGTTGATTATCTGAATGGTCATCGTCAGAACTGACATATATATAAATATATATATATATAGATAGATAGATAGATAGATAAATAGATAGATAGATAGATAGATAGACAGATAGACAGATTGATAGACAGACAGATAGACAGACAGACAGACAGACAGACCGACAGACAGACAGACAGACAGACAGATAGATAGACAGATAGATAGATAGATAGATAGATAGATAGATAGATAGATAGATAGATAGATAGATAGATAGATAGATAGATAGATAGATAGATGATAGATAATTATACACACACATGGCAGAAGTAAATAGACGCCCTATAAAACATCCTTTTATGTTTATTCTAATTTGTAATTGTTCCTATTTTTTATTTATTGATATTTTTATGTTTCAGGTTCTATATGTGACCGTTTAATCATGCCATATACAAAAGAAGCCTTAGAACTGTCTGAATTTCAAAGAGGCCGTATTGTGGTTCATTCTAAGGGTGGACATAGCGTAAAATCGTAGAAAACATTCGTATCCCGCTGTCTACAGTTTATAGAGTGGTTGGGCAATTGTCCAGAGAGGGCAAGGAGTCCATATCACCTCGTCCAGATTAACCATGGTCCTCTGACCGGACCCTTCTCTTTGCTAAGAGAAGTGTGGAGGATAATCCTCGTTGCAAGGCCTCTAACATAGCAGAACAAGTTGATGTCAGTTGCAGAACAGCTGTCAGGTATCTCCACAAACTTGGTTACTATGGCAGAGCAACTGTCAGGTATCTCCACAAACTTGGTTACTATGGCAGAGCAACAAGAAGGAAGTAATTTCTTCGACCAGTCAATATCAAGTGGAGAAAAGATTGGGCCAGTGATATGGTGGAAAGACTACTAATATTTTGGGACACTGTCACATTTTCTGAGGAATCTAGGTTTGCTGTATTATTTGACAGTGGTCGAGTATGGGTCTGAAGACCCTGTGATCAAGAATTTCACGTGAAAAGATTGCAGCCAACAATGAAACACGGCAACTATTCTGTGATGGTCTGGGAAGCAATTTGAAGAAATGTTTGATCAGAGCAGGTGGGGTGTAAGGGAAACATAAACTCAGATAAATATGAGCCTATATTTCAGAAAGGAATGATTCCAATCTTTTCCAGTGGTAAAATGATTAAAGAAGACCTTTTATTTATGGGAGATGGCTAAAAATGACACAAAATCTGTTGGATGAAAATAGCATTAAAAAGCTTCCATAGCCAAGCCAGTCACCAGATATGAGTTCTATTGAACACCTCTATGACATGATGGACAGGACACTTCATAGAAAGAACAATAAAGCATCTTCAAAACCAGAACTTTTGAGATTATTGCATGAAATTTGGCAGGAAATTCTGCAATAGAATATTCATCATCTGATCATTAACATGCCTAATAGATTCCTTGCATTGAAAAATTCGAAGGGTATGTCTACTAAATATTAAATATTCCCATTATAACAATTGATAAATAATTTGAATGATTAATTTCAGTTCTGAAAAGTTTTAATGATTATACGTGTGTATAAGCTGTTGATTCGTGTACCCTCTAATATAATTAAGAATAAATATACATACACACATACATCTGTATATATATATATATATATATATATATATATATATATATATATATATATATATAAAGATATATTCTTAATTAAATTACAAGTATACAAAGCAACACCTTACTAGAGAATGAAAGTAAAAACCACAACTTAAATACTTAATCTCACTCAATGCTAATATCGTTTGCTGCCACTAATGTTATTTTCGTTGTTATTCTCAATTATTTAGATTTGCCGATGATGATGATGATGATGATGATGATGATGATGATGATGACGATGACGATGACGATGACGATGACGACGACGACGACGACGACGACAATAATAATAATAATAATAATAATAATAATAATAATAATAATAGTAATAATAATAATAATAACAACATCTTTACGAGTATCTATTTTGAATATTTACTCATTTTTATGCATATATGTATATACATATATATATAGTATGCACTGAAATTGTTTTGAATTTGGCGCGGTACTATTCAAGACGTAACGGATTATAACGAGGTGAGATGGATTTTTCATTTTAGGCAAAGCAAGACCTGCTGAGGAGAATTGAGGCGCTAGCCAAAATTCGAAAACATAATCAAGGTATATCTGTTACCTTATTCTATGGCTTTTCCACTCGTTGTCCGATTTCTGTTGGTCCGTTACATATTTTCAGTGAGATTATATATATGCATATATAGACACATATATGTACATACATACGTATATATGTATATTGCTATGCATATATCGGTACAAGACGTCACAAAAACGTAAACAAGCATGAAATACGAAAATAATGTTGGGTACGCAAAAAACGAAAGAAACGAATGGAAAACATAAAAAACGACCCTTCATCCAGATATTGTTGTATTTCGGGATGGTCATTTTTATCTTTTACACCCTATGCAGAATTTATTTCTCTTTCGAATGATGCAGACAATAACTATTTTATACAATTTGAAGAATTCTAATACTAAATTAATATAAACGTTTCAAATTTCATTATAATTTTATTTAAAGCTTAACATTGTAGCAAAAATGAGCAACAAGAACGAAATGCATATTAGTACATTGTGCCGTAGCCTTTATTCTTAATAACGGCTGAACAATGCCTCGGCATTGAATTCGCTTAGTGATTACAAAATTCTATGGGAATGTTTTGCCATATTTCATTGATATAATTTAAAGTATAGAAGACATCTTAATATGGCTAACCACATAGGGGAGGGGGTGTTACTGTAGCTCTATAGCCCCAGGAGATCGTCGTCTCCAGCTGGCTTTAGACACCATTTCAGTGCCCTTGAAGTATTTGCAAAGGGAGGCCATCCCTTTCTCGCAAGCCTAAGTGATACGCTCGGACTAGTTTCGGGATTATTGTCCCTTATCAACGGGCGGTAATTTCTGTCGCGATTAATTCTTTATTACGATTATAAAATCAGTACATAGAAGAACAATACAGGACATACATACAAAAAAGAGTTAAGTGGTTCGTTTAAAAATTTCCAAAATATATGGATTATTCATTATACAAAAAACCGTATTTAAATTGTCCTTTGCATTGACTAATATAACATTACATTAGATTGAAATCTTACCGATATATTTTAAACCCCGGCAACTATTAGGCCCCGCAGCTTTCCTTTCCTCTTCTCCATCCATAGTTAAACTGGGTTCTGAACCCACCTTTTCGCATCTTCCTTCCATCTTTTTTCATACACACCTCGTGGTAAGGTCTCTTTTCCAGCCCATTTTGCTCTTCAGATGATATCTGAAGTAGTGAGCAAGTGGGGCCTGAGACAAAGGATCCTATTGCGACTCCTCCATCTTGTACGCACATGCATTCTTTTACTACTGCAACCGTGCAGTGAAAACATGCCTCACCTTCCTCGAGAGTCCAGTTGGCGGTATCATCTTAATCATAGACTCAGCCTACAGCTGTACTCGTCCCAGATGCGATTAACACGTGTTCTGCGTAACTTATCAAGTCTGACAACTGACGACAGTGTACAAAAGCGTGTGGACGTTTCATCGTCCAACCCGCATCTTGGACATGTCGGTGGCACTGAAATTCCGTGCCGCGATAACTTCTCGCGAACAGGTAAAGCATTCCTATAACACTGCCAGGCCAGGGATCTTTGGAAATTATCCAAATACCCCGTCCTGAAAGTATTTTTAAACAGGTTGGTAAGCTGGTCTTCGTCGAACCCCAGAGCCCCTCCTAGGACGTCGTCGTTCTTTGCCTCTACCAACCTGCTATAAAATACCGAGGTGGTATTTCCGCAGCCGGCCTTGCCTGCCTTGTGGATCAGCGTGAGTGCCTGTCGGCACTCCTTTTGCCATAAAGTCAGATTCCGTCTTTTGATGCAACCGGGTTTAAAATTCACTAAGGAAGCCGGTCTCGAGAAAAGGATGGCCTCCCTTTGCAGATACTTCAAGGGCGCTGAAATGGTGTCTAAAGCCAACTGGAGACGACGATCTCCTGGGGCTATAGAGCTACAGTAACACCCCCTCCCCTATGTGGTTAGCCATATCAAGATGGCTTCTATACTTTACATTATCGAGCGATTACTGTTTACATCTCATTTTGAGATTTAATAATTGATATAATTGTTTTAGATTACATAGGTTTTTAGCATGGACTTTCTTGGAAACATAATTCCACAATTCTCGATCGGATTCAGCTCCGGGTTCTGGGGAGGTCATTTGATTACGTCAATATTATGGTGATCAAAAAATTCCATACCCTATTTGGCTTTGTGCACAGGACTATTGTTCTGCTGATAAATAGCCCCCGGAGGCATTTGGTGAGTCAAATATAGCACAACATTATCCTTTAGTAGATTCATATAACCTACGCTATTTAGCTTTCCATCATCTTTAACTAGAGGGCCAACACCAAAGCTACTAAATGCCGCCCACACCATCACACCCCCAACATCGCTTGCGCCGTCTTTT
Organism: Octopus sinensis; assembly: GCF_006345805.1. Lineage (NCBI taxonomy): Eukaryota > Metazoa > Mollusca > Cephalopoda > Octopoda > Octopodidae > Octopus > Octopus sinensis. The sequence continues at coordinate 159,166,408 of NC_042998.1, forward strand.
TCACACATTTTGGATGGAAATCTTCGGTTGGGCTTCGTCTGACGTATGTTTTGTCATCTGATCAAAATATACAGAAGCGTGACTCGTTACTCCAAAGGACCCAGCACCAATCTTCGGCAGTCCGTTGGGCATGGTTTTTTTGCGAAATTAAGGCGTTTGAGTCGATTTCTCTCAGATACTGTTGGCTTTTTCCTAGCGATTCGTCCATGTAGTCCAAATTCTCTCAAACGGTTGCGGGTGGTTTGTGGTGTAAAGATGACACCATTCTCGTTGGACAATTGTTTACAAATGTCAACGGCTGTCAGCACTCAGTTACCTTCCGAAAGTCGGTGGATTCGACGGTCCAACTGCGCCGTCGTTTTTCTTGGGGCGCCAGTCCTTTGCCGATCTTTATATTGACCAGTCTCCGAGTATAACTTTCACGCTTGCATGCAAGCCGTTTTACTGCACTTTAGTTGCTTGCTGATGTTCGAAAAGGAAACCTTTTGCTGGTGGAGTAATACCATTTTTGCTCTCGTGACTGGACTGAGGCTACGTTGTTTTCCCATTATTATTCAATTGTATAAGAACGTTAAATTATAAAACTATATAGAGCAGTTAGACTAGTTGTGTGACCACCCATTTTGGCAAATAAAATTGCATACATATTACATGGTTTTAAACTAATTTTGCCGGTAAATTTAAAACGTTTATATTAATTTAGCATTAAAATTCTTCAAGTTGTATAAAAATAGTTATTGTCAGCATCATTCGAAAGAGAAATAAATTCTGCATAAGGTGTAAAAGATAAAAATAATTTGTATGGTGTCAGTAACAAAATATTTTGTAAGAAATAGAAGTTTTATCATTGGTTTTAATTTTATTTTCGCCAGTGTACGTACATGCTTATATACACACACACGCGCACACACATACACACATATATTTATATAGATTTATATATAGAGAGAGAGACATACATATATACTTAAACGTGCGTGTATGTGTGTTTCAGATGCGCTGAAAACAAATGACAGAAACAGGTGAAGGAACAACAAGCACGTTTATTATTAGTTTGGCGCTCGGGAAAAATGAAGAAGTCCTTGACCTTTCGAGCCCACGCTCTTCGACAGAAAGAGATGAGAGGAAAAATGGGAAGCGAAAAAATATTTGTTTCGGTATTATATATATATATACACAGAAAAAACATATTCGCTTGCAGACATACACGCACACACACACGCCACACACACACACACACACACACACGCACACACACACACACACACACGTGTGTTTGTGTGCTTGAATTCATCTCCACTAAAAATTTTCCTCCTACTGCTATAAATCTCATTGGGAATTTTTATCTCAAATTCTCAGAGATCGTCGAACTCTAAATTATTTCCACTTGTAAATCACTACCACCATTGAACACCTTTTGAGTTACCTTGATAAATTCGAGAACTCTTTTGCAGTTGCCTTATTCTATTCTCTTATGTCAAGAATACTAAATTATGCATTTTCGTTATTTTCTTTCTCTGCAGAACATCATAAACAATTCTTAAATGTCAAGTCTCTAAATAGTTATTTTAACAAAAAAGATTTAACAGTTTTCCAATACCTGTTCACTGTTGCCAGATTGCTAAAACCTGCTGTTATTATTCCCACTAGCTGATCTTAACCTCCAGCCCATCCCCTGAACAAATTTTGCTAGTTTTCCTTTCAGATCCATGCAGCAGCTAGGTTGAGTTAAATAAGAGCTATAAATCTAGTGGTATTGCTTGAATAGGCAATATCTCATCTATACCACAAACCAGGCGTTGTGCCAAGTCAAAAGAACTCATTACGATAAGAAGAGTCAATAAGACTACAGAATTGGCAGAAACAGCGAAAGCATTTTGGAAAGAAAGAGCTTTATGTCGTTTAATTTCATCTCCCACTGTTCCAGGTTCAAGCTGTTACCGAGTGTCCTCTTTTGTATTTGGGGTTTAATGAAATAACTGAAGTTTTGGGAATGTTTGCTAATATGAGAATTCATTAATATGGTTAATAAACTAGCAAAAACAATAAAATTACTTTATTAGATAAACGATGGCATTTAGCTTTACCCTATTTTAAATCGCGCCGATGTTAGTTTTGCTTTTTTTTTTCACTTTCAAGATCAATGAGAACATGTACTGTATAGGCTTAATTTAACTGAACTTACAGTGGCTCCACAAAACTAGCCTTACTGAAAAAACTTCTAACTGTTAAGAAGCAATACGCTTCTAAAGCATTATACCCTTGATGCCTAAATGTTTATTAAGTTCAGATATTACAGTAAAACTCTGGACAGTAAATTTAAGAAATTATTTTGTGGTAAACAAGTGATACAGATATAAGTCTTCCTCTTAAAGTCAGCGTAAACTCTGAACCATATATTCACAGATTAACTGTGAGAGCGTCTACACATCTGTAACATTATTAAAACTGCACTCACTGCAAAGCCCCCAAAATTGTAACCCATTTTATAATACCTCTCACATATCTGGTACAATGCAGCTGCAACGCACACAGAATCCCAACAATATCATTTGTCTCGTTGTCGAAGACTTATAGTCCAACACATTTACAAATGCTGGCAAACAGATGCAGTGTATTGTTTTATTAGGTCGTCAAGAAAGTTCTTGCGGATTTTAACCTTTAAATTCAGATGCACATATCTCGGCTCAAACAAAACTTTATTAATTGAAATAAACACCATCAGATTCAACACACTTTTTGCCAATACGAAACAAGTTTATTTATGCCAGTAGCATAACAATCCTGCATTCTGGTGGCGGTGAAGTCGTTGGAGGCGTGTTTGGTATCGTCTCGATTTTTGAAGCATTTCTCACGCAGGAAGTTGTCGAGATGCTTGAAAAAAGGGTAGTCGGTAATCAAGAGGTTTGGTGAGTATGGCGGATGAGGCAAAGTTTCATAGCTCAATTCGTTCAACTTCTGCAACGCTTATCACCGCTACGAAATTTCTTGAACCACCATTGTGATGTACGTTCATTAGTGGTTCATTGGCCAAACGCGTCGCTGATATCGCGAACTATTTCAGCTGCTTTTCTGCCTAACTTGAACTGGAATAAGAAAATTGTGCGAATTTGCTTTTTGTCCATGTTGTATTCAACGTTCCGGAAAAAATGGCCTAATTATTCAAAAAGAAAAAGAGTAACACGATTAGATAGATCGAAAAGGGAGCTTCAAAATGATATATAAAGTAATTTAACGAAAATTAATTTGAAAGTACATCATTTATAACCAAAATTATGCATCTGACATGATTGTCATATCTGCTCTTTAGGTTCCAATGGAAGGAAAGAGTTCTATTGATAAGGAAGTCCATGTACTGCCAATAGCGTCTGTGCAGTGTGTTCAAGATACAGTGGTTAATTATGCTCAGGTGTGTGCTGAGGATGTGACATCAGCAGTGATTTTTATCTGATTAGTACATCTCTCTTTTCTCTTTACTCTTTTACTTGTTTCAGTCATTTGACTGCGGCCATGCTGGAGCACCGCATTTAGTCGAGCAAATCGACCCCGGGACTTATTCTTTGTAAGCCCAGTACTTATTCTATCGGTCTCTTTTTTGCCGAACCGCTAAATAACGGGGACGTAAACACACCAGCATCGGTTGTCAAGCAATGCTAGGGGGACAAACACAGACACACAAACACACACACACACACATATATATATCTACATATATACAACAGGCTTCTTTCAGTTTCCGTCTACCAAATCCACTCACAAGGCTTTGGTCGGCCCGGGGCTATAGCAGAAGACACTCGCCCAAGATGCCACGCGGTGGGACTGAACCCGGAACCATGTGGTTGGTTAGCAAGCTACTTACCACACAGCCACTCCTGCGCCTATGGTTACCTTTTGTTAAAGTCATTTCATAGCTCCTATCTTTGAGAAAAATGGTGTTATCTTGAATCAATCGAATCTTTTCTGTAGCCTCCAGTTCAGAAACTACAGAAGAAGAAGTAGTATGATAGACAAGATTGCGGAGGGGCTCTGATGACTTATATTATTAAATAAATATTGGTTTTTTACTTCTTTGGTAATCATTCAGGCGTGTATTTCAGACTGCTTACTAATTCATTGAATACGGTTATCACAGATTTTTGTGCACTGGTTAAGTGAATAAACCATAAATTTGAAACATTGTCAATTCCAAGGGCTTTCTAGTCTGCTGCAGCTTTTGACATATTTCCCAATTCCTTTCCACTTATCGTAGCCTTGTTTGCAGTGGGTCCCTGTATCATACAGCAGTATTTTTTGTGGTCAAAATAAAGGATCACTTCTCGAGACAATTTTTAGAAACCCGTACTCGGTCCAGCAAGAACTGCTGCCACCTAATCTCGTTAGTATGAGTTTGAACCATTGTTACAGAGAGTGAAAGTGATGAGAGGTATCCCGCTCGGAAGATGTCTGCATATGTATGTGAACGATATTATCATCACGCATTGGACACTTCGTAAACTGAGGTGGTCGGCACCATGTTCGAGAATAATCAGGAGGTTAGAGGAACCGCATTAATCGAAACAAGTCGATGGACTAGGAATGGACTAGCAACTCAACATCTAGGGAGGCAAGATAGGCGAGAAAGATTGTGGACAATGCGATTAAGGTGCCTTTATGAAAGCCAGGTGAACGCAGTAAGGTTCACGATACCAGATGGCACTAACTTGATTTATAAACAAAATGTAAGAAAGCGCAAAAGGGAACTTTTGATGCTTCTTTCTCCTGAATTACTCAAGCTGTGTTTTTTCTCTCTCTGTTGGGAATCTGTTGCTGACATTTCATTTGACTTTTGTTGGCTTTGCTTTTTCAATCGGTTCACGCCTCCCCACCTCCAATGAATTGCGTTGTTTTCCCCCTTGTAGTGTTTCTAAAGTATTCAACCCTTATGGCCAAAAAAAGAATTGTTGCAGTTGTAGTCGTTATTGTTGTTTACCTTTGTGTACGTATTTACTGAAACGCTGCTTAGATGATTTTTTCACGAATTGCTTGATGAAAATAAACGGAGACCTCACTTTCCTTTCTGAGCTCATACCAGGACACACAATGTTATATTTTGTTGTTTTGGGGGTGGGGTGATTATTAAATGAAATAAGGATAATAATAATAATAATAATAATAATAGTAATAATAATAATTATTATAATTATAATAATAATTATTATTATTATTATTATTATTATTATTATTATTATTATTATTATCATCATCATCATCATCATCATTATTATTATTATTATTATTATTATTATTATTATTATTATTATTATTATTATTATTATTATTATTATTATATTATTATTATTATTTCAAATTTTAGCCACAAGGGTAGCAATAATAATAATAATAATAATAATCCTAAATTTTGGGAGAAGGCCTGAACTTTAGAGGATGGTTGTTTGTCGATTACCTCGACCCCCGAAATGAGGAAAGACAAAATTTACCTCGACGTCATTTGAACAGAGAAAGTAAAGAACTGGACGAAATCCCGCTAAGAATTTTGTCCAGCATGCTAACGATTCAGCTAGCTCGCAGTCTTAGCAACAATAAACTTTTTTACTACAGGCACAAGACCTGGAATCTAGTGGAAGAACTGGTCGATTACATCGACCTCGCTCCTCAATTAGTACTTATTTCATCAACCCCGAAAGGATGAAAAGCAAGGTCGACCGCGACGGAATTTGAATTGAGAACGTAAAACCGGGAGAAATTTCGCTAAACATTTAGCCTGGCGTGATAACGATTCTGCCTTAACAATAATAATCATAATTGATTTTAATTCTGACTCAAAGCCAGCATTTTTAAGGGAAGGAGTAAGTCGATATCATTGACTCCAGTGCTCCACTGATACTTATTTTCTCAATTCCGAAAGGATGGAAATAAAAATAATGAGATGGTTAGATTATTTTTTATCTATTCGATCTTATAATATTGACTTCTTATAAAGGCATCGAAATTGAAAGTGTATAATCGATTATATTACTTGACTGGATTTTATTTTTCCGGGCCTGAAAACATGAAAACCAAAACCGAGCACGGATTTAAACTCAGAAGGTAAGGGGCCATAACTAAATACGGTAATTACAGTCCTGCCATTGATTATGTTAATCCGTCATCCTTTCTGAAAATGTTTTACTATGCCATTTTATAGGAATTTCAAACTGTAAGATTTCTTCAATGCAATTTTTAACTATAAACTTGAAGGAAAATTATATTTGACTACTCATGGAGATCAGATCATTTGACATTAAAGTTCAATTCAAAACATATTTTTATTTAGTCACTGTATAGCTTCAGAAAAAATGTTTTGAGTAAAAGTGACTGAATCTATGAAGATTATACTGTTTTGATTTCTGTCATTCTCTTTGCCGATAAGTCATAGCGGTTCGTCAGTATATTAAACTCTTATCATTACAGTGACAGTCTTATCTTTTTTTCAGGTTTAACTCCGCAGAGAGAAGTGGTGACATTCTTGAACATAAAGCTAGTTGCTAGTGTTTTAAGACTGTGTGAAATTAACTTACTCTTAATTCCTTTTTTTCAATATATTCGGGTTTATCGTTCACTTCTGTAAAGAAGGAAGATAAATTTTTCTTCTTTTTAATGGTTTATTTTCTTGGCGAAATTTGAAAAACCCGAATAAATAAATAAAATGCATGCACACATATATATACGCATCATGAATATGAGTGCACGTGTGTATAGGCGTGTGTGTACTTTGGTGCGTTTGTCTTGCATTCATGTATGCATTCGCATATATATATACATATATATATATATATATATATATATATATATATATATATATATATATATATATATAATATATATATATATATGTGTGTGTGTGTGTATATATGTATATATATATGTATGTATGTATGCATGTATGTATATGCATATATGTATATATATCCATATACAGACACACACACGTACGTATGTATGTATGTATGTATGTATGTATGTATGTATGTATGTATGTATGCATGCATGCATGTATGTATGTGTGTGTATGTATGTATACATGCATATCAGACGAGTGTGTATGTGGATGTTAGAGAGAGAAAACGATTGACAACGTACAAAGCAATTACTTGCTGACATGGTGACATGAGCCATTGGTAGCACTAAAAGCTTATTGTGTAATAGGCTTTTAGTCAGAGAATTAATGCCATCATACAATGTAGCAGAGACTTATATTTGATTTGTTATTTCTATTGTATTTTTTTTTTGTTTTTTAAATGGTTTTTCTATTGCAGTTACGAGACAATATCCACACACTAAAGCCATAACTACTATCATCAGAAAAATTCATAATAACAGCAGACATCCATTTTACTGCTTTCCATGCTAGCATTAGGGAATTTTTTATTTCATATTTCTTGTTTTTATTTATTTATGTATTTATTTATATATTTATCTGTTCACAAATTTACAAATTTGTATACAGTAAAACAAAAGAAAGCTTTCTATAGTACGATGCTCTTTTTAATGCTATAAAGCATATTGTCAAATATTGAGTTCAGAGACTGCTTGTGAGGTAAATATTTGAGATAAAACACGAAATGCTATTGTATGTTGTAATAAGGCTTGAAGTTTATGGTATATATAGTATAGTGATTGAACTAGCACGTTAATCACACAACTATTGTATCTCATGACTTATTTACGCAAACGGGGAAAGAAAAGAAAAACAGTTTAATTTACGCAGTCTTAGGGTCTAAATTTGGCTAAAGTTCCTTTAATCTCTTTCAGAAACTTTTTAATGATATATGTGCGTGTGTGTGTGTGTGTGTGTGTGTGTGTATTTGTGTGTGTGTGTGTGTGTGTGCGTGTGTGTGAGTGTGTGTGTGTAAGGTCCAGAATTTGTGTACGGCTGAAGTTGACTCTGACCTTATATAACTATGACCCAATTGTTTCCAACCATGGCTACCGCTTTCGTTTTGTATAATCTCGACTACATTGTCCAACATATTCGTGTCGTTTTTCTGTGTTTTTTTTTAAATTGGCAGATGTGATTCAACGGTGAAATCCTGCTGTTTCTTCTCGGTAGAAAGACTTTAATTGACTCAACACGATATTTAGTATGCACAATCCATGA
>NC_042998.1:159177044-159217044 GCF_006345805.1 Octopus sinensis
AAAGCGTAATCAGACAAAACGTCAACAACAATGAGAATTTGCAGAAAAACTGGTGATGACGAAGAGCAAAAACGATAACTGCAACAACACCAACAACAACGACGATGACAACATAACAGCTAGAACAAGAATAACAGTTGCAGTGATCACAGAAACAATTCTATTAAAAAGTAAATACCTATGAGTATTTGAAATAGAACAATCATAGATAGATAGATAGATAGATAGATAGATAGATAGATAGATAGATAGATAGATAGATAGATAGATAGATAGATAGATAGATAGATAGATAGATAGATAGATAGATAGATAGATAGATAGATAGACTGACAGACATTAACGAAATATGCTTTTTGTTTCAAGGTAGTAATATTACTACCTTGAAACAAAAAACATATTTCGTTAATGTCTTTATGAAATTGGTTGTTCTTCTGAGCAGAAATGAGGAAAGTATTTACTTCAGTTAGGTTGTTTGCCTCAAGGTAATTCTCATTGGATACTACTCCTTCTAAGATTACGTTTTTCAAATGTGTTGTTATTTTCTAAATGAGAGGCTCACGTACTTTGGGCAAGATATGGCCGTTATTTCTCAAAAGTACTTTCTGGTAAATGTTATTAGAGGTGGAAAATGGTGACAAATGCCTTTGTGGTGGTAGGTGTTTAGCATCAGCTCAACTCTGATCAACAGTGTTATGAACATTTCAGCCATGATTAACCCCACAATTTTCGCAGCTATGATATATCTAGGGTTATGTAATTTGATGTGTTTTTGTTGGGGTTTTTTTCAGTTCCGTACAATGTGATTTGAGGGCCATTTTGCTGCTATTTCAAATAAATCGAATGACCATAGAGGCTCCCGTATTAACGTGTGGTATTGATCATCGTGAGCATATTGTTCTTCAGCTACAGATCAGTCCTATTTCAGATGGTTTATAAACAAAAGCATTTATATATAAAATATCATTTCTCTTTGACATTTTGCATCCAGGACCACATTGTATGCTTTGAGGGAGATATGGCAGTTATTTCTAGCAAATTAGGAGCATAAAAAAGGCTCCTAACGGGCTCGATTCCTTTCAACGGACAAATATTTTATTGCTTAAAAAGTGGAGAGATAGACCACCATACATATATGGCATAGCTACATGCTTGCAGTTAGTTGGCAATTAAAAAACATGGCAACGGTTATAATCTAACAATGACATATGGCCTCTCTGTTGGTTGACATATAATAAGTTGATCCTTATACTATTCTATCTATAGACTTATATCCAGTTATTTTCGGATGAATTCTCATGCTACGTGACACTGTTTAAATTTAATTAATTACTGGAGGCATCATTTTCTTATCATATACCATATTTTAATTGTCCTTATCGTGTTTGCTTCTCATGTACATACATATATATGTGTGAGTGTACTGCATGTATTATATGTACACACACACACACACAATCATACGTGTGTGAGGAGCAAACACGGTTGAACAATTAAAATACGTTGTATGATAGTAAAAAAAATAGCGTCTCCAAATAGTGGCATTTTGAAAGCATTTAATACGTACGTTTCAGGTCCGCATAATATACAGGGTTATTCAAAAATAAAGAACTGATTTCATTACGCAATATTTTAATAAGGAAAGGCAATAGAAAACTCCAGCCAAGTTACAAGTATTTACTCGCAATCAACTTTTATTTCCTGTCTTACAAATGTTTAATGCGGCCACCTCCTGCAGCACAGGCAACATAAATGCGATAATAGAATTCCTCCCAGACGCGTATAAGCATATCACTAGATCCAGGTCTTTTCATATTTGGTGTATAGTCATCCATATATAGCCAGCGTTTTATTCCTGGTCTTAACAAGCTCATAATATGGCTGAGATAAAGCGTTTGGGTCTGTGTATGTAGCTTTCAGGAATGAGGATGAAGTAAACGAGCGGCTTTTGTGCCTTCCTGTTTCAGTTTACGCACCCTATCTCAGACAACACATCCATTATGTTTTACATTGAAGAAAACTTCGAAAACCATTCTTGTTGCTAGTATGTCGCTTGCGATGCCTTATCTCAGATTTACTTCTAAGAGTATCATTGTTTTCTACAACTTCGTTGTTTGCCAAAACAAATTGACGTTTCTCTCTAACTATTTTAGCGAAACCCACCGCCCCTTGTTGATGATATCCCAGGTCATCTCCTACTTAACTATTTCACTAAACCGGCCCCTAAAAGCTTTCCGTGTTGGAAATGGTTCGTTCATCTTCCAGTAATCTGATCCTTATTTATTTGTCTTTTCGAAGTTAACTGTAAAAGCCTCTCATTTATTCGAACAACTTGAATCTGTTCATAATTCATACTAAACCTATTTCTTTTAGTCTGATAAGCTTAGTATATCTAATTACAGCATACTGCAGTTTGACCCAATCCACATAGGTGCAGCAGTAGAATCGAAGTGAAATCTCTCAAACAATTAAAAGGCAGTGCTGTAAGCACAAGGGGTAAAATTTAGGGAGCTAACGATTCTGCCAGCTTACCACATTCGCAATAATAATAATAATTCTCTCTACTATAGAAATAAGGCTTGAAAGTTTGTTGGAGGGGACTGGTTGTTTACATCGCCCCAGTGCTAAACTGTTACTTATTTTATCGACCCCAAAGGGGCGAAAGCAAAGTCAACCTCGGAGGAATTTTAACTCAGAACTTAAGGACGGACAAAATGCCGCTGAGCATTTTGTCCTATATGCTAACGATTCTGGCAGTTAGCCGCCTCAATAATAATAGACCTCAAACTTTATAGTAAAGGTGAAGCCCAAGTCAGTTCCCTCGTTGATACGGTGTAGCAACGAGGTGCTGATATCAGAATGGAGTTCGGACTGAGAAAGTGTGGTGTGTTAGTCTTGAAGAGAGGCAAAATCAAATTTATGGACGGAAGTTATGAAGCAGATAGTACTTGGAGATTTGGAAAATGGATAAATTGATGGAGAAAGAAATGACAGAAAAATTTAAGGTAGAGTACTTGCGCAGACTGAGACTGATCCTGAAGTCGAAATTAAGTGAACAGAATGCTGGATCATAGATATAGCATGCCCAGCTAACTAGATGTGGAACACTCCACCCAAAAAGTGACACAGACAGACTGTATGTACCAAGAAAAAGAGGACTTATTGGATGCGAGCACAGCATTAGAGCAGAAGAAAACAATATAGCATGGTATGTAAAAAATGTCACAGAACTGCTGTTATTAGAAATAGGAAGGTCAGGCTTGTGTAGGAGGAAAGACTGCAAAGATAAAGCACTATACAAGAAATTGAAAACAAATGAAACTGAAATTAGGTGTGTAAAGAAAAGAATGCATGGGATGTTGAAGATAAGAAAGAGAAAAAAAGATGGCTGTGGATGACTAAAAGTGATTTAAAACCGGAAACAGAGACTCTTGCAAGCACTAAGAACAAACTGCATAAAATACAGAAGAGACAACACAGCAGAAAGTGTTAAGTGCAGAATCTGTAGACAAAACGGTGAACCAATAGGGCATATTACCAGCCAATGTTCGTCACTAGTCCAGAAGGAATATAAAAGACGCCACAATATAGCCAGGCTTGTCCATTGGACATTCTGCAACAATTATGGACTTGACAGAGCAAAAAATTGGTACGACAAACCTGAAGGCATCGTCGAAAATAGAAATGCAAAGATCCTATGGGATTTTATGATTTAGTGCGACCATGAGATACAGAACAGGAAACCGGACATTGTCTTAATTGGGAAAGAAAACAAACTATGCTGGATCATAGATATAGCATGCCCAGCTGACAACAAGGTATGCGATAAGGAAGAAAGAAAAGTTGAGAGATATGTCAGGTTAGCTTGGGAAGTTAAGCAGTTGTGGTCAATGAAAAAGATAGCAGTAGAACCAATAATTGTCGGAGCCCTGGGAACAGTGAGCAAAAATCTCGAGAAGTACGTGGAACAAATGGGGGCTGCAATAAGGGGAAAACATTTGCAGAAAACAGCACTGCTTGGAACCGCTCGAGTACTCCGGAAGGTGCTAAAAAATTAGAGGTGTTACCTTAGTTCACTGGTAGTGAACAGCTGACACTGTAGTACATCTCCAGCATTAGAAGCTGTGCAAAGGTAATAATAATAATGATGATAATGAAGATAATAATAATAAGAAGAAGAAGAAGAAAAAGAAGAAGAAGAAGAAGAAGAAGAAGAAGAATAAGAAGAAGAAGAAGAAGAAGAAGAAGAAGAAGAAGAAGAAGAAGAAGAAGAAGAAGAAGAAGAAGAAGAAGGAGAAGAAGAAGAAGGAATATATTCACAGACATGACAGAGTTGGAACCTACATACATTGGAAGCTATGCCAACATTATGGAATAACAACAGAAAAAAGATGGTATAGGCACGCACCAGAAAAGGTCACAGAAAACGAGAAAGCAACCATACTCTGGGATATGCCGATACACACAGATAGAGAAATTAAGGCCAACAGACCAGATATAGTTGTCAGAGATCACGAAGAAAAAAAATGCTTTCTAATTGATGTATCAATACCGGAAGATGACAACGTGTCTCTAAAAGAAATGGAGAAACTCTCAAAATACAAAGACCTGGAAATAGAGGTAACTAGAATGTGGAATCTGAAAACAGAAACAATTCCTATCATAGTAGGTGCATTAGGTATGATAAAAAATATTCAGACAAATACATAACAAAAACACCAGGACTTACAAACACATATAACATACAGAAAATTGCACTACTAGGCACTGCACACATCCTACGCAGAACCTTTTCCATACAATAACCATCAGAGCATCACAACAAATCACAGCACATACCCAAAGCACACAGAGCTGCGCTCGGTAGTGAAGTGAAAGCACGCTATAAAAATAAAACTACTGAATAATAATAATAATAATAATAATAATAATAATAATAATATAATAATAATAATAATAATAATAATAATAATAATAATAATAATAATAATAATAGTAATAATAATAATAACAACAACATCAACGGTCATTTTGAAAAATATAATGTGTCCATTATACATAGTGGTCGAACACCCTCGAATTAACAGTAACAATAATATGTGAAGCACATTTCTAGCTTGGTTATCATTTTTAATCTTATTCACATCACTGAAGTTACCAATTTATAAAATCTGATACCTCTTCCTGACACTAAGAAAGCTTCTATGCTGTCACTTGGCCTGGTAAAAATAGCAGTCACCTCTGCCACAAATCGCACCCTACTGTTTTAAAAGAGTAAGTACACATTGGATAATATACTCCTAGGTGCACGCAACTTGAAAAACAAAGAATCAGAAACAGGATAGTCATAGCATGTGGCTCCTTTAATCATAGGACTGTCTACATAATTGGTGTAGTCCTTAGGCTATAAATAACGGAGAGGTCGAGTAAAGTAAGAAACGTATTATCATGAAGTGCCTTACTCAAACAGGCGGACAAACAGAAACACTTGCTGGTAGATGTGAATCCTTGACCTATTACCTGACACTTCAATGAAATTAATATAATGGACATACTTAAGCCATTTTGTTTCAACTCTAAATGACCATGCATACTTGATTTAGAGTACATGCGTACTGAAATTTGTTCTCTTCCCACCACCACTATGAGATCAGTCTCTATCACAAAGTGGAATTCATACGCTGTTTTATTTACTATTATTTTTATGTATTATTGTTATTATTCTTTCTGCTGTAAGTACAAGAGGAGGAATTTAGGGTGAGGACAAGCTAGTCATTTACATCGATCCTCTAGGGCCCAGTAACGTCCTAAAAATGTGAAAGTAGCTCCTCATGCCGCATTTGTGGAGAGCTCCCAGAGACAATTGACCATATAATCTCTGGCTGCAGCAGACTGGCACCAACAGTATACTTGCAAAAGCATGACAGGGTAGCTCGGTATATAACCTCCTTCACATGGACAATGAATGAGAACACTAGGCCAAAGTTCGGGGTAGGGATAAGTCGGCTGCATCGACCCCAGTGCACAACTAGGACTATTTTCTCGACCCCAAAATCAGGAAAGGCAAAGTCGACTTCGGCGGATTTGAACTCAAAACGTAAAGTCAGAAGAAATGCTGCTAAGGAATTTGGCCAGCGTGCTAACGATTCTAACAGTTCGCTTGATGATGATGATGATGAGGAGGAGGAGGAGGAGGAGGAGGAGGGGGCGGATGACTTTTGAATTTGGCACAATGCCAGCAATTAGGAGGCGAGATTTAATTGCATTGACCCAGAATCTGACCGATTCTGTATTTTATCGACCCGGAAATGAAAAATGGTAAGTTTGCCCTTGCAGGATATAAGCTTTGCTACTAAGGAGCCGAAAGAAATACCGAGAAAAAAAATTGTTCTTTTCAGGGTAAGGTGTACTAGGAGCCACCTTATCCAATGTGTCAATATGACAAAGCGTGACTTGAAAAAGATTCAGTCTGCTATTTCTAGGTCTAAGGATTTCATTGGCCACCTTGAATATTTGGCATCCTCGTTTGGGAGACGCTGGCCGAGCAAAATGCAAAGGCAGTTTCTTCTATCTCTGATAAAAGAAGCCGAGGTTTTCACGTGAGCAATTTTAACCACTGCACCACTGCACCACATAGGAATGAAGGTTGGAATGAATGTCATCCAACTAGTACAGCGACCTGCTTGCAATTCCACTCGATCTTACAGACTTTAATTCAGAACTTTTACTAGTTTTCAAAATACATGTTAGGCTTATTCATCCCCAGCAGTTTCTAACCTACAACTTACTGCAAATTGAGTCAACAGGGAAGTCTCTAAAAGGTCCTCGATCTGCTAAGAATGGCAGTCAGTCTAGCGTAATTCATATGTTTTCATCTCAAACAAGAGTACGCTGAATAATATGATCTTTGGTGGTTCCCTCTAGATATAAGTGAAAAGAAAAAATTTATTTGACGTTACGGTAATGCGAGATTTATATTCTTTTCTCCTCTATGCACAAGGCCCGAAATTTTGGGGAGGGGGCCAGTCGATTAGATCGCCCCAAGTACACAACTGGTACTTTATTTATGGACCCCGAAAGGATGAAAGGCAAAGTCGACCTCGGTGGAATTTGAACTCAGACCGTTAAGACAGACGAAATACTGCTAAGCATTTCGCCGGGCCTAAATCCTTAAATCCTTTAAAATGTTCTAGCCCGAAGGCTGCGGCCATGCTGGGGCACCACTGTCTTTTTTATTGCCTACAAGGAGCTAAACATAGAGGGGACAAACAAGGACAGACAAAATAATTAAGTCGATTACATCGACCCCAGTGCGTAACTGGTACTTAATTTATCGACCCCGAAAGGATGAAAGGCAAAGTCGACCTCGGCGGAATTTGAACTCAGAACGTAACGGCAGACGAAATACTGCTAAGCATTTCGCCCGGCGTGCTAACGTTTCTGCCAGCTCGCCGTCTTTACAATATTATATTCACCAAATTATGTAGATGATGTAATTAAAATCAGTCATGCATTTATTCCCTATTGATTGCTCTCTGGGGTAACCCAATTCTCGTAACATTTTGGTATGAAGAGTCCACAGTTGCAGCAGTATTCTAGGCGTGCCAGTACAAAGGAGGAGAAAGGGTGAATGCTGATATGTAGCTCCCTGGAGGAAAAAGTTCTGAGAATCCAGAACCTCATGCTGCAAAGCATGTCGTCTTTATTGTTGCTGTGAGTGCTCCAACTGAAACAATTACTCAAACGTATCTGATGTTATTGGATGCTGTGAGGATATGCAGGTTTGTTATTTATATTATGTATATATCAGTTGTTGTTTTTTCGGAAGTTAGTAACTTAGTAGTTTATACATACAACAGACACATATAACGTTTATTTTATTAAAGTTTTCATTTAACATACTAAACTGCAAAGTATGATCTAACACACAATATAACTTAATCATACGAAGACTATTGTGAATGGCTTCGGCTTTTGGAACAAGGACAACAAGTATAGGGTGATAGTCGATTACACTGACCCCAGTACTTGACCGGCTTTTTGTCGCCCCTGAAAGATTTGAAAGGTAAAGTTGACCTTAGCAGAATTTGAACTCAGAGCATGAGTCGGAAGAAATACTGCTATGTATTTTCTCCGACGTGCTATCGATTCTGCTATTCCTCAGACTGAGTATATTATAAATAAAACTATATAATAGGTTATTAATACCACCGATAAATATATGCATCGCACAGGGGTAGCTGTGTAATAAGAAGTTTAATCCCTGACTACACGGTTCCAGGATCAATTCTACTGCGTAGCACCCTTGGCCGGTTTCTTCTACTATAGCCTCGGACCAACCGAAGCCCTGTGAGTGGATTTCGCAGACGGAAACTGTTCGTTGTGTGTGTGTGTGTGTGTTGGGGGGTGTTTTTGTTTGTCCTCCACTACCACTTGGCAACCAATTTTGGTTTGTGTACATCCCAACAATCTCGCATTTCAGCAAAAAAGACCGATAGAATAACTACCAGACTTAAAATCTAAGTGCTAGTGTCGATTTATTTGACTAAAACCCTCCAAGGCGGTGCCCCAGTATGGCCGCAGTCCAATAGCTGAAACAAGTAAAAGATAAAAGAACACACTGAAATTTACATTTACACATGCACACAGAAAAGCAGAAATGCATTTTCACTTCAGGCAAATTCCGATTAATATTTTAACATTTTCTACAGAAAAAATAATCTTCTTTTAATTTCTTCAATCAATCCAGTTTACCAGCTGTTCGAATATCTAATATTCATGTCACACTTGACTTGTACACACTTGTGTACTGACTTGTACACACTTACCTATATTTAACCCATTATGACCAACCTGTTTTTACTTTCTGCTATTTATACATCTTTTATCTACCATCAGTCTTCTCCTAATAATCTATAGTACATTTATTTATGTGCAGGTTTTCATGTTTCATATAAGAAACGTTTACAAACATCGGGTCTTATTACATGAACGTCCAATGTGCCTACGCTGTAAATTATGACAGATGACAAAATTTGAGAAAAAAATTAAACAAAGTTCGTTTCAATCTTGAGAAGAATTTTACGGGTTAGAGGTTAGCAATAAGTGTGTGTCTGTGAGTAAAGTTTGTGTGAGACATACTTGAAAATTCTGGCTCTCTCAAGACAGAACGTTACCTCTCTTGATGAGAAGATCTGACTTGGATGGAAAGCAGTGGTTTTAACAGGCAGGAGAGAAAAAAGACCCGGAGACGCGCGTGCAAACACACACACACACACACATATATATATATATATATATATATATAAAACTTTTACTTGTTACAGTTATTAGACTGCATCCATCTTTGGGCTACGCTTTAAATATTTTTAGTCGAATAGACCGACCACATTATTTATTTATATTTTAAGCCTAGTACTTATTCTACAGGACCCTTTTGCCGAACCGCTAAGTTGCGGAGACGGAAACACCTGTTGTCAAGCAGTGGTGGAGGACAAACACAGACAAAAGGACATACATACACCCCACCCCAGACACACATATATGCATGCATGCGTATATATATATATATATATATATATATATAATATATATATATATATATATACAAATTGAGATAGGGGTTGTAAATGCAACCCTCCATGGGATAACATATATCCAATATACTCCTAGTGAAGTACCCAACAAAGTTAATACATAAATGTTAATGATTGCAATGCAATCAATTCATTTACTGTATTATATGGGCAAAGGTAAAATGATTTACCACAAATTACTAATACAAGATAAGAAAATGGAGAAATACATCTAAATCAAATATCAAATATCAAATATCAATTACCAGATAATACTCAAACACATACTCTCTCTCTCTCTCTCTCTCTCTATATATATATATATATATATATATATAGAGAGAGAGAGAGAGAGAGAGCAATAAGAAAATGGAAGGGATCAATAGGTGGTATTCATCAACTTTTAGACATTATGTTATGTTATTTCAATTTATTTATTAATTCACAAAAGGACAATTATAACAATAATAACAATATACATACATGCATAACATATTATGCTTTACATGTATAATATATAAAGATATCATTAATTATTAAAATATAACATACAGAAATAGAAATTGAGATATCTTACAGCTGTTTCAGCCAAGAGGGAAAAATACCTCACTTTACCTTTATCACTCCAGTGGACTGAAGTAATTAGTACATGAAATTGAGGTGCTTGGGTGTTTCTCTAGGCTTCGTCAGAGATTTTTTTTAATTCTGCAATCAATAAAAAAAAATCTCTCACGAAGCCTAGAGAAACACCTAAGTACCTCAATTTCTACTTCAGTCCACTGAAGTGATAAAGGTAGAATGAGGTATTTTTCCCTCTTAGCTGAAACAGCAGTAAGATATTATCCCAATTTCTCTTCCTATATGTTATATTTTACTAATTAATGATATCTTCATATATTATATATGTAAAGCATAATATGTTATACCTGAATGTATTTTGTTATTATTATTATAATTATCCTTTTGTAAATTAATAAATAAATTGACATAACATAATATGTCTAAAAGTTGATGAATACCACCTATTGATCCCCTCCATTTTCTTATTGCTCTATAAATTAATGATAAATTAACTTTTTAGCCTCACCCATTTATTACACTCGGTGATATAATTGCCATGCAATAAAAAAACATTGGTGTGTTAATAATCGGGTATTCTACCAGCAGTATATTGGATAGATATTATCCCTTAGTTGGTTGGTTTCACAACCTCTAACTTTCTTGGAATATATATATATATATATATATATATATATACGACGGGCTTCTTTCAGTGGGACTGAACCCGAAACCTCGTGGTAGGGATACAAACGTCTTGCAACACAGCTACACACACACACACATACATACATACATGCATGCATACATACATACATACATACATACATACATACATACATACATGCATACACACATACACACATACACACATACATACATACATACATACATACATACATACATACATACATACATACATACATACATACATACATACATACATACATACATACGTACGTATGTACCTGTGCATGTTCCTTTCTGTTTTTTCCTATTAGCATTTCTCCTTTGAATAAGGAACTGGTTTCTAACAAAGAAACTAGCTCCTTCCTCGTTGGAATGTAGGTTATGAAAAGACTGTTACATTTTAAACCTGAGAAAAGTTTTGCATAGTTTTACTGTTCTGTTTGCAGATTGTATTTGTAATGTGTGAGTCAGTGGTTGATTTCTTTTTCTGAAAGTCCAAGCTTACAGACTGACAGTTAACGCATTTACACGTATGTATGTATGTATGTATGTATGTATGTATGTATGTATGTATGTATGGATGGATGGATAGATGGATGGATGGATGGATGGATGGATAGATGGATGGAGGGAGGTACGTACTTATGTATGTATGTATGTATGTAAATATGTATATACACGCATCCAAGTGACAGGGGACACAGAGGAGAACGTAGGTAAATAATAGGTAAATAACTTGACAGACAGACAGATAGAAAGACAGACAGACAGATAGATAGATAGATAAATAGATAGATAGATAGATAGAAAGAAAGAAAGAAAGAAAGAAAGGTGTGAAGAAACAGGGATAAAAGGAAATAGATGACTATAACAGGTGTGTGAGTGTGTGTGTGCGTGTGTGCGTGTTATACACACAAAGGAGCAGGCTAACAAACACAGAGATAAAAGCCAGGCAGGCAATATAATTTATCTAGTGAATATTTATCTGCAGCTTTATTTATTTCCTGTCAGCACAAATGGAAGCTGATCTTTTATGTAGTGAAATTATTAATGACAAATGTGAAGCATGTTCATACTTGCCTTGGATTTGTATTGACACAAATCAGTAATTTATAGCTGACCTGAATATTCAGAGTAATAGAGTCAAGCTGTTGGACTTAATACTTTATTACTTATAACAGACACAACTTAATGAATAGTTGTTTTCATTTTTGTTGATGTTGTTGATGTGGTGGTGGTGGTGGTATTAGTGGTGATGGTAGTGATGGTGGCAGTGGTGGAAGTTGTTTGGAGAGCGGGGAGGGTAATGGGTTTTTTGTTGTTGTTTATTTCCAAGTCATCCTTCATGGAGTAGACGTATGATTAAAAAGCGTTCCAGCGATAGTCAGCTCTATCTTTATTGAGACATAATAGCAGAGAATAGCAAGTCGTCGTCACTGGTGAACGAATATGGTTTCGTGACGTGTACAATGTCTTACTTGTCACCCCAACCCCACCCCGGCACCCTCACTCTTGACCCAGTCCTGAATATCGGATAAGTGAAGTGAGAGACGGCTATAACTGCACCATCACGCGTCTGATAGACATTATAGCAAAGAAGACCTAAGCAATGTAAAATGAAATTCTATGTTTAAGAACACAACGCGCTGAACTGACCAGGGATCGAATCAACGACCTTGCGATCACGGTGAGATTTATTTTAAGGGTGATGTTCTGTGTAGGGTACGGAAAATACTCTTAATTGAATTTTTTCTCTATTTGAAGAAAGTAAACAAAAATTAAATTATCGTTAGAGACTCCCAGGATTAATTTCAAATATTTAAGAATCAATCTCTCAGAGTTTATTTATCTGACCTTTATTTATAGACAAGGTACAATGAAGGACATGCTTCACTCTATCAAACCTTACCAGCACAGTCAACTCATATAGTCAAACCATATAGTCAACTCAAGTCTGTTTGATTGGTTAATAAAGACTTTCTTGCACATAAAAAAAAAATTACAAATGACTTCTAACTAGTATGATTTGCATAAACGAGTTAGGAGAAATAATTCAATTGAAGCAATGGTATGAACTTAGATAAATTAGTTCCCGGTAAAATGTATTTAACAAGTATGTAAATAAATCTTAATTGAAATTTCTCAGTTGAACAAAGCAATGAAAATAATTGTCGTAATTATTAGTGAGTGACTCATGGGGGAAAGAGGATATAAATTCATGAAATTAAGAATTAATCTTTAAAAGTCATATGATTAGAGCAAGGATAGACTCATTATTGTTTGCAAGCATGGGACAACAATGGACATGTAGTCTCAGGACAAATGATAATGGCCAAAAATTAATTGTAATTCGTTAGCTATTTCGAAAAATCTTTCTCATCTCATCAAACAAGCTTCCGAAGACTATATTAGCTAATGAAGTTTCATAGACTGAAATGTCTACATACTTGCAAACAAAATTAGGTTTTCACTTTGCCTAATCATGCAAATTAACTTGAAGAGATAAATTATTGATTTTTTTAAAAATCACCTCCCCCATCTATTGAGAACCGCTATTAATTACCGTTAGATTCTTGTATCCCTTCTCTAACTAGAAAGATCCATCACTACTTATCTACCTGAATGCATGACATTGATTCATATTAGTTATTTCCTTTAACTCATTAAATTTTTTAATATAATTATGTAAATTATAAAATCATTTGCCAAAAATTACTTCTGATTCTTTTTCTATGTGTAATTTCATTTTCTACATCACTCATTACTTAAACACAGATTGTTAAGCTTCTCTGACATAAGAGACCCTCAACTGAGACAGTAACAAATATCTGTTCTCACTCAGAGTATTATAGATTCACACTATTGGCAGGACATCTAAAACTTTTGCCAGACCTTTTGGTGGCTACGGCTTTGAATTCCAGAGGCTCAGTTTGCTAAAGACAAGTTTTGGTGTATAAATAAGCTACACATCACAATTCTACAAGCTCACGGCTGATTCAGAGAGACAAACAGAGCGAGAAGAAACGAAGCATCTGTTTCAAGTACGTGACTCGTACTTTATGCGTTGACCCCGGATGGATGACTTCAATAGGATTGGAACTCACCGCATTCTGCCCCGCACTCTGATAACTACCAATTCATTACCTTCGCCTACTGAACCTGAGTCAATTTCAGTTATGAATAATATTACTTAATCCATGTCTATTGTTGTTGATGGTTTTGATGTTTTACCCAAGGTTAACCTGATTGTGCAGACGTAAATTCATATATACTCTACCCATGATTATCCTCTTTTGTCTTTTGTTTTAGTTTTTTTTTCTTTTGAACGGTACGATGTGATCTGAGGCAAATTTGGCTGCTATTCTTAGCTAGCAAAGAGGTCAGGTAGAGGCTCCATCGTTGGTTTATTGACTCATATTCATTTTACTGATATAAATATACCATTAACATCATCGTCGTCACTAACGTCCTGACAATATTCACGTTCCATGCTGACGTTGTTAGATGGTTCATTCATATAACATATTGCTACTCATCACATTTCATTGTTGTCTTGTCCACGACCGTGTTCTAACTTCACTGTTTCTCCCAACATTCATTGTTCATTTCGATTACAAATTCACAGAAGCACGTGGCATGTTTTCACCGCCACATTTCAACTGATATCTCAGATACCAGACCACATTATCAGTATATTAATTGCTAATTAATCGTAGAATGATTACTGGTGAGTTTGTCAGTTAATTGCCAGTTTTCTATGAAAAGAACATTAATCAGATTCACAGCAGAACCACTACATATATTTATCCCATTCGGCGTAAACCCCCGCACAGTAGGTATCATAGTATAGATTGAGATAGCCAATGAATGTTAAGTGTCTTTACTAGAGACATCGAACGTAGTGACGTGGTACAAACCGTTTGACTTTGCAAATGACATCGCAACCAACTGCGCAACGCCTCAGTCAGACGGATAATCATTCTATTATAGGTAAAAGACTTGAAATTTTGTGGGTCGGGGTTAGTCGATTACATAGACCTCAGTGCGGGACTAGTACTTTATTTTATTGACCCTGAAAGGATAAAAGGCAAAACTGACCTCGGCGGGATTTGAGCTTAGCACGTAAAGAGTTCAGAAGAAATGCCGCTAAGAATTTTACCCGAATCAGATGTATAATCGTAGTAAGAAATGAATGTTGAAAGATTTACGTTCACGGGAAGTTAACTGTTGTGTCATATTTGAAAATAATTCAAAATTTAGAATAGCTTAGTGATTTAGAGAATTAAATAACTTCTCTTCTAAACTGGATCATCGTTTAACAAAAGGAAAGTGTGTATCAAGTTCTGAACATTTTAAAAACGGACGGTTTTGTATCACAGAACAAAGAGAGGGTTTCAGGTGGAATTTTTTTTTTCTTTTGGGAAATAAATGGGTTAAACGTGCATTTGTTGTTCACAGCTGGACAGCCAATAAAGAAGCAGTGATATCAATATGTATTTTGTCACATATATTTACACATACACACACGCACATATATATACATGCCTACATGCATACATATACACATTCACGAGCACACATAATCCTCGAGAAATCTTTAAAGGAAATTCTTTAGTTCTCAATGCAAAAATTCAAGAGATTCAGAAGACAAAAGAAAAGGAAAAAATAACACGAACACAAAAAGAAACAAATAAAAATGCATTAACATTTTAAATTTCAAATGCAATTGAAATGTTGCAGCAACATTATAAAGGTCACTGTTGCAATGTTGTTTGACTATGCGCCTGTGTGTGTGTGTGTGTGGTGTGTGTGTGTGTGTGTGTGTGTGCGCGTGTGTGTATGTGTGTGTGTGCGTGCGCGCGCGCGTGTGTGTGTATGTATGTGGGTGTGCGCGCGCGTGTGTATGTATGTATGGCAAAGGAGTAAAAATGAGTGTATAAACATGTACGTATGCATTATCATATAATTATGTATTTTTATACACAAGTGTTGTATAAATCTGTGCATATATGCATATCTGCTGTCATTATTCTATTTCATATATTTCAAGAAATGTATAGAGATTACATTCATGTATGTGTGTATATGTATGTGTATGCGCCTCTATGTATGTATAAATGCGTGTGTATGTGTATGAATAGGTAACAAGGAGTGAGTGGCTGGATGATTTGTAAATGTGTATATATATGCGTTCTCTTACATTTTATATGCTTCTGTATGCTTTATGTGTTAGCGGTATATGTTGCATGCACGTCTGTAATTCACAAGAAATAATTACAATATAAAAACATTTTTATACGCATGTCTATGCCTTTTCTGTTTATCTATGGATGTGCAAAAGTTGAGAGTAAATGAGCCTGTGTTTATGATACCAAATAAATTATGAATATGTGTGTTTTGTGTATGTGTGTCATATGGAGTATTATTGCTTTTAATAGATATGTGCTGATCTGGATTAACCATTTAGCAATGCAAGCACGTCTTTAACGAACCACAGAAGAGGGCTCTATACAGATTTTGCCCACTCCTCGAAATTGCTGGCCTTGTGCTGAAATTAGAAACCAGTATTTTATCAGTTAGAGAAAGGAAGAATGGAGGATGGCACTATTCTTCGGCTTTCCTTAAATTAGTAGTTGGGTTACGTTTCTCCTTTGTTGTTGCTTAGGAACCAGCATTGGATGCTCGAGGTACGTTTAGATTCTTAACTAACAGAAAACCTATTTCATACCATAAGCACAGTCGTATATCGGCATGTACGTCCGATGTAATCATGTATGCAGGTGTGCATATATCTATGTCCGCATGTATGTGCAGGGAATGGATTTTGCCATCTTAGAGGCCTTCAATCTATACTAAAGATGATGATACTCCAACAATCCTGAGCCTGCGACCTGTATTGAAACCAGATATATTGCCTTGAATTATCTCTTGGCCATGCCAATAGAATGGAAACAACCTATGAGGTGTTGTGCACACTTTATAGGATCTAAGATTCCGCACAAGCATTGCTGATTTCAGTCAGTGAGAGATAGTTTTCAGAATGTCTGAAGACTGACATGAAGACTTGGGTTATGAAATGAACTCTACAGCAGGAATTGAACAAGACTGTGTGCTCGCTCCAACACTGTTTTTACTCTTATTACCAGTTGAAGTTGCATAAATACATAACATATCTGCTATTAACCTGTTTTATGGCCTTGGTCTTTGCTTTAGCTAAGACCAAGGTCACACATATGCTAGGGGAGAGAGAGAGGATATTTGCTGATGATTGTCCTTGTCCTGCATTGTACAGAAGAGACATAAAACTTAGTAGATGCATTTGATGACAATACCACGCAATTTGCTTTAATTAGCATCAGAAAAAATGAAATATTCTGACACGAGCTAACGGGAACTACCCGAGTTCATCATTAACAAAATGTACAAGCAGACAAGAGCAATCCACTTTACTATGTTCTCAATAATAATCGTAAGGTTAGTAACAAACCAGATTACAGGATGCACAAAGTAGCTCAGCATTCCGGAAATATGCAAGAGCTACTGTGAAACAACAAACACGTGATAGTCCAAGCGGAGAGCATTGTTGCATACAATAGCATTATCCACACTCTTGTACGTTTCTGCGGCATAGATGTTCAACAGATGCTCAACAGATAAAGGAAGTTCCTGTATGCACTGATGAAACAATTGTGACAGATCATTAACATAATTTGAAAGCAGATCAGGAACACCTCTACGTTAGAGTCAAGCAAATATTCTGGCATTGAAAAGTTATTTATGTAGGGAAAATTCCACTAACCTGAGCATGTTGAAATAATCGTCGAGGGAAAGCGATTACCAAGACGAATGCTCTTCTTCACAATAGAGTAGATGTATGAAAACTTAGGCAAGATCCTGACTGAGATACAAGGGTGCGATTAGGTGTAAGATGGAAAGATGAAACGTTTGTGATCGCAGCTCAAGAAAAAAACGAGTGGAGTAGATGAGATCATTTTCCTTCCTTATTACAATTTACAGTCATCGTCGACTTTCGATGAAGATTCTATGACGATGATGATGACAATGACCTATGTATTGTTTATAGTGTGTGTGTTTGTGTATGACATATATGCGACCATGAATGTAGGGTTATTTTTGTATGTGTGTATGTATGATGTACATGTATATCTATTTAGCTATGTAATCTATTTATGTGTGCGTGCACGCTCACATGCTTTGTGTGTGTGTGTGTGTGTGTGTGTTGCATGCGTCTGCATATTCGTATGTATGTTCACATTATATGCTGATTGAATGTAAATTGCATGAATGGATTACTTTTGCTAAAGCATATTTAAACCTTTATGCATTCAGTTGTGTATAAACTTGTACGCGTGTGTGTGTATGTGTGTATGTGTGTGTGCGTGTGCGCATGCGTGTTTAAACATGTCTGTAACATAATTAGAAAATGTGTGGGCGGATACTTCTGTCTATGTATCTGTTTACGCATATATGTATGCACATTTGTGTGAGTGTGTGTGTGTGTGTGTGTGTGTGTGTGCGTGTGTATATGTGTCTGTGTGGATCTTATGACTGTATCGTTACGTATGTGAATGTACTTTTTCCTTATGTGTGAGTCTTTGTGAATGTGCGTATACATGAATCTGTGTGTGCGTGGAAGTGTATGTGTGTATGTGTATGCGTTCATGTTTGCTTATCTATGTATGCCTGTTTATATGTATCTGTGTGAGTCTGTATATGTTTGTGTATGTGTATCTGCTTCTGTGTCCTTGTATCTGAGTGATTCTGTGTAAGTGTATGCGTCTATATGTCAGTGTGTGTATGTGTGTGTGTGTGTGAGTGTATCTGTATCTGCACATCCGGGTACATGCGTCCGCTTGCTCTCTACTTGAATATCTGCATCTGCATTATGTGCATGCATGAGACACTATATATTTGCATATATCGTCGAGTGTATGTAAGTACATACACGCAACCGTATACGCTTACATGTGTGACTGTGCATATGACTTTACTAATTGTACATACCTGCAGCTACATGCATCACGTGTGTGTGGCACATGTATGCATATGCATACATGCAGCTACAAGTCTGTGCATGTGTGCATGTCAATTTGTAAGAGTCGAAATTTATAAATGAGAATCAATTTTTCAATTTGATTCTGTTAAAGAAATCTTTATTATTAATTCAGCTGACTTTCTCCAATTCTTTCTATAGTCATATCTTTCTTTATAGGCTCTCTTCATATACCGTATAGAATAACAGAACAGAGGCAGGATTGAGCGGGATGAAGAGTATAAAGAGATCTAGTGTTGTGTGGAGGACGTGTGGAGGAGGAGAAGTTGCTGGCCTGATGTGTCTCTCAGTGTCTATGTACGTACGTACGTGTGTGTGTGTGTGTGTGTGTGTGTGTGTGTCTGTGTGTCTGTGTGTGTGTCTGTGTTTTCTATTTACGTGTAAATGTAGGAGTTTATATTTTTATACGTGAGGGGTGGTATATGTGTGTATGAGTGCAAAGATAGACTCACGATAGGAATAAAGCGGATAAGAGAAGAAATACAATATGACAGAGAGATAAAGAGGAAAAGACAGTAGGAAAGAGAGAGAGGAGGAGACAGAAGAGAAAAGAGAGAGGAGAGAAAAGAGAGATGAGAGAAAGAAGAGAGGAAAGGAAAGCGAGAAGAAGGAGGTAAAATAAGTGTTGGTTAGGTGGTGAGGAAGTTTGCTAGGCAACCACGTGGTTCTGGATTCGATCTGATCACGAGTAATGCCTTCTCAAAGGAAGATGGTGGACAGGAACTGAAATATGTACTGTAGTCGATATGACATACATACATACATACATAACATACATACATACATACATTCATGCATACGTACATATGTACATACATAGTCCTAGCCCTACTAAAGCCTTATAAGTAAACCCCTAATTGTGAGTCTGGATGAGCTTGGTTTTTAGGAAAAAGAAATTAATCAACTGATTTGCACATTACAAATACACTCTCTAAGCGGAACTTTGAAACTATACAAGATTTTTGTCAGGTTTACAATGTGACAGTTTTCGTTATCTACAATTCAATTGTGGGGTTTGTGTCTTTGTAAGAAACCAGTTCCTTGCACAGAGAAAGGATTTAAATAGGTAAAAACAGAAAAAAATACATATACATACATGCATACATACATGCATACATACATACATACATACATACATACATACATATATACACACATACATACATACATACATACATACATACATACATACATACATACATACATATAGCCGCAAGCATGGCTTTGTGCTATGACGTTCCGGGTTCAGTCCCACTGAGTGACAACTTGGATAACATCTTCTACTATAGCCCTTAGCCGACTGGAGCTTTTTGAGTGGATTTAGTAGAGAGAAACTGAAAGAATCCCGTCGTTTATGTGTGTGTGTGTATGTGTGTGTGCACGCGTGAGCGACGGGTGCGTATATCTACATGTTGGTGTCTTTGTGTTTGCGTTTGTCCACCACCACCCCTTGATATCCAATGTTGGTTTTTTTACATCATCGTTATCTAGCAGTTCGACAAAAGACACCGTTACAATACATATCAGGCCACAAACAAAATAAGCATTGGCGTTGATTTGTTCGGCTAAGCCCTTCAAGGCAAGTGCTCCAGGATAGCCGCAGTCTAATAACTGAAATAACCAAAATATAAAAGCAAATAGACACATACATGGGTCAACAAGAGCCATAGTCTCTGTTTCAACTGCTTTTGTCTTTGTCTTTTTTACCATATGCACGTGTTGAGACATGCATAAAACAAAACACAGATCTACACATACGCTGACCCCAAATGTTTGCACATAAACACACAAACATGCACAAAATCCCTATTGATATTGTAAATTCCAACGAAAGAGGGTTAGATCTAGTTTAGAAATTTGCTCCTACTCCATTTGCAAGAAATCTAAAATAAAACTAAATAATAACATCCATCCGTCCATACATACATCCATCTATCCATCCATCCATACATACATACCTACATACATACATACATACATACATACATACTTAAATACATACTTAAATACAAACGTACATACACACGTATGTGCATGCATACATATATGTAGCTACGTTAAAACGTTGTATGCATTCTGACGAAGCCAATCACCTGAGCAACTCGGGGTGGAGGGGGGGTGCGAATTGTCACTGACAATATTTCCTTTATCAGAATAAATTTATTGCTCTTAGAAAAACTGAATGCTCTTTCAGTTATACATGCGTGCGCACACACACAGTCACACACACACTCACACACACACACACACGCACAGACACACACACACAGGCGCAGGTAGAGGCGTGTCTGTGTGGTAAGAAGTTTGCTTCTCAGCCATACGGTTCTGGGTTCAGACCTACAGAGTGACACTTTGGGCAAGTATCTTCTGCTACAGCCCCATACGACAAAAGCTTTGTGATTGTATTTATTAAACGGAAAGAGAATGAAGTCTGTTGTGTGTGTGTATGTATGTGTGCGCGCGCGTGCGAGTGTGTGTGTGTGGTGTTTGTTTGACGCCCATCACCGCTTGACAACCGGCTTGAAAAAAGTGAGTACCGAGGTCGATTTCTTCGACTTGCCGTAGTGTAACGACTGAAAAAAGTATATGTAGATAGACAGACAGACAGACAGACAGACAGATAGATAGACATACAGACAGACATACAGACAGACAGACAGACAGACAGACAGATAGATAGATAGATAGATAGATAGATAGATAGATAGATAGATAGATAGATAGATAGATAGATAGATAGATAGATAGATAGATAGATAGATAGATAGATAGATAGATAGATAGATAGATAGATAGATAGATAGAT
Organism: Octopus sinensis; assembly: GCF_006345805.1. Classification (NCBI taxonomy): domain Eukaryota; kingdom Metazoa; phylum Mollusca; class Cephalopoda; order Octopoda; family Octopodidae; genus Octopus; species Octopus sinensis. Next base: position 159,198,748 of record NC_042998.1, read on the forward strand.
AGATAGACAAACAAACATATACTCATACACGCAGAGACTGATGAGGAGTGAAAGGGGATGATTACGGAGGTGAGTGAGAGATAAAAAATAATTAATCCCATAGAAGCTGTATTTACCATATCTATCTCGCCATGGAATCTATCAGCTATGAATGAACTATTTTTGGCACCATAATAGACATTCACTCTTTAACCAATTGCTAACTGACATGGACATTGTTATTTCAACATTCTCCCATAGATCTTTAATAGTCCCTCCTCCTGTTCTTTGTATTCATTCCAGCACTATTATATTCCTTTCTCTCTCTCTCTCTCTCTCTCTCTCTCTCTCTCTCTCTCTCTCTCTCTCTCGATATATATATATATATATATATCACCCCCTCTCTTTCTCTCTCTATCTATCTCCCTATCTCTCTCTCTATCTATCTATCTATCTCCCTATCTCTCTCTCTTTCTCTATCTATCTATCTATCTATCTATTTACCTATTCCTATCTCTGCCGCTCTCTCTCCCTAGTCTCTTCCCCTTCCTCCTCCTCCTTCAATATTCCGATATTTCCCTCCTCCCTCCGCACCAACGTCTTATTAATTCTTTTTCTCTCTGTACGCAACGTGTTTCTTTTATTTTATGTATTCCCACATCAGTTATTGATTTCTAATAGAGATAGCCACAAGTCCATAAACTGTTTGCTTACACATTCATACAACCCCACCACACACACGCACATACACAGAAAAAACATACACACATAAACATAAATATATAAGCATGCATACGCAGACACACACGCACACTCACATACAGTGAAACGAGCGCACAAACATTTATGTAATTTGAATATGAGTGCGTATGCATGTGTATTTCTATATGTATGTGTGTGATTGACTAGTATTTTATTTTAGCTATCCGGGAAAGATGAAAGGAAATGACGACAACAGCGGGATTTTAATCTCAATATTATAAATGAAGCGATATTTTCCTACATAGGCACAAGGCCATGGATTTTGTGAATGTATTGTGATCGACTTTAAGGATCCAGTGTTTCACAGGTACTTATTTATCGACCCCGATTCCGGGACGATAAATAGTGGCATAGAAACTCCAGGATTTCAACAACAAAAAATAAAGGTCTAACTAAACATAGATCTCATAAAGACCTAAAATTCAGTGGTGGTGAGGATTCTATATTATACTAACCCAATATTTGGTAGGTATCTCATTTTATTGATCTTGGAAGGATGAAATGAAAGTTCATACTCATTGGGACTTGAGCTCAGTACTTAAAGGGCAGCAACAATATAAAGCCAGGCATTTTCCGTGCCTAGCTTTATTTATCGATTTTAATAATAACGATTTCAAATATAGGCACAAGGATTCAAAGTTTGAAGACAGTTATAGTCAGTAGCGTAACTGGGGGGGGGGGGCAAGGAGGAACGTGCCCCGGGCGCCGATTGAAGGGGGGCGTCTCATCAAAAGCAAGAAATATGAGACTTTAAACAATAGCATTTTTTTTATTACATCGCATTTCACACAGGTTTTTTTAATATTACAATCGGAGAAGCTGGCTGATGCATTAAATGATTAATAAAGGAGGTTTCGTAAAAGTAAACGTTCAAAAAATATATTTCGGATTACAGGCTGTACAGAATCGGCAGGTAGATGAACCCTGGTAAAATATTGCTTTAAAACATTAATTACTAGTAACAAATAAGTACTATATAGTATCGTGGATTTTGTAATGGAGGGAGGCACATTTTTGCGGCTTGCCCCGGGCGTGGTTTATCCTATCTACGCCACTGGGTATAGTCGCTTAAGATCTTAAGGGACTATTGCCTTTTTATCAGAACCAGAAGAAAAAAAAACGGTGCTGTCAACATTGGTGGTATTTGAACACAGAACGAATAAATATGTAACTCAAAACCTCAAGGTATTTGGCCGACTGCTTTATTAATAATAGTTTCAATTTTTGCTACAGGTCAGCAGTTTTTGAGCAGAGTGATAAGTCGATTACATCGAACTTAGTACTTGTCTGATTCTTATTTAATCGACCTCGAAAGGATGAAAGGCTAAGTCGACCGCAACGGAATTTGAACTTAGAACGCAAGAACGAACGAAATGTCACTAAGCATTTTATCCGACATGCAAACGGTTCTGCCAGGTTACCGCCTCGGACACTTTATTAATAGTTGAAGCAGAAACTGTAAACAGGTGGACTAAATTCTATAAATTATTTTAGTATTATTCTTTCGCGTTTGATACTAGGGATGTCTTTACCATTTCTGTCATAAGTGGTTGTCCCAAGAATGTACTGGGTACATTGTTATGTATTTTTTTCACATTTGTAAGCAATTCGAGACCGTGCCAAGTGGCAGTGTTCCATCACCATCGGAAACAAAATCTTCGAAGCAACCAGAAGAGTAAATGAAGAAATCAAACGGCAGGAAAGAAAGGCTTGACAAAATAAACCACGTCCTCCACCAACATTACCATGCAGTCAATGACATCGACTCATCTATGCAAGAATTGGTCTATTAAGTTATCAACGCCATCACCATAAAGAAACTAAATTCTCGAATACAAGATAAAGCGAATGTGAACAATTTTTGGCATTATATCAATGTAAAGATATTGTTACTATTTGCACAAATTAAAGAACAACGAACTAAATATTTTAGGGCTTTTTTTTTTTGTAAGTTAAGAGGTGATGCATTGAATGCTGATAGCAAAAAATTCTTAATTATTTAAAAAAAATTTTTAAGTTCGAGAGAGAAAAGCACACAACTTATCAACAACTGTTAGTGACTAGCAAAGAAAAGGGGAAGATAACTTCAAGCACTTAAGAATTACTCTCTTAAATTAACAATAAGAATAAAAGTTTGACCTTAGCTTGCAGCTAAGGAATAAGTGTAGATATTTTTCTCCCTGTTAGATTTCATTAGCATAGTATAGTCAACACGTCTTCATATGTTGATAAAGAGTTATAACTAGTAAAAGAGTTACAAATAAGGATTAGGTAGTATAATTTGCATAATCTAAACAGTAAATTCAGCTAAAAGGTGTAATTCAAACGAGCCAACGGTATGAATTTGATAAATATTATTTATAATGTGTATAACAACATTTACTGCTGTTTCTATGTTCTGAGTACAGTAACTATATAGGGTCATTAAGGAAATAATGGTCATCCTATACTGCTGTCAGATCGTTTGTCTATATTATAAAATGTGTTGCCCATTGCTAATGTAAGAAATCAGGAGTCCAGCGAAAGAAGAAAATGGTCAATCCAGGCCTTTCGCTATGTGTCTGGGTAAAACTTCTAAAAGCTACTTATCGCAGTTCTTTTTTCCCCTCTATTTTACACTAAGAAAGCTAATTTGTGGTACAATGAAGGTGCCTCTACATGATTGTTTGACCTGCAGGAAATACACAGATTTTCTTCAAATCACATCATATTTTGGATATTTTGGTGATGTAGTTCTGGAAAATATTTGTTTAAAAAGTAAAAGAATGGATGATCACGAAGGGAATACTTTTGATCATATGTCAGCTCGGTCGTGGATTCCCAAAACAGCATCTACTATACATCTTTGAGTTAAATCAACGTCACTTGTACACATGCTAAAAGTAATTAAAGACACGAGTACTTTACATTTCTTTTATTTTAAAACACCATGTAACTCAAATTATAATATTTACTACGATCCTCTACGTTCTGAATTCAAATCCAGGCGCAGTCAGCTTTAAATTTCATCCTTCAGAGGCCAATAAGATAGAGTTCTATAGAAATACTGGGATCAGTTTTTGGTCTTATAATGTATCCAAGATGTGAATGAAATTAAAATAGAAGCCGAGACGACTTTTCACCAAAGCACTACATAACTCCGGATTATAGACAAGTCTCTTTTCGCTCTCACTTTGAAGCACTACTTAAGCAGAAACAAAAGCCTAGTACTTTCTGTCACTACAAGGCACAATATAACTACTGGATAAGCCAAAACACTGCACCATCATGATTTAAACTGGAACAAAAAACCAGCACCTTCTATCATTACAGAGCACTAATTAGCCACAGTTTAAGAACAGAAAGCCGTGCTCACATCAGAACATTGCAAACGCTTCAACTAAATTACCTCAAGTGTCTTGTACTTTCACTTTCACGGTGATAAAATTACAGAGCTCAGTCTAGTCTCATCTGTTTTCACTGCAAAGCAATTCAAAACCCACGATCAAATATACTTTGATCCTCTCATATCCGTAATCTTACGATCTGGCCATCACCGGATTAAGAGAAAATGTTAGAAAACAGAATCTAACCCTCAAGTTTCAGATTCTGTAAATAGAGTTTAACTATCTCATTCTATTAAAGCTAGAACATTGCTTAAAACAGAAATACAACTCATAGTTGTTTCTATTACAGGCCTAAAATTTAAGAGGAAGGGGCTAACCGATTACATCGATTCGACTGTACTTAGTCGTCGAGCACAAAAAGATGAAAGGTAAAGTCGATCTCGGCGGAATTTGAACTCAGAAGATAAGGACGGGCGAAATGCTGCTAAGCATTTTGTCCGGCATGTAATAATGTTTGCATACAAAATATTTTGCTACATATACTAAAAAAGGACTAGCAGAAAATTCTATACAGATATTCCTTCATTTCATTTCAAGTAAAAATAGTTATTTGTACGTACGCTTATTAGCACTCCCGCCTTTATTCGCTTCTCTCAGTACTTTGGACGATATCCTGAAGCATTAAAATGCAACTACATATCAGAAAGATGCGGAACTATATCATCTAGACACTTAGCTGCAGAAAACAAAGTTTGGTGACTAACAGCCCGACCTTACTAGAGGATCAACAAACTAATGGTAGCAAATTCAAAAACGTGCCGACCATGAAAGATCAGATTTAAGAAGTTCAGCTTGTCTAGCATCCCTTACTTTCATTTTCATTATTAAGTATTATTATAGCTCACCGGTACACAGACTAATCTCCTGGAGATTAGCATCCTGGACTTGCTTGCACTTACTACAAAACACAAAATATCCAAACATTACCTTCACCACAGTCATCATCGCAACCACTGCCATCACCACCACCACTACCACCACCACCACAGCCGCCACCACCACCACCACCACCATCATCATCATCATCATCATCATCATCATCATCATCATCATCACCACCACCACCACCACCACCATCACAATCACCATTATGATTATCAAACCCGATTATCATTATAAGCATGATTATAATCAACATCTTTATCAGCTTGACGATAGAATTGCTAATTCACCATAAAACGTATGATTCTTTTATGTTCCTGTTTGCACCAAAACCCGACCCAACAACCACCATTCCTCACCATCGCCACGAGCAACAATACCAAAAGCCACCGCCATATTGCTACAACTACGAACAACAACAACAACAACATAATTAGTACCATTACCATCACTAGCAACACAACCACCACAACAATATCACAACTAAACCGATACTACGGCCACGATCAACACAAATTACAGCAACAGCCACCACCACCATCACTATCATTGCTTCCATCACTTCCATCACCGTTCCACAGTTAGTAGTAGTAGTAGTAGTAGTAGTAGTAGTAGTAGTAGTAGTAGTAGTAGTAGTAGTAGTAGTAGTAGTAGTAGTAGTGATAGCGGCGGCGGCGGTGGTGGTGGTGGTGGTGATGGTAACACCACCTCCACCATGCCGTCCCGCCATCATCATCATAATCATCATCAGCGTCATCCCCATTACAACCCATGTCCATTAACTCAATCGTCAAACACTGCCACTGCCACCGCCGCCACCAGCATCAAACAGCAATCATCTCTACTACTACTCTAATTTCTTAACATTATCACCACCACTGCCCACTCCACCACTACCACTGTAACCGCCATATTCACTACTACCACCAAAACCATCACCACCACCATCGCTTCCACCAACACCATCACTATCACCACTACCATCGCCATCATCAACGTCAATATCACCACCACCACCACCACCACTACCAGTGCATCGCCTTTACCACCATCACTATCTCCTCCGCCATCACCACTACCACCGCCACCAGCAGGAGCACACCGCCATTACTGTAAAACTTATTCAGGTACTAAAGGAAATATATTGATTCAATCGCTGTAGGTATTTATCGTGTATCTTCTCTATGTTCTTAGTGATTTCAAGAAGTATTGTCAATGTAATGAGCTTAATTCACTCAGTGAATCTCGTCAGATGATTTCTGCCCTGTCCCGCCTCACATTCTCTTGCTCTTCTTGTATTAACTTTACGCTATTACATAGATAGCCTCGTCAGACGGCTTGGCTTGGACAGCTCAACACCACACTTGCTTATCACCATCACCGACTCCGCAACACAACCACCATGACTGCTTTTATATAAATACACACACAGACACAGACACACACACACATACACATACATACACACACAGATGGATAGATAGAAAGATAGATAGATAGATAGATAGATAGATAGATAGATAGATAGATAGATAGATAGATAGATAGATAGATAGATAGATAGACAGATAGACAGATAGATAGATAGATAGATAGTAGATAGATAGATAGATAGATAGATAGATAGATAGATAGATAGATAGATAGATAGATAGATAGATAGATATAACTGCAATTACTATTACGACCACTACAGCTGTCAGAAACTATTAACAAAACCACCACCACCACAAATGATATCATTACTACCACTTCAGCTATCGCTACTTTTACCACTAGTGCCTTCACCACTACCAACACCGCCACTGCTATAGATATTGCTTTCAACACCAACAGCCAACTCGTCTTTCAAAACCATTGAGACCATCTTCAGTATCTCTCCACTCCAATCACTGCTGCTGCTATTACTACTACTACTACTACTACTACTACTACTACTACTACTACTAGTAGTAGTACTACTACTACATCTACTGTTGCTGCTACAACGACGACAACGATGACGATAACCAATAATTTCAACATCACCACCAACTTCAATATCGCCAAAATTACTGTCAAGAATGGCTTCAAATTTTTGGCATAAGGCCAGCAAGTTTGAGAGAGGGGTAAGTTGATTACGCTGATCCCGAGTCCTGAACTGGTACTTATTTCATTGACCCCAAAAGGATGAAAGCAAAGTTGACAGGTAGAATTCGAACTCAGAACGCAAAGACGGGAGAAATGCTGCTAAGTATTTTGCCCGGCGTGCTAACAATGCTACCAGCTCGCCGCCTTTTCCTTTACAATCAATATTTCTTTGGCGGTGAGTCGGCAGAATCGTTAGCACGCTAGACAAAATGCTTAGCAGCATTTCGTTCGTTTTTCCGTTCTGAGTTCAAATCCCTCCGAGGTTAGCTTTGCCTTTAATCCCTTTCGTGGTTGATAGAATAAGTACTAGTTAAGCACTGTGGTCAATCAAATCGACTTGGTTCCACTCCCGAAAGTGCTGACCTGGAGCCAAAATTTGAAACTAGTATTAACATTTCCTTAAAGTGGTGAGCTGGCATAACAGTTAGCACGCCGGACAAAATGCTTAGTGCCATTTCGTCCACCTTTACGTTCTAAGTTCAAATTAACCCTTCAGATAAAATTTCCGGCCTTATGCCAAAATTTGAAACCAATATTACAGTTACTTGTGCATAGCCACCAAGACTTAAACCAGCTATAACAACAACAACAACAACAACAACAACAACAACAACAACGAGGGAAGCCTCAATGTGGTTGCTCCATCTGCGAAAAGAGTAGCCAAATTTCAAATCGCACTTTGCAGTCTTATGATTAAACACATTCAACGAATGTGGTCCAATGTGGTCCTCTCTATATGTGTATATGTGTGCGTATGGTTGTGCATGTATATATGTATACCTTCATACATTCATAAACACACACACACATACGCGCACACGCACACACGCACACACACACACATACAAACACACACATACATACATACATATATACATACATACATACATACATACATACATACATACATACATACATACATACAGGTATATCGAATACTATACAATATAAATTCTTCATTATCAAAAATATCGTCTCCTCTGCAAATGTGTCATAATCAACAAACGACGATAGAGGAGAGGTCTACACGAGAAGGGGAGATAATCAAGATTTGACATACTATTAAGGAAAAGAACATGCTTCTGGCTAATGGTTATATTTACATGCTGAAATCTACCCGTAAATAATTGTTGTTTTTTTTTAAAAAACCATTAAAGATATTATTTATTCTTATATTACTAATTGGAATTTTTCACTCCCTTATGACAACCAATAGTTCTATTTCTAAAGAACTATTTTTGTAATACGCGTGGTAATATTTTGGAGGGAAAATTGCCGATTCATTCGTCTGTATATGTTTGGCTTATGCTTGCTTTCTTCTACTATTCCGATGTCGCCTGATCGGGAAGTGGAGGTACGTAGCATTTTAGTAGAGGTTTACGCTGATGAAAGACATGGAGTTTATATTCCTAATCTAGAAACGCGTTCGTAAATAACTATTAGACATTGTTTTCCTTATTTCTTCCTTCTGTTTTGCATATGCGAATTGCAGGGATATGTCATATGTGGAGTCTCATTTGTAGAAAATAGAAATAAACAGTCTTTGAGTGCTATTTCTAATCTTTCGGTATGTGGCTACGCAACCTGTTGCCTGCCTCTCTTATGTATATACAAATATATATATATATATATATTTAATTTTATTTGTTAGGGAATAAAAATTCCGGTATAACAGGGGTTCAAATTATTCTCAATGAGAAAATATATATTTTCATTTAGAGATAGTAGGCCCCTTCATCTCACCATATAACAGAAATTTAATTTAAATACTTACTACTGTATAACTTGGCTACACGCGTTTCATGGGGTACATTTCCCGGTTCCTTAACCACGCCGTATTTTGCTGGAACCATTCATAAAATATAACCCCAATCATCAGGCCCCTATCTCACTTTTTCATAGTTTGATACTATAAACCATATTTTAATTTTTTGAACAAATAAGTATGTGTAAAATAGGTTCACCGTAAAACCCATAATTTAATTCAAATAAAAAGTTACAAAAATAAAAATAAAAACTTACAAAAATAAAACTTACAGAAATAAAATGAAAAATAAAGATGAAAATAAAAAATACGAATAAAAATAAAAATTTACAAAAACTATGTTCTTACGTAACTTATGCCTATAAATATGAAATTAATAATATATAGGGTTAAAAATAAATATATATACTTGTGATGATATAAAATGATATAAAATGAAAGGAATGGCAAAAATATATTCGAATAAAAATGGAAGCAATGACGAATAAATATTTTCGAATAAAAACTATAGTACGAATGACGAAATGCAAAATTTACAAATGATACGAATGATAATAATTAAAAATTTACAAAGTAAAAATAACTTAAGGGTAACGTAAAGGAGTATATACAAATCACTGTTGACTCCATTGTCCTCCTACGTCTTAATTACGGCTTGACATCGCAAGGTCCAGCGAACTGCACACACACCTCCTTCCTGCTTCTTTTAAACTATTACTAAATTAACATATTATCTTAATAGTAAACATAGTCCACGAAAATACAAAAAAGTATCCTGGGAACATTACTTTTTTTATTTCGTATTATTCTGCATTATTCCCACCCTTTAATCACTCACACCGCACTGCTATTCCTCCCCACATCTAATGGTAAGTTAATTTAACCTAGTAGTTTCATATTAAATAATAATAGTATTAATAATACTTACGCTTAAATTTAGGATTAGGCGTTATTAATTAGGCATTTCAGTCTATGTTTACATTTAATTTTTCTTTCCTCCTGAGCATAATAAATGATTCTATTGTATTAGTGATATCTTTAATAATATTAACTTTAACTTGAGTACCATATGAGACTATCAACCATATAATTTTATTATTATTTTTATTTATATTTATATTATTAATCTCCATATCTTTATTTACACAAGTTTTATCCATAATGTCTCCATGAATTCATAGGTACATAACAAACATGACCTATTTCCAATTCTATACGATTTCGCTTTACATATTATCTCCCACTTTAATTCATAATTGATTTCTTTCGACTTTAAACTCCAAACGTATTTACTTAGTCCTGTCGAATTCCTAAGTTTTACATGAAATCAAGTGCTGTTCTATTCGTTGTTTCATTTTGTCGAACCTATATACGTTCTATCTGGATAATTTCCAATATCCGGATTATTTATTCCACAATTTTCATTTCTATCTACTTTTACAGAAACTACACATGTATATACTACATCACTAACATTACATCTTCCTTTATGTTACATTGGTTTTTATCTCTACAGTTACAACTATTACAGTCTCCAGCACTCCTATTCAGATGCTTATTTAATTTATTATAATAATATTTATTCAGCCCATACTTACTTATTGATGAAATAATATTCCCTACATTGTTAGTAGTTGACTACCCCACTCCTATATTATTTTTAGAGAATATTTCGATATATTTCTTATTTTCCATAATAAATGATTCTATTGTATTAGTGATATCTTTAATAATATTAATTTTAACTTGAGTACCATATGGGACTATCAACCATATAATTTTATTATTATTTTTATTTATGTTTATATTATTAATCCCCATATCTTTATTTACACAAGTCTTGTTATTCTCTTCTATATTATTTAAAGTATTGTATCCATTATGATTTTCTTTTAATTTTAAATCCTTCCCCATTAAACTCAACCTATCCATATACTTTATACCATTTATATTTTTCCTGTTTTTTTATCATCTTGAATTCCATAGCATTACGGTGTGTTATCCTATTATTACTATTATAATATTATTTTCATTTTATATCATTTTATATCATCACAAGTATATATTTTTATTTTTAACCCTACATATTATTAATTTCATATTTATAGGCATAAGTTACGTAAGAACATAGTTTTTGTAAATTTTTATTTTTATTCGTATTTTTTATTTTTATTTTTATTTGTCATTTTATTTTTGTAAGATTTCATTTTTTATTTTTGTAACTTTTTATTTGAATTAAATCATGGCTTGTACAGTAGGGTCCGGCGAACCTATTTTACAAATACTTATTTGTTTAAAAAATTAAAATATAGTTTATAGTATCAAACTATGAGAAAGTGAGATAGGGGCCTGATGATTGGGGTTATATTTTATGAATGGTTCCAGCAAAACACAGCGTGGTTAAGGAACCGGGAAATGTACCTCATTAAACATGTGTAGCCAAGTTATAAAGTAGTAAGTATTTAAATTAAATTTCTGTTATATGGTGAGATGAAGGGGCCTACTATCTCTAAATGAATATATATATATTTGACGTCTATATCTAGCATGTTGACTGTCCACCTTTTCGTGTTCAGTCCTTAATTGGTATATATAAATATTTTAATCTTCGGATTCTTTTTAATGTGCTAGACCACTGGTTTTAATTGACTAATATCAATTTCTACCCTTAATTTTTAAATATGAAATATATGTTCTCAAACCGATAAATTGACTGCTGCTAATTTATTAACTGCAGGCTAGTTTTTCGATTATCAGCGCGCCAAAAGTAGAGGCATTCGAAAGATACATCCGAACGTAATAGGTTGTACTTTTTGCATGCGGGACTCCGGTACCGTTTTTCATCTAGTACAGCATATTATGCTCATAACAAACTACGCTGATGAAGTTACAGATATCCTTGTGATATTAATAGCTGAAACTGCAGTACGTAGGTAATTATTCCATTTATTATTTTTCTTTTGTCTCATCCATTGCTTTAGGTCGTGCTGAATTTTATTTTTATTTGAGAACAAAATCTTTGTGGAGAATGGCGATTTGACGTCTATATCTAGCATGTTGACTGTCCACCTTTTCGTGTTCAGTCCTTAATTGGTATATATAAATATTTTAATCTTCGGATTCTTTTTAATGTGCTAGACCACTGGTTTTAATTGACTAATATCAATTTCTACCCTTAATTTTTAAATATGAAATATATGTTCTCAAACCGATAAATTGACTGCTGCTAATTTATTAACTGCAGGCTAGTTTTTCGATTATCAGCGCGCCAAAAGTAGAGGCATTCGAAAGATACATCCGAACGTAATAGGTTGTACTTTTTGCATGCGGGAATCCGGTACCGTTTTTCATCTAGTACAGCATATTATGCTCATAACAAACTACGCTGATGAAGTTACAGATATCCTTGTGATATTAATAGCTGAAACTGCAGTACGTAGGTAATTATTCCATTTATTATTTTTCTTTTGTCTCATCCATTGCTTTAGGTCGTGCTGAATTTTATTTTTATTTGAGAACAAAATCTTTGTGGAGAATGGCGATTTGACGTCTATATCTAGCATGTTGACTGTCCACCTTTTCGTGTTCAGTCCTTAATTGGTATATATAAATATTTTAATCTTCGGATTCTTTTTAATGTGCTAGACCACTGGTTTTAATTGACTAATATCAATTTCTACCCTTAATTTTTAAATATGAAATATATGTTCTCAAACCGATAAATTGACTGCTGCTAATTTATTAACTGCAGGCTAGTTTTTCGATTATCAGCGCGCCAAAAGTAGAGGCATTCGAAAGATACATCCGAACGTAATAGGTTGTACTTTTTGCATGCGGGACTCCGGTACCGTTTTTCATCTAGTACAGCATATTATGCTCATAACAAACTACGCTGATGAAGTTACAGATATCCTTGTGATATTAATAGCTGAAACTGCAGTACGTAGGTAATTATTCCATTTATTATTTTTCTTTTGTCTCATCCATTGCTTTAGGTCGTGCTGAATTTTATTTTTATTTGAGAACAAAATCTTTGTGGAGAATGGCGATTTGACGTCTATATCTAGCATGTTGACTGTCCACTTTTTCGTGTTCAGTCCTTAATTGGTATATATATATATATATATATATATATATATATATATATATATATATATATATATATACTGATCTAAATACATACACACATATACGTGGTGCATTCCGGAATTACTGACACGTCTTTAGGAGAGGCAGTTATAACTGTCCTACATTACTGTAATTTTAGTCTATCATTACTATACATCTAATAAGCTGACTTTCCAACTATTATCATTCCAGATTGAAGGTGACGGATGTCACAGCAATGTGAATACACCCTACTAAACACCGCTAGTCACACCTGACTAATTTGCACAATGCACTCGGGACATGGGATCATTTGGAAGGTCACTATTCAATACTATTTTGTATTAAAATGAGTAACATCACTACGAAAGCGTATGAAATGCTCTAGACTACTTATGAGAGAACTTGAGTGAGTCGAGAATCTGTTTTTTGTTGCCACAAAATGCCAGGCAAAGCAAAGTCCACCGGGAAGCTCTTGATTTGATTTGATAAGAAGGGCATCATCTACATCTATTGAATTCCTCCCGGTCAAACAGTCAACAAAGAGTACTTTGTGGAGGTTTTGAGAGAATTCAGGAAAATAATTCGCCGCAAAAAGGCAGAGCAGTTGCACCAGGACAATGCACAAGTACAAAATTTCATCCGGGTAACCAACTACTTGACAGAACTGGACATCAAAAATGTCCCTCAATCTTCCTGCAGTTCGAACTTTGCTCCGTCTGACTTTTGCTTGCTAAAGGAGATGAAGGAGGATGTGGCAAGAGTCCTGGAAACACATCTTCACTTTGGAGGGAATTCCATGGAGCCTTCATGAAGTGGCAGGATTGCCACAACAAGTACATTGAAGTTAGAGGATCCTACTTTGAAAGAGATTAGAGTTTTGTACTTTTAAATTTATTTGAAAAGGCTAAACTAAACACTTAGGGAGTGCACCTTCAGTATGTGTGCGTGCATAAGTGTATATGTAATATATATGTGTGTGTGTGTGTGCATGTATATATATATATATAATATATATATATATATATATATATATATATATATATATATATACACATATATATATATATGTATGTATATATATATATGTATGTATGTTTGTATGCATGTATGTATACATGTAAGATTATATATGTAGGCATGTATGTGCGTATGTATATAGGTATATATGTATATATATATATATGCACACACAAGCACACACACACACACACATCTTTACCTGACTGCAGAATATAACGAGAGAGATAATTCAAGACTTTGTTTCGATATCATGAATCGTTTTACTATATAATCTCACACGAACCCTTTTGCGCCATACAACATGTAAATTATTCATGTGTATATATTGGTATTACATAAGCGGGGTGCTGAAAATGTCCTGACTTTAAGGGTGTCGCGAAAGGTCTGGTTCGAGGCACAAACTTCCGAGTTCTTTTACTGTGCTCAGAAAAACTGAAGGACTGTTGCAATAAAACACTTGTCACTAAAGAATATTACAGCCGAATAAAGAACATTTGGATCTCAGAACTCTCTGCATTCAATAAAACAGTGGCCAACAACGTGTTTGTAGTGCCAGTACTCATACCAACGTTTAGGCTGCTTGACTGGACGCTTGATGAGATCCGATACATTGATGTGAAAACCCGAAAAATACTAACAAGCACACATAATTTTCACATAAACAGTGACGTAGACCGCCTCCACCTCAACCTAAACAAGGCGGCAGAGGCTTAACATCGATCCAAAATGCCTTTGAATGTTGCATCATATCCCTTCGGCAACATCTTTTAACTACCAAGCGTCGAAGTGCATCCCTTGAACAAGTTTGCATACATGAGGCTGATAACATCATAACACTTGCTAGACAACTCCTTGAGCAACACTCTTGGTCTGATAACCTAGAATATATGCCCAAAGAAGTCGCACGACTCTACCGCAATGTATCATCAGATGGAAGGATAAGCCTATATGAGCAGAAGACTATGCATAGATATGTTAGTAGAAAGCTCCGTGATGATAGTAACATTGATCATCAAAGCAGTCAATCATGGACCAATAACCGGATTACTACCAAACACTTTGAAGGGTATGCGTTTGTATTCCAAGAACAAGGAATATCGGCCAAGTACCTGATGCACAAAAGGGACAGAGATGCGAGAGAAGCCGTAAAATTTGAAGGCTAAAACAATGCGAAGCGCATGTGACCAGCGATGTGTAGCCTGGTCGGTCACGGTGTCGGTGACGGATATACATATATACACACTCACGATGTTCTTATAGTTTCTGTCAGTTAAAATTAATCACAAAATGTTGGTCGGCCCGTGGCTATTGTATTCAGTGCCACTATGAGGCACCTTGCCGCGCACTGAGATTGAACCTAAAGCTACGTCTTTGCAATGCTAATCTCTTAACCAGCATTTTAACCAGCAAAATGGCAGCTATGGTTGGTCCAGACACTTGCAGCAGAGCGAATTTTCCAAAGATTCATATAAGGACCAACTTGCGTATGTGTGTTAAACTGGATTTATAGAACCATGTTTTGAGTCTACAGGCGTATTTACATTTTCTCATTAAAGTATGTTAGCAAAAGAATAAATACTGTACTACATGACAAAGCGCATTTTTTCTGACGAGAGGAAGTGAGGCTCTTATTAGACTTGAACTATATAAACCATTAAATTTACCGGGTATTTTGAGAAAAGCCCACATCTGAGCGAAATAAACACACACACGCGCGCGCACGTATGTCTGTAAATATGCACATATTGTATGTGAACACAAACGCATACACGTACACACATTCGTACAAACACAGGCCTCCTACCGCCAAACGTCTAAATATTTGAGATTGAGTCACTTTCTCTTTGTGATGAATTTGTGTACACACCACTGTAGCTTATTACAAGATTTCAGCTTGGAAAGACAAACTTGTCAGCAGTGTCATTCACACGTTCACCACGTCGACATATTCATGGTGATGTAAGTGTCGTTGATGAGAAATGCGAATGTGGTGGTGTATGTAAGTGTGTGAAGGGGAAGGGTAGAGACGGTGTTTGGCGTTGGCAGTTCGATTGTAGATGTGTTGCTGTTTAACTGGAGGCCAGCCTTAACCGAGTAACCAAATTGATGTGGGGTCAAATGTGCTCTGGTAGTGACCATTCCCTCATCTAAACAATGGTTCTCAACTAGGGTCCATATGATCCTTGGGGTTCATTTAACATTTTGTTGTTAAAAATTGGGGGTAAAAATTGGTTATATTTCTAAAATACACAAAATATTTTAATAACTTCTTAATACAATAACTTCTTAATACAGGAGTGGCTGAGTGGTAAGTAGCTTGCTAACCAACCACATGGTTCCGGGTTCAGTCCCACTGCGTGGCACCTTGGGCAAGTGTTTTCTGCTATAGCCCCGGCCGACCAATGCCTTGTGAGTGGATTTGGCAGACGGAAACTGAAAGAAGCCTGTCATATATATGTATATATATATATATATAAGTATGTGTGTTTGTGTGTCTGTGTTTGTCCCCCTAGCATTGCTTGACAACCGATGCTGGTGTGTTTACGTCCCCGTCACTTAGCGGTTCGGCAAAAGAGACCGATAGAATAAGTACTGGGCTTACAAAGAATAAGTCCCGGGGTCGATTTGCTAGACTAAAGGCGGTGCTCCAGCATGGCCGCAGTCAAATGACTGAAACAAGTAAAAGAGTAAAAGAGTAAAAGAGTACTATTCAGTTATAAAACTATAATAATTTTTTTAACATCTAAGGCTATGGGGTCCGCTAGAGTAAAATGGGGATCAAAAGGGTCCATAGGTAAAAAAGTGGTTGGGAACCACAGATGTACACCGTGTATGTATGTATGTATGTCATTATTCAGTTTATTTCAAAATTTCTTACCAATAGAGAAAGAACCGATTTCTAACCTAGATCCAAGGTCCCTTCATTGGCATTTCAACATTAACGACAGGGTATTTTTGTATGTATGCATTTATATATATATATATGCATGTATGTATACATGTATGTATGTGCAGATTTGTATGTTTTATGTATATATTCTCATGCATATAGTTACATATATAGACATGCTCATATATATTCAAATGATAAACTTCTAGGAAGTTTTACAGATTTTTACTGTTCCAGTGATGGATTGGATCTGTAGTCTTCGATTATTTGTCCAAACATAACGTTTTAGCTGATATACCCTCCAGCCTTCATCAGGTGTCTTGGGGAAAATTTCGAACTTGGATTCTCATTCCTAAGGTATTTTTCGATGTTGTTGTTGTTGTTGTTATTAATATATTATTTAGGTCACTGCCAGGAATCGAACTCGGAATCTTGGGGTTAATAGCCCGCGCTCTTAACCGCTTATAAATTTAATATTTTCCTATCCTTCCTTAATACCAATTCCCATACGCTATTCATATCTGCACTCGGTCTGCTTAGGAGATTGTGTCCTAGCATATGTACTGCTTCTTTTAGTTTTCGTATTTTCCAGCGGTGTTCTCTGTCTATTATTTTAACTTCATCCCACAGGGGGCGGTCTCCATTTTTCCATACATGATCAGCTATACCAGATTTATCAATATCTCCTCGTGTCACAGCTTTGCGATGTTCCTCTACCCTTATTTTGAGAGGCGGAATGTTTCGCCTTTGTATAACCTACCACAGCTGCATAGGATGGAGTACATGCAGTTTTTGGTCATATTCTCTTCCATTGGTGGTTTTACCCGAAGGAGATTTGCGAAATGTATTACTCTTGAATACTGTCCTGATGCCATTTGGGCCGCATATCTTTTGTATCTTTTCGGAGAGTTCTTTCATATAGGATAGATAGACTGTAGACAGTTTATTGGTTTCATCCTCTCTTTTCTTCATAATTGGAGTAGATAGTATGTTTTTGGGGTAGTTGTTGCTTAACAGATTGTTATTGAGCTTGATCATTTCTTCGTGGTGGATGTCATGATCGCTACTTATATTCTTTGCCCGATGTTTTAGGCACTGAGCTCAGTGCCTAAAACATCGAACAAAGAATATAAGTAGCGACTGCGAAGTTAAGCAGTTGTGGTCATTGGAAAGGTGGCAGTAGTACCAATAATTGACGGAGCCCTGGGAACAGTGAGCAAAAATCTCGAGAAATATGAGGGACAAATAGGGGCTGCAATAAGGGTGGAGCAGAAAACAGCACTGCTTGGAACCGCTCGAATACTCCGGAAGATGCTCGAAAAATAAAAGGTGTTACCTTAGTTCACTGGTACTGAACAGCTGACACCGTAGTA
>NC_042998.1:159222044-159232044 GCF_006345805.1 Octopus sinensis
ATTCAGGTTTCCTCTGCCTGGTAACTATAGTGAAAGCGGTAGTGTGGTGGACGAGGCTGAAAGGACTGAAGACAGGCACTTTCCTCTGCGGTCGAGCCCTCATCGACTTTTTCAAGTTTCACTTGAAAAGGAAAGTGAAAGTAGAGAGGGAAGTATTGCCCCACCCCACCCCACCCCACCCCCATCAGTAATTTTGCTGAAAGGTGGGTGAATGTTGCGAAAATGGCTCGTAGGAATATGCCTACTCTGAAAATTCGTCTGTAAGCCGGAGCAGTTGAGGGAAAGCGGGGTGCCTACCTGGTGTGCTATTGGCAGTCGGGGTGACCAAGATGTGTGGGGTGCCCTGGTTGGCTCTGGATAGAACTCCTCCTACTGGGGAATTTTGTTGTTTAATTTGTTTTAAGTGTTTGTTTTTTATCGTTTACACGTTTTCTGTTTTAAACCCCACTTGTCCCTTGTTTTGTATTGTCCCTATATACTTTTGTATTCTGCCCTTGTCGCCAATAAAGAAAGGATCATTATTATCATTATTATTATTATTATTATTATTATTATTATTATTATTATTATTATTATTATTATTATGAAATATCATCGGCTACAATGAAGGCATCTCTACCCATTTAAGGATATAAAATCTATATGGACGATTAATTAGATGACAAGGTAGGATGAGTTGAAACATTTTTATTTTGGCTGAATAGAAGCAACCGTCGCTTCAGTGTAAACGTGATATAAACCAGTTCACCTGCTTTCCTCAACGGAGATGTTAGTATGTTTTTTATCACTTCCTCCTTTAGAATTGATTATTCATCTAAACCATATTGCAACAGCGTAAGTGGCACTGATAGTGTATATTGTTCCACACTGTTATGAAGATGAAAATATCTACTACTTAAAACATCTGGGGGTTTTTAACACATCGAAGGAATATCACTTTATTATTTATTAATAGTTATTGAGTTATTTATTCCACCGAGGTCGACTTACCCTTTTATTCTTTCAGGGTCGATAAAATAAGTACCAGTTGGGCATTGTGATCAATACTGTCGATTTAACCCCCTCCCCCGAAAATTCTGGCCTTGTGCCAAAATTTGAAACCAATATTTATTGATTTATTCATTCTACCGAGGTAGACTTTGCCTTTCATCCTTTCGGATCGATAAAATAAGTATCATGCAGTAAAGCTTGTTTGCCAACATAACATGGCAGTCCTGGTTTAGGACGATGTCTCCTGGGGCTAAATTACAGCAACCTTCTGTACCAGTCGAGTATTGGAATCGATGTAATCGACTAGTCCCCTCCCTCAACATTTCAGGAATTTTCAGAAAACGTGTAAACAATAAAATAGTAGAAAGAAATATTTATTGATATATTTGAAACTACTACAAAAATAAAATTCAGCATTATTTTTCAATATTGAATTTTGTTAGTTGCTACCGAGGAATAAATAAGAAAAAGAAGGAATTTGCATATGCAACGCCATATATTCAATACAGTTAGTGGTCCAGTGAAACGAGGTCGCAGCCCAGAGTTAATCTGCAGTCGGTAGTTTGCTGACAGATGTTAAGATAACTGAAAAAAGTAATTCCGGGCCAAAGTTCATTTAGCTATTCACGTTATATACAAATTTGAGTTAACAGACTCGTTAGTATGTCGGATAAAATGCTTTGAAGCATTTAGCGAAGGACCTTTAATTTCTGAGATCAAATCCCTTTCATCCTTCGGGACTCAAAACAAAAGTACCAGTTAAGTACTGGAGGCAATTTCATTTATTTTGCTTCTCTAAAAATGCTTCAGCCCTATCAGACAGGCTGATAGAAAGCGGCTACTGATAATCATATAGTCCAGTACTACATGTTCGTGTTTGAGCGTTCGACAACTTTTCCAGCAGGATTAAAAAATAAAACTTGTTAAAAGTAAATAAGCTCCTTGAAAGCCAATGGCATCTATATTTTGGGAATCCAATGAGCACCACTTGGATCACCAAATTGGATTAAAAACTTGAATGGAAGAGGGAATGTGCCACACTAGTCAGAACTAGAAATTCGAAATCTGAAAATAATGATAAAAGTTTTCAGGTACCCCAACGACAGAAATGCAATAGGAACGCCTTGACCTGGCTGGATACATTAAACCCTGTAGCTAACGATTACATGTAGACTTGATTACATACATAAAAACAAACATTTGGTCTTTAACTACGTTAAATGCTTGCGTTTAACTCTAGGTCTTCCCTCACGTAAGCAGACCTGTGATCAAAGGCGTCAGGTTTTGATTAGTCCCTTCTTTTTCTTGGACATTACTTATCTGTAACTATATGATCCAATAGTATGTCTTCTTTTTCACGATAGTAGTTGATAACCCTAGAAAGAAGCTTAATTACTAATTCTCGCCGGCAGTGTTATTAGAGCATAAGGATTGAATACCTCGTGGTATTTGTTTCGACTCTGCGTTTTGCGTTTAAATCCCGCTAAGGTTCACTTCACCTTTTATCCCCTCGGAGTCGACGAAATAGTATTAATTTAAGTCAGGTAGTTAGGAGAACAGTAACAACATATTTGGATACCTTGCGGTATTTGTTTTGGTTCTTTATATTCTGAATTCAAATCATGGCTTGCTTGACACCATAACTTGGCACTTTGGGTACCATGTATAGAGTCTACTTTATTGCAAGCATTCTGGTGAGATATCTGGTTTGAAAATAAACTCCTCCTACCAGTATCAGGAACACTGCCTTCTCTCCTGGCATAATGTTTAAAAACAGACAAGGCTTAGTGACTCCCTCGTTGGCTCACTATGATATATGATATAACTTCATAAAGCTGTGTGAAAGTGTTCATTTATGTGAAACAATAATCTTCTCACATATTATAAAATAAAATATGTTCTCTGTCGATCACGCTCATGCTAGAGGGAAAGAAGAGTAAAACAACCGTAGTGGGAGTGGGTGATAGTGACAGATATTAATAGAGTATGCAACAGCACTTAAAGGTTTTGCTCCGAAGACGTTGATATTTTAATCAAAATAAAACTGCAATTTTTTATCGTTGATTATATTCATATTACAATTAATTATATTACCAGCTTCTCTATATATATACGTGTGTGTGTGTATTTATCTATTTATCTATCTCTTTTTCCCCCACACACACACGCATACACACATTCACAAACACACGCACACACACACACACACACCACACACACACACACATGGAATTAAATAATTAACACTTGTTTTCAAAAAATGTACATACTTACATATATATGTATGTATATATATATATAATATATATATATATAATATATATATATATATTATATATATATATATATATATATGCATATCTAGGTACAGGACGTCACAAAATGTAAACAACATGAAATACGAAAACAACATGAATTACGAAATACGCAAACATGAAATACGAAGGCAAACTTGGGTATATGATTGAACGCCACGCATCCATTTCCAAGTAGGTTTATCTTAATAATTTTGATGCGACTCTACCCTGTACTGCTCTCTCTCTCTCTCTCTCTCTCTCTCATCCTTTCTCTAATTCTTGTTATCTCCCCTTCACCACTTTCTAGCTGACTCTCTCTCTCTCTCTCTCTTCTGCTTCACCCTTTACTCTCTCTCTCTCTCTCTCTCGTTGCTCGCACGTGACCAACGTCCACCTTTCTTTTCCCTCAGTCTATCGCACAGACCAGAAGCATTCTTATCTGTCTACTGTCCTATCTTGTCTCTTGTCTAAGAATATTTCTCCAGCGCCGCTACCTCACCTCGTCTGACCTAACGGCCCTCCATGTGGAAGAATACAGGTTTTTCCTTCTTTCTCAAAGGCTGTGATTACTTACAAGACAGTACTTCTTGATACATGGAACCTTTCGGCTGTTTTCGTTATGCTAGTGCCTGCCATAAGAGCACCAACAATTTGACCAAACAATTTAATCAATAATAGAAGATAAATCTAGCCTGAATAGGAAACTGGAATGGAACACTAGCACACACCAAAACATATGACAGAAGAAGATCCCCATAAACTGGTTACAATATAAACAAAACTGAAAACATAATAAAATAAAATACACAGATAAATAAACAAATGGAAGTAAATAACTATATACATTTTTTTATTATTACTATTATTATTATTATACATACATACATATATACATATATACATATATACATACATAGGAGCACTAGGAATGATCAAGAAGGGAACCGAAAATTATATGAGAATGATCCCTGGCTTACCATCCCTGCAAGAAGTGCAAAAGATTGTCTTAACTGGTACATCACACGTATTGAGAAGAGCATTGTCGATGTGAGAACTATTACTACCCCTGTATTTTAATTTAACTTAAATAATAAAAAAAAGGACGAACTAGTGAGTTTAGTTTAATGGCCTTCCAATGTATACTATGAGTTTCTTTGCCCTAGGTATCGGGAAGACACTCGGCAAGAAATGGAAGCAAATTTGAAAGAAGAGGGAAAAAAAAGATAATAATAATAATAATAATAATAATAATAATAATAATAATAATAATAATAATAATAATAGTAATAATAATAATAATAATAATAATAATAGCCCGCACTGAATAACATCATGGATATACTAAACGGCTTTCCATTCAAAAACAAATCTAATCCAATAACATCGATGGAATTAGATAAAGGAACTTGAAGAAAACTTGAAGGAAGCGACCTTTTAACGAAGACACTAAGAAAAAAACGAAATTTTACTGCCATACAAAGTACAGTTTCTCCTACGCACGGTGTCTCAATGAAACATGTGCGAAACACACGCGCGATATCAACACCGGAGAGTTTACATAGAATAAAATAGAAACGGACCAAAACAAAAAAAAACAGTGAGTACATAAAATGAGTAATTACGCATACACTCGAATATCTACACAATCATATATGCATTTTGATACTCATAGGACTACACATACATCCCAAAGTTGAACACACTAAGTGAAATTTATAGGACACTCACTCACGCACATGAAAACACGTATCACAAACCAAGCAAAAACAAAATTAAAACTTTCTTTGCTTTTCTTCTCATATTTTAGAACTACCACCGACAGAGTGAACCTTTCATAAGGGTAAAAAACACCACAAAAAAAACTGTCCGAAGGTAAATCTATCAACAAAAAAATACAGACGAATACAGATCTGCTAGCCTTAAGAAATCAAGCAACGGGCGATGTTTACATTCAGGGGCGGTGTCGTCGCAAGAACTTAACCCTTAACCGACAGATCTTTTTGTTTTCTTCTTATTTTACTATCATTTTTTCGAACTAACACAGACAGAGTGAACCCTTCATAAGTTTAAAAAACACACAAAAAAAACTATGTCCGGAGGTAAATGAACAAAAAAAAAAATGCAGACGAATACAGATCTGCTAGCCTTAAGAAATTACGCTACGAGTGATGTTTACATTCAGAGGCGGCGTCGTTGCAAAAACTTAACCCTATACTGACAGATCCGACTCCTAATGTAAGAACCGAAGCTCGTCATGCCTCAATGTCAACAAAACAAATTACAAACCGCAATGGTCATCGATCGGTTTACAAAAGACCACAAACCCGAACATTGAACCAAATTCTGACTGAAAAATCAGCCACTGGTTCAAATCTTCCCGACACACAGGAGCTGGACGTACCCCACAACCGGAATATTCCAACAGACGGCCGTCCATGCCCGTCATCAAATAACCAACAGAAAAAGAATAAAAGATGGTCTAGGGAAGATAATAAGGAAGTTC
Organism: Octopus sinensis; assembly: GCF_006345805.1. Taxonomy (NCBI): domain Eukaryota; kingdom Metazoa; phylum Mollusca; class Cephalopoda; order Octopoda; family Octopodidae; genus Octopus; species Octopus sinensis. Next base: position 159,227,835 of record NC_042998.1, read on the forward strand.
TTACGGCCTTCTAACATGCCATATATTTCCCCACAGATAAATCCAACACTATACAAACCTACATAAACTAGAGACAGAAACACCCTTGAAGTAAGACCTTACATAGACTGTAACAAACTTGCCCACGTCAGAAGAAGCATTATTAAAAAGAAATATTACTGACTGAATTAGAGATTGATCAAATCAAACAAGCAGTAATGGATAAAACCAACGAAGCCGCAGTTAAAGAAGACAATACAGAGGAAATAATTATACACCAGCCCAGTAAGGATTGGAAGAGCTAGTATAACTGATAGGCAAAGTGAAATACTCACTGAACCAATCATAAACACTAAGACAAATGAACATCAAATAGAAGAAAGTCACACAAATATTGACCTAAATGAACTGCGTGAACTAAAGAATCAAGTCATGATTGAATGGCTGAAAATTAAAGAAACCAATATGGATGAACGCGATACACTCCCTAGAATCCGCAACTCTAACCAAAAAATGAAAATAATTGGTAAAATCCGCCTTGCACTTAAGGATATAATTTCAGCTAATGATGTTAATATCACAGATCTCAACCACCTGTACTATGCATCCGCAAAAATCTCAACGATCCTATGTGGTGAAAAGATTAGAAAACGGCAACATTCCCACAAAAAGCCTTCTTGGCAAGAGCGTATCCAACATCAAATTAAACTACTTAGGTCTGACATTGAAAGTTTGAAAAACCTTAAGGTTGACAAGACTACCAAACCTACAAAAACCCAAAAATTAAAGAAAAAATGTATGTAAACTATATTCGATATTGATGCCACCATAGAAGCCATCAAGAAAAAGGTATCTGCTAAAGCTGCCCGCATAGCGAGGTATGAAAAGCGTGTTAGATTCTTCAAGGACAACAACATATTCAAAAATAACCCCAAAACTTTTTACAGGAAAATAGGGAAAACACCAGTTACTGTAAAGTCTGTACCATCGAAAGACGAAGTGCACGGTTTTTGGAATAAAATTTGGGCAGAAGAAAAAACACACAACGAAAAGTCCCCTTGGATTGATAGAATAGCTACGGACTTGTACTCTTTAGAGGAGCAAAATTGGGAGGGTGTCAAGGTAGAAGATCTGCTCTCAGGAGGTCAAGCAAATGGAAGTCTCCAGGAAAGGATAAAATTCCTAACTTCTGGTTGAATGCCTTCCCAGAGAGCCATGAACTGCTAGCAGAACTTTACAATGATGTTTTGCAACACCCTAGTAGGATGCCTGCTTGGCTAGTTAATGGTTCACCATTCTTGCTCCCAAAAAGTGAAGAAACAAATGAATAAAAAAACTATCAACCCATAACCTGCTTAACAACTATGTATAAAACGCTAACATCTGTCCTGACGGAATATACCTATAGTTTTTTAATAGACAGCAGCATATTCCCAAATGAACAGAAAGGATGTAAACATGGATCCTATGGTTGTAAAGGTCAGCTACTCATCAATAAGATGATCTTAGAAGATTGTTACAAACGACACAAAAACCTGTCAATAGCCTGGATAGACTATAAAAAGGCATTTGATAGCCTACCACATAGCTAGATAAAGAAATGCCTTGAGATGTACAAAATAGCGCCTACTGTGCGAAACGTTTTGTCTGCAGGTATGAGATCATGGAGAACCACACTAACTTTGAACAGTGACGATGAATCTCTAAATGCTGGTGATGTAAAAATTTCACGTGGCATTTTCCAGGGTGACTCACTATCACCACTCCTCTTTTGTTTAGCCTTAACACCTCTCTCAAAATTGCTCAATGACGCACAGTACGGATATAAAATGTTGAATAAAAATATAAATCATCTCATTCACATGGATGATTTAAAGCTCTTTGCAAAAAATGACCAACAACTCAAGGGCTTACTAACGATTGTTAAACAATTCAGCGGTGACATCAGAATGCAATTTGGCCTCGATAAATGTGCAAAGGCTACTTTTATCAAAGGAAAAATAACAGAAACATCTAACGTTTACCTCGACCAGCAGAATGTCATAAAAGAGTTAGACCCAGCGAAGAGCTACAAGTACCTAGGGGTAATTGAAGGAGATGGAATAAGGCATTCAATGATGAAGGAAAGGATCAGGAGAGAATGTTATCGCAGAGTAAGAGCAATACTCAAGGCAGAGCTGAGTGCAAGAAAAGGATCGAAGCGATCAATGCTTTAGCCATACCAGTCGTGACTTACAGTTTCAATATCGTTAACTGGTCAATTACTGAAATATGTAATCTTGACAAAAGAATACGAAAACTGTTGACAATGCATAGAATGCACCACCCTAAGGCAGATATAGATCGACTTTATCTCCCAAGAAAAGATGGAGGCCGTGGGCTTTTACAACTGGCAATAAAAATGAAGGTTGCTACCTGAAAAACTCTGAGGACTGGATGTTAAAAGAAAGCATCATACTCAGTAACAAAACTGGCAAAGGAATATCTAAGTGAATTCCGAATACAACAAATTCCGGAATTAGACACACAAGAAACATGCACAGAAAAAGCTAAGCGCATGAAAACCCGTGCTAAATCTGCTGTCTTAGATATTCTGAATAATAAATGGCAAGAAAAACCTCTCAATGGCAAATACCTAAAGAGAGTGAATAATGCAGATGTTGACAAAGCCCTGACCCATCAATGGCTAATGGCATCTGGCTTAAAATCTGAAACAGAAAGGGTTTATCATAGCAGCTCAAGATCAATGTCTACCTACAAGGAACTACCAGGCCAACATATTAAAGAATGGCAGTAGTCCAACATGTGTATGTCAACAACAAAATGAAACCATTGATCATGTTGTCTCCAAGTGCAGTCTTCTTGTGCCTACAGAGTATCTCAACAGGCATGATAGAGCTGCACAATATATTCACTGGGTAATTTGCAGAAGCCTGGACTTGCCCCATGATAAAAACTGGTGGGAACACAAACCACCTCCAGTGCTTGAAAATGACCACATCTCTCTCCTCTGGAACTTCACCATTCAAACTGACAGAAAGATAGACGCGAATAGGCCAGACATCATAGTAAAAGATTTCAGACAAAACCATGCCTCCTCATTGATATGACTGTCCCAATCGATATAAACGTATCTGTCAAGACCTACCAGAAACTGAGCAAATATAAAGATCTGGAAATAGAAATCAGCAAAATGTGGAACCTGAAGACTAAAACAATACCTGTTGTCATAGGTGTCCTGGGAATGATAGCAAAAGGGGTTGATTGCTACCTAACTCAGATACCAGGAAACCCCAAAATGGCAGAAATTCAAAAGATACTGCTCATGGGAACTGCTCTTATCCTACGCAAAATACTTTCTTTGTAATCTCAAGTTTTAAAACAAACAATTTTCGTATGGTTTTTTAGGCATTCACTTATACAACACTAAGTACAAAACCAAATATATGGCACCCTAGGCATGACACCAACATGGAGCCAGCTTATGCAAATGTAATGCAAAAGTCAAGCATATAATAATAATAATAATAATAATAATAATAATAATAATAATAATAATAATAATAATAATAATAATAATAATAATAATAATAGTAATAATAATAATAATAATAATAATAATCGAAGCGATCAATGCATTAGCCATACCAGTCGTGACTTACAGTTTCAATATCGTTAACTGGTCAATTACTGAAATATGTAACCTTGACAGAAAAATACGAAAACTGTTGACAATGCATAGAATGCACCACCCTAAGGCAGATACAGAACGACTTTATCTGCCAAGAAAAGAGGGAGGCCGTGGACTTTTACAACTGGCAATAACAATGAAGATTGCTACAATTGGCCTAGACACCTACCTGAAAAACTCTGAGGACTGGATGTTAAAACTTGTCTCAAAACATGAAAACAAGAAAGCATCATACTCAGTAACAAAACAGGCAAAGGAATATCTAAGTGAATTCCGAATACAACAAATTTCGGAATTAGAGATAGACATACAAGAAACAAGCACAGAAAAAGCTAAGCGCATGAAAACCCGTGCTAAATCTGCGGCCTTAGATATTCTGAATGATAAATGGCAAGAAAAACCTCTCTATGGCAAATACCCAAAGAGAGCAAATAATGCAGATGTTGACAAAGCCCTGACCCATCAATGGCTAATGGCCTCTGGCTTAAAATCTGAAACAGAGGGGTTTATCATAGCAGCTCAAGATCAATGCCTACCAAC
>NC_042998.1:159234544-159239544 GCF_006345805.1 Octopus sinensis
CTTAACCGGCTTGGTTCGCCCACTCTCCCTTTCACCCTCCCTCTCTGTACACCCCTTTCTCACTCCCTTCTTTCCCTCTTTCCACTTTTTACTATCTTAATTTGTACTTCCGAATGACAAACATATATATTTCTCATATATCAGCATACGGCACGATTTTGTAGTCGGAAGTATTCATTATGAATTGACTAGTCCTGCTAACAACTAGATAGAGAAAGAAAATGAGACTCTAAGATTTCGAGATTCGTCACGGACGGAGGTGACGTGTGATAATATGCTGCATTCAGTAATTCAGCTTTCCAGAATTGTAACTTTACTAGCGACGAAATGACAGGATTTCTACGATCATCTTAGAAAATGAGAATTTTGGAAATAAATTTTTCATTCGTCCACCAAATATATCTACCATAGTCAATTCAGATGATTATGCTCAAACTCCTTTAAAAGACTTAACCAAATAACATGCCAAAGAATGTCATCATTCTGTATTAGATCGAGAATTTACACAGTGGAAAACTAGTTTATAGCTTAGAGCAGCAATGTTCAGCTCTTTTTTTCTTTTCATCTACAACACATTGATTAAGACGTTAGAGGAATCACAGTATACCATCAGTTTCCTCTTTTTTTTCAAAGATTTATTGCATAAAAAAGAAACTGGTATTCAGATTCTGAAAACCGAGATGGAATATGCATTGTATGTTGCTGCAAAGGAAGACATATTTACTGATTATGGTACGTTAAAAACGCTTCTCAAATTTTCTAGAATCCCTGATACTTTTCGACTCCCTTCAAAACCTCCACGCATACTCGCACGCCATACATGGTTCACAAGTGTTGTACAGCGCAGTCGTTTCAAAAACGTCTAGCTTAGAATATTTTGCTTCGTCCTACTATGTCCTGAGTTCAAATCCTGGCGGTGTGAATTTTCCTTCCTTCTTTGAATAGATTATATACTAGTGGCATATTAGAGTAGACTTCTTTAACAGGTATATTTACCTTCCAATAAAAATTAGTGTCTTATCTAGTAAAAGAAGGTTAATATTTTCATCGGTGTGATATTTATATATATATTCATACATACACACAGACACATTTATACATACATATATACATACATACATAAATTTAATGACTTATTTATATGATGATGGTGATGATGATGTTGATGATGGCTGTTTACTTATGACCGAGGAAGACCATCACTGACCATTGCTCATGCAACCTGCCAACAATGCCCGTGCATGAAGTTATTGCACAAGCAGTCGGCGTCACCCGGGTTCGCGTCTGCGGCACCCTCCTACTTGACTGGGCATCAGATTGTCGCCTCGCCGGCGATTGCACAGCTCAAAATATTAGGTCCAACGGGGGTTTCACAGCACCTCACAGACAAGACACTTTCCACCCATCTGACATGATCGAGAGACAAGTCATGGCAAGATATCCAACTGCCAATATGGGTCGTAAGCTCAGAAATGTGGGAACACCATGATTTCAAGCGCAAGCAAAGATCCCAAAATGTTCAATGCTCTTCCCAGTGTATCTGGTTTTATATCAGTGACCTCCTCCTCCTAGAGACATGCTTTAACAGAATCTAAGAGGTGCTTCATCCCCAGTGGTCTTCCAGCACGCCGGACACCAATTCGGAATTTCTGAAGTCCAATGATATTGTTAAATAGATCTTAAAGCTACACTAGATTCATCCGTCCTTTTGACAGGTCTTGTTTTTAGTCCTGCTGGATTTCTATTAACCCTCCTCATCAGGCAAGCTTAATGCGGGGAGCCGGTTTAGTCGGCGACGACCCGATCATGCATTTGGCTGAACTGGATACCATGTTACCAGTAGCACTCATGAGAGATCTCACCCACACACATATATACATACATGTATGTCTGAGTGGTATGTAAGCATATATACATGTATGTATGTGTATTTAATTACTTTATAATGAGTGTAACACAACATTATTCATATGCGGCTTACCCCTGACTCCATGGATTTGTTATTCATCCAGATCTGACAAATGTCATTAGATACTTACAAGTCTTTCATAGCATCCACGTCTTATTTGGAACCAGTGTTAGCTCACATACGAATCGTTGTATTCTGCTTATGATAAAGTAAATATTTCATTCTTCACTCGAAATTGAGTTCTTAGCTTATATAACACACACACACACACACACACACACACACACACACACACGTATATATATATATATATATATATATATATATATATATACGTATGTATCTATGGATGTATGTATGTATGTATGTATATGTATATATATATATATATTATATATATATATATATATATATATATATATATATATATATATATATATACATATATATATATATATGTACATACATACATATACATGCTTACATATATGCATATACTTATGTGTATATATAGGTGTGTGTGTGTGTGTGTGGTTGTGTGTATGGATACATATATATGATATATATACACATGGATATATATATATATATATATTATATATATATACATATGTGTGTTCTTCAAAACAGAATAGAATAGGATTTCATTATTATTATCTTAAGATGCAGATGACGCATAGTTTGAAATTTGGTTCCGTAGGACTTATAATTTACAGAAGATAAGACAGACAGCACAGCCAACTTAGGCAAGCAATAAAATTAAAAAGTAGCCGAATATAGAGTGTTAAGTATATATAATTGGTTTCCGATGCTTTTTGGTCGAGCATTCAATCAGGATTTCTAAATTAGTTCATGTTTTTAAAAGCCGTAATCTTCTTCCTGAGAGCAAAGAAATGAATATCACAGCAGTAAAATTGCTGGTTTCACTGGTAATGCGTAATGCATTAGAGTGTTTTCATATGTAATAGATGTGTTGCAAGTTAAGGGAAATAGTGGTAATAATTTTCCAAGTGGTGATCAGAAGATTTTGCGTTTCTGAGCTGTGATCTTACCGAACCAATCAGTGTTTGACTTTCGTAATGGTTGGTTCAACTATGTCTCATCACTTCCCAATTTAAACCCCTCTCAACTTTTGTAGAAAGTAAAAGCTTTGATAAGCAGAATTGTCAGAGCGTCGAACAAAATGACTTGCAATTTTTGTTCCGGCTCTTTTCATTCTGAGTTCAAATCTTGCTTGACAACGGTATTGCCTTTCATCTTTCAGAAGCTGTTAAAATAAAGTACCAGTAAAGTACTAGAGCTGAGCCAATCAGCTAAAATTCTTTCAATTTAGTAACCTTGAGCCTTTATAAGAAACTTTATTATTATTATTGTTGTTGCTGTTGCTGTTGTTATTATTATTATTATTTTCTCACTTTCTTTGGCTAAAATGAAGTGATTAAATATATTCAACGTGAACAGTAGGTGCTCCTTTTATTGAACATTCGATATTACAATACAACACAAAAACATGCCTTAAAAGATTATATACGTGATATAAAAGTTCAAATGCGGCGAGCTGGCTGAGACGTTAGCACGCCGGGCGAAATGCGTAGCCATATTTCATCTGCCGTTACGTTCTGAGTTCAAATTCCGCCGAAGTCGACTTTGCCTTTCATCCTTTCGGGGTCGATAAATTAAGTACCAGTTACGTACTGGGGTCGATATAATCGACTTAATCCGTTTGTCTGTCCTTGTTTGTCCCCTCTGTGTTTAGCCCCTTGTGGGTAGTAAAGAAATAAGTATTTCGTCTGCCGCTACGTTCTGAGTTCAAATTCCGCCGAGGTCGACTTTGCCTTTCAGCCCTTCGGGGTCGATTAAATAAGTACCAGTTACGCACTGGGATCGATATAATCGACTTAATCCGTTTGTCTGTCCTTGTTTGTCCTCTCTGTTTTTAGCCCCTTGTGGGTAGTAAAGAAATAGATATAAAAGTTAAAAGGAAAATGTTATATAAAAGTTTAAATACAAAGGTTATGTGAATTTTGAATATAAAATTGTAAGTTTAAACTTATATTAAATTGATTTAAGTGATTATATATGTGTGAGTATATGTGTGTGTGCGGGGTGTATGTATGCATATATGCATATATATATACATACAAACAGTTGAACCATATACTGTATATATAATATATATATATATATATATATATATATATATAAACATAGTAAATAGGGTAATAAAAATAAATTATTATTACCAGTGACCTAGCACAAAAGACGAATTAGTCATTAGACTATACGTTATTCATATATAAATACATTAAAAGGCTTCCAAATAAAGAAGCGAGTGCTTGATACACAAAAAGGGGATAAATTCATGAAATGGAATGAAAATCAAAAACGTTTACCATCTCAGCTAATCCTGTACTGCAGTTTCATCTTTTTTTTAGCAAATGAATAGAATTTATCTGCCAAGGCCAGAATCGTCAGCAGGAAGCCTTTGTAATCCGAGCTGTACATACCGTTAGAAGCACGTGCAAATCTAACGATCTGTATACCCTAACTTTTCAGACCAGTGCGCAGACGCAAACAATACCCAACAGATAAATTCTATTCATTATTATTGTTATTATTATTATTATTATTATTATTATTATTATTATTATTATTATTATTATATTATTATTATTATTATTATTATTATTATTATTATTTTATGTTTGACTTTTGCTTTGCATTTGTACAAGTTGGCTCCAAGTCTCACCCAGAGACTTCATGAGACAACAGGCTAGAAGTTCATGCTGGTGTTATGTCTAGGATGCCATATATTTGGTTTTGTACATAGTGTTGTTTTAGAGAATTATTATTATTGAGTGAGAGAGCAGTGCATGCCATCAAAGTGACACTGGGGTAAAATATACGAAGCCCAGTATACCCATCGTGACTACCCGTCTGATAAGGGTACACTAGGCACATGCATCACAACCATGTCTGAGCGACATGGTAATCTCATATCAAGATAAACATCACATGACCTTGCAGGTGGGGCCCAGTTAGATTTTTCTATTATCATTATTATTATTATTATTATTATTATTATTATTAT
>NC_042998.1:159244544-159254544 GCF_006345805.1 Octopus sinensis
TACCCTGGTTTAAATAGCAGGTGTCACGCTTAATGTGCGCAAATATGTATATGAGTGTGTGTGTGCGTGTGTGTGTGTTTGTGTGTGTGTGATCGTATGTGAGTATTTGTGTGCATTTGTGTGTGAGAGTGTGTACGTGAAAGGAAAATAAAGAAAATACTAAATATAACATCTTTTTAAATTAAAAAAATTATTTTAAGCTACACGGTTTAAATAAGGTTTTGAACTCATCATAAATTCACGTAATGTTTTGAAAAATGGATGTATTAATGAAAAACCATATAAACACTCAAATACGACGAGATGTGCACAGAAAACAACGGATTGAACCATATTTATGTAGATGACAAATGCTAATGTTACACTAGTCTATGTTTCCTTTCTTGTTTACGCCTATAGAATCCTTAAATGGATGCACTTCTTTCCAGGATTCTCGAGTAACCCTTCGGAAAAGTTTAGAGTAGAAGTCACCAATAGATAGAACAACCCTACAAAGTGAACCATTGAGCTTTTCTCTATAGACTTAGGAACTTCTCCAAGATTTGGTACCAGCCTGCTTGAGACATCCTTTGTTTCTATGACATAAAGTTCCATCAACATTTATTTTAATTTGTTCCAAACACTAGCTTAATAATGACAAAATTCCATCCATCTATCTATCAAACTTCTCTGCTAACTATTCCTGGATGGTCTCGGTGAGAGAGCCCTCAAGCACCTCCACCATAGGAGAAGCAACGATCATTACACTTTTCAGTTGAATTCCAAAGTGCGACCAACTGAAGCTATGGATATTATCCAACTATCTCGTTTTTGGTGTACATTTCAGTCTCCTGTCACTTGGCTCGGCTTCAAAAATTCGTCTTAGGATTATTTCCTGCGACATTCTAACTAGATGTCCGTAGTACCAGAGCTGTGACCTCTCAATGCTGAGAAGTAGCAGCTTGACCTGGAAAGACTTCGAATTACGCTCAAGAGATCCTTCGGAGGAACCCATTTCGGCCGCTTTTACTCGCGATCGTATTCTTTCGATCACTGCCTAACATTCATGATCATTTTACTTAATGTTTCATTATTTTAAATAATAATTGAAACGGAAGTAATATATTTCAACATGAATATACTAACAAAAGGGTTTCACTGTATTTGTGGATCATCGAGCAACCGATAGCTTTTAGATGGTTTTTAGTGTCAAGATATATTTAATTTTTGCTTATATAAACGTTGCCACTGTTGGAAACGAGGTGAAGGGTACGCAAAGATATTTGATATATGTAGCTTATGATATAATGTACATGTGAGCAAATGTAGGCGAAGGAGTGGCTGTGTAGTAAGAAGATTTCTTCCCAACCACATAGTTCCGGGTTCAGTTCCACTGTGTGGCATCTTGCACCAGTGCCTTCTACTATAGCCTTGGACCGACCAAAACCTTGTGAGTGGATTTGGTGGACAGAAACGAAAAGAGGCTTGTCATGTGTGTGTGTGAGTGTGTGTGTGGATGATTGTCCCCCACCACCGCTTGACATCAGGTGTTGGTGTGTTTACGACCTCATAACTTATCGATTTGGTAAAAGTGACTGATAGAATAAAGTATCTTGCTTTAAAAAATAAGCACTGGGACCGATATATTCGACTAAAAAATTTTCAAGGCGGTGTCCCAGCTTGATCGCAGTCTAATGACTGAAGCAAGTAAAAAATAAAAGATCAAAGATAAAAGATGAATGTAAAAAAATAATATTGGTAGCTGGATTCCAGCTTTCTCCATCGACTTTTTGATTCCAATATTAAAGAGTAACGACATAAAACTCACAACACGCGATCCTAGCATATAAGCTCTCACGCAAAAGAGAAAGAGAACAGTTGTTGTTGTTGTTGTTGATGATGCTGATGATGATGATGATGATGATTACGGGCAGTGAGTCATTAACTCTGAGTCGACTCTGATCGAGAATACAGCTATGATCTGAACAAAATGGTTTAAGCCGTAAGCATCCCGGCTTTTTTTTTTATATTTAAAATTATAATGTTCAACGTGTACTCACATTTTAAAGCTGTTTGCTGCAAGTCGATAGCTATTTGACTGCTATTTCTACTTTGTTGCATGTACGTATAGACGCCGTCTTGGCTCTGCAGAGTAAAGTTTGCGTTGCAAGTGGTGCCTGCATGACCCAAACAAAAGTTTAAATTCTAATGGCTTTGGGCTTAATGTATCCAGAACATTACATAATTTGTGATGCATATTTCTAAGACAATGCAATATGGGTTGGCGGGGATTTGATTACTCTTTCGAGCAAGTTGTGCTTCCGTACAAGGACGAAGAGGCAATACGTCGGTTACGACAACGGATGTTCCAGTTGATCGAGTCAAATGGAACAGCCTTCTCATGAAATTAGAAAATGACGTGCAAGTAGCTGAGCACTCCACAGACACGCGTACCCTTACCATAGTTCTCATGGAGATTCAGCGTCACACAGAATGTGACATGGCAAGCCCTTTTAAGTATAGGTACAACTAAGTTTCGCTAGCTGAGCGGACTGTAACAAGGTGAAACAAAGTGGCTTGCTCAAAGAAAACGCGCCGCTGGATATCGAACTCACGATCGTGAGCCGAACACCCTAACAACTAAACCATGCGCCTTCGCACAAGGACAAACTATTCCAGAACTAAATTGGTTCTTATTTCATTGACCACAGACAAACAGATCACTTTAGAGGAAGCTTTAAATAAAAGTTTTATTTCTAACTTAACTCTTTATGTGCCAAACCCCCTTTTTCGAACTAATTAAGATGGGGTAAGTTTTAATACGATTTAACACTATGTATATGTATAAAGGATAAAGACCCCACTCCCTTCGGTCATCAATAAGCATGGGATTGCACCTAGAAAGTTCCCCTCCGGGCACAAGTCCGGGAAAGATTGTTTACGGAAGACCAGCAGTCACCCATGCATACCAGCCACCCCACTCTCCATACCACAGATGTTATCTAAATGAAAGGCAAAGGCCGATATAGCTTGGCATCAGTGACGTTGCAACTAATTTCTACAGCTGAGTGAACTGGAGCAACATGAAATAAAGTGTCTTACTCTATAACACAAAACAGAACTCAGTCCGAGAATCGTACTCACTACCTAATGATTGTGAGCCAGACGCCTTAACCACTGCGACATGCGCCTAAAGGTGAACATTCGCATAACGGAAGGTTTGACAGATTTATTTTTAATTCAGAAGACTGATCATAATTATTATGTTCTTACGTCGATTTCAAGGTCGGAGAGATTTTTTTTTTTTTTTTTTTGCCTGTAGATGTTAATATCATACAAATGTTCCAGCTGTGACATTTTTAAGAGTTAGTTATGTAATTGAAAACATATTTGTGATATCTAATTGTAATCGATTTTATAGATTTTTTTTTCTTTATGGCTAATATGATGCTAGGAAGACTTTGTTAGAATTTTTAACATTTGGAATTTCGCTTTTAAATTCGTCCGACAAAAAATTATTAGGTTTTCTAAATCTAATATTCTTCATTAATGAAAATTAGCAAAAGTTAGGAAGAATTTATTGGTAGATGGGCATTTATTAGTCATAAAGCTGAATTTAACTTTATCATTCTTATTGTGAAAATTCATCAATATGTCTATATATAAAATATATTTGACTCTGCATTATTTTATGAAGGCACATGCCTATAGATATTTGTGTCCGCCTTTGTATGGAATTTTTGGCACCATTCTATTATTTTCATAGTAAGTTTATATGTTATACTAATACATCTGTTTGTTGTCTACACCACCTGTCTTCGTCTTTTGTTTCTTTTTTTTTTGTGTGTGTGAATTTTCCCTATATATATACACACACATGTGTATGTTTTCATTGTTTGCATTTACGAATGTATGCGATTATGAGCATGTATGTATATATATATATTTATGTATGTATGTATGTATGTATGTATGTATGTATGTATGTATGTATGTGTATGTATATATATATATGTGTGTGTATGTATGTATGTATGTATGCATATATGTATGTATGTATGTGTATGTATATATATATATGTATACATATATATATATATATATATATATATATATATATATATATATATATATTATATATATATATATATATATATAAGTATATGTATACACGAGGGGTATATGTGTGTGTGTATGTATGTATGTCTAGATATGTGCCTGCGTTCGTATACATTTATGTATATGTATGGATTTTATTTTTTTATGGGTATTTATATATTTATTTCTCTGTATGTAAATTAATGGCATTTGTCATACATTATAAATAGTCTCAGGAATATCTACACCTAGAAATGTTCTCACCACGATGCAGACCTGGAGAATTTTCTTTTTTGTGTGTGTGCAAGGCTAGAAGTTGTCCATTGATGGAAGTCACCTCTCTGTCCACGCCACTGGAAAAATAAGGTGAATGCATTTTGGCACCAATGTCGTCGCAGGTTACACTGTCAGAATGCAAAGAACTGTAAACAGTTTCACAAGATGTTCCAACGCTCGCTCAATCCACCAATCCTCTACCCAGGACTGGTATATGTGAGTGTGCGCACGCGTGTGTGTGTGAGTGAGTGAGTGAGTGTGTGTGTGTGAGAGAGAGAGATAGTGTGTGTGTATGTGTGTGTGTGTGTGTGTGTGTGTGTGTGTTGTGTGTGTGTGTGTGTGTGTGTGTGTGCGTGCGCGCGTGTATCAAGAGTTGACACTTCAAGTCCTGAACAGCTCAGTGTGAGGCAAAACTCCGAATAGACTGTCAACTTTTGTTGTTATAAACATATCTAACCACGGTACCCAACGAACTGCTTATACATGAACACATACATACATAGAAACATACAAATCTGTGTGTAGGGCGGGTGCGTGTGTGTACGCTCTCACACACATAAATACACACATACACAAACAGACAAACACACACACATATATATATGTATGTGTGCGTATGTGTGTACCATTTTAATTTATTTATCTATCTATCTATATATATATATATATATATATATATATATAATATATATATATATATATATATATAGAGAGAGAGGAGAGAGAGAGAGAGAGAGAGAATCTCTATCAAAACAGACCTTGTGTAACTGTTTATAATTTGACCTAAAGCAACATTCAACTCTTAACATAAATATTACATGCAAACGGTAACTTGTGACCGTAATCAATCTCCCAAGGCAACTTCATATTACATTCTAGTATGTTCACATAATCACGTATTCTTTACTACCATTGCATATTTCCTATCCTAAACTCAAAATATTTTAATTCTATATTTAGTCTGTGCGTCACCTGATTGCTGTGATATTTCTTAAGTGTCAGCGTCGCTTGGTGCGTACTACTCAACACCCGCTTTCAGCGCTGAATCGCAGAAAAGCAAAGTAAGAGTTGAATGCGTTAAGTGCCACCCAGCTAATATATATTCCGTCCAGAAACAAGCCCTAGATAATACTTCCCCGTGATAACACAGGGTAACAGTAAGATGTGACGTGGTCACTGGTATGCGACCACACCCTAGAGTCCGCCAGCAGATCCCTATTTGTGCACCTTTGAATGCAAAGAGTTTGAAGAGTGTGCACTGAAAAACAGTGCACCGCTAACAAATGGAAAGAAGTTTCTAGTATTTCTTATAGCCATCTGGAATGTTTGAACATTGCAATAATCGATAGATAACTTGTAACTAAGTGATGATAGACACAAAACGGTTGTACTTGATGCAAGACTCGCAGGATTAACTATAGACATTGCCGCATTCTAAGAAGCAAGGTTTGTGAATTATCTATTACAAGAGATACACTACATTTATTTTCACGAACGAAAAGGGAAAAGATAACAGAAGAGAACATGGGGTTGGTTTTCCAGTAAAGAAATTTCTCTTCCTATTAATATAACTACTTCTCTTATTGAAGGAAGTCACCGTTTGATTCCCAACACCGGCCCTGTGAATCATGTGACTGTCTATGCTGCAACTTTTAAATACAGAATTGAGATTAAAGACCAATTTTACAGTGAGATCGATGAACACATTGGACAGCTTAATCAGAAGACCTCTAGTTCGTCGAAAGTCTCCAACGCCAGAGTCAGTTCAGAGCATGATGTCAGGCCTATATGCATCGGTCACCACGGTCAGACATTGTTGGGAGTATGTTGCGCCAAAATACTCTATATTTTAAATACCTAGTTCTCAAACAAGTGTAAGCATAGAAGTTCATGGAAGCATTCAATATCGCATTAGTGACACCAACTCGATCTCGTTATTGTTAGATTTAACCGTCGTTAAACTGTTCACAGCTCTCTCTCTCTCTCTCTTTCTCTATCTATATCTATCTATCTATCTCTCTGTCTCGCCCCCCTCTCTCTCTCTCTCTCTCTCTCCTCTCTCTCTCTCTCTCTTCATCAGAAAAGATGTAGTATAGCCAAGTAAAATGTTCCATGTACCAAGCCAAAGAGAGACCCTAGCATAAGCATTAGCCACCCTAAAGTTCCTCTTCGTTAGTGGTATTGCCACCAGCTGACGCTTGTGCATATGAAGAATCTAGATGAAACCATTTTAGTTCTACTATCTACAGGTCTTTCATCGAGGCCTTCGAGAATAAAAAAATGACTTGTCGAGTGATATGGCAGCAAGTTTTAAACTTTAGAACCCGCATCACGAACCAAAAGACAAGCTATCATTAAATAAGAAAATATGCAACTCAGCAAGGTTTCAGCTTATTGAAAATAACAAGAAAATATGCTAACATCTATAAGTTGGAGTTATACCTCTTGTATTAATAATTTTAGGGTCAAGTATAGCGGCATCAAATAGGTTGTTGGTCAACCGTGGAGAAAACAGCCCCTTATTATCAAAATCTGCAGTAAATAGATAGAATGATGGATGAAGCATTACCTGGAACTTTACCTCCCAAAGAATATAATCTCCAAAGAAGCCCTAATCAGTTTTCTAACAATTCCAGTACTTGAGAAGCGTGACACTAAGACAATCATGGAAGAGTTTTTTCCTATGTTTGGCACCAACATTCTTGGTAGCAGTCGCGTTACAGTTCCTCGTGCTTCTCTATCTCTGCTGGAAGAAAGACGAGAGACCGAAAAATATGAGACACAAAGATTGAGGATGATGGTTGTAACTGAAGTAACTGCCGGAGAATATCCTTTTTTTTAACATTGTTGGTAAGGTATTTGATCGGGATTATCTGGCTAGATTACAGAAGATAGTTGATCCCTTATATCCAGAGACGCAGTGTGGCCTTTAATCAGAACAACTAACCGCTGACATGATTTTTTCCTGTGGAACAATTCCAAGGAAAAGTCAATTATAGCAAACTGCAATACTTCACGGGTGTGAAGTATTCTTCGAAAGAATGAAAATCAAAAATAATTTGAGTGGGGTTTAACTTCAGAAAATTAGAGGTACATTACTAAATATCACATGGTATTTTGCCCGCCGCTGCATCGATTCTTCCCTCCATAGATTCTTGAAGATTAGTCTGCTTGTTTTGTAAGGGTTAAGGATTAAAAACATTTATTTACGACACGTTATCTAGTAAACTTAAGAAGACTATTTAGCTATTAAAAGCTAATCGTTCGTTAACAAAACGTAGTGGAAGGTACAATAAAAGCTAATAGACTGACTTGTAGCTTTCTAACAGTGAATTTTGACAGACTGAATTCCGTTTCTCTGGATTTCTCAGAGATCAGTTTCGGCTTTTTTTTTTTTTTTTTTTTCACTTTTCCTTAAGTCTCTGCTTTGAATAATGTAAAAGAGATTGGAAACGAGAAACAAACAGGAAATCGATATTCTATTGTAAACAAAAAGTATGACACACAAAGAGATGTCTAGTTGCTGTGAAACATAAAAGTCTTCATAATAATTTTATTATTTATTTTTATATTGAGAGTGATGAAGTAGAAAAATCGGTAGAGCGCTCGATAAAACTACCTGGTGGTATTTGACTGCATTCCTCTATGTTCTGAATCCAAATCCCAGCCATGACTTTACCATTTATCTTTCTACGATATAAGTTAGATAATTAGACTATTTTAGAAATCAATGTCAAATAATAATGTATCATTTCATGTCCATTCATGTCAAAAGCAGCATACTGCAACTGTGAAAAGAATAATGATTAGTATTTCTCTTTTTGACGGGAAGTTCGCTTCGCAATCACGAGGTTCTAGATTCGATACTACTGCAAGATATTTGGAGTTAGTGGCTTCTACCATAAACACGGATTGATAAATGCCTTTTGAGTGAAGTTGGGGAGACGATAATTATGCTAATGCCTGTAATGTGTTTCGAAATATTGGATGCTCTTAGATGTTCCTCCGTCTTTCGACGATTAGGATTCAGTTATTTGATTAACTGAATTTCCTGCCCCTTAACTAACGTGTAAGCGGCTGAACATTCCACAGGCAGATGTATCATTAACACAATCATCAGGTAGAATCAGCGCAACATAATGTTTAGCAAGGCTGTTCCTTTTCTATTACAGGTACAATCCATTCGATTGGCTTCTACAATTTCCCTCAACCCAATTTCTCTCCCAAGATATAAGTCAATCTGACACAACAGAAATCGACATTTACCCACGATGCCACGCAATGGAATCAAACGCTTGAGTATACATTGCATACAATTTAAGTATTTGGATCTCATAAGGTTTACTGATCGGTTCTGTGAAAACAAAAAAGCTGCATAACTGCCGATGTTTTGATTGGCATTTGTTACTGTTTTGCTTGGTTTTAGTTTTTTGGCTATTATCTTTGTGTTCTTCCGTTTTAGCTTCAAATAATTCAAATATGGAGAACAGTGTTCTTGATCTTAGTAGGTCGTTCCAGACTGATTAGGTTGATAGAGCTGATATCTGCAGGGTGGGGAAGGAATTCTAGGGAATTGTAGTTCTGTGATTGTAGTAAAAATGCATAGAGGTGGTTTTTGAAGATGATTCATTTTCCAGTGAGGAAGAAAAAGAATGATGTGGGTATTTTGTAAGAGTTATAGTGAAGGAGGAAAGGTAGATAGTTAATTTAAAGGAACAGAAGCCTTTCTACTAGTGGTTTACATGTCAGAAAGAAGAAACAACACATCTGTGATTAAGTAGTTGCTGTTGTTTGATCCAAGGTCAACCCTAACTAACCTCTTATCAAAGGTATTCTACATTATTTAATGAGTCCTTTCTTTACTTAAGGCGCTAGAGTATCATTTGAGTGACATTTAACTATTATTTATAAAAGGTTGAATGACCGCCAAGGGATTAGAGGTTGCATTTTCGTTAATATAGAGAAGATATTCTCACACGCTACACCCCGCCATCATATAGTTTTACATATATTCATTCTCCCACAGTGAAAAGGTAACTAGATATCCCCTGTCACCTTTTCACTCTTTTTAACTTTCATCGCACATGCCTTGATCCATTTAATCTACAAGGCATTTCGCCAGATATGAACAATCTCTGTATACTTAGAGCTCAAAACAATAACAAAATACAGAAACTACAAATCTCAGAAGGAAAAATACTTCACTACGCCTATACAATGCATTACGCTCGTTGCACTTCTTACAAATATCTTTCAATCTTTGACAATCTTCCATACCGAGTGGACAATCTTCCCTATTCGAAAATAACCGCTAAGTTTCCTTAGCCAGATATAAGTTCCAACTTGAACAGCTGTTATACATAATTAAAAGAATAATGTTCAAACCTAAACCAATTTGTTTATTACATACCAGAACTTCCTAGGTCTCATAAAATTAAATTCACGTGGTTATCAAACCACCATGTAACAATTTTTTACGATTTTATCACAAATTAAATTTAATAGACAAGAAACAAAATAAAAGCAATTGCCGAGACTCTCTCTATGTCATAAAAGGCAGAACTATTTTTTATGGTTCAGTCTGAAGAAAAAAGACAGCAATCATACTCGTCTTTCAGAGCTTCCATTATTCTTGGTTAACGAGATG
>NC_042998.1:159262044-159269544 GCF_006345805.1 Octopus sinensis
TATATAGAACCAGCTATCTTGGTTGAAGGATAAATTCTGATGGTAGTAGACAAGTTTGTCTACCTAGCAGCACACTCAGCCGTTCTTGCTCCCTGGATGAGGACATATCTTTCAGGTTGCAGAGAGCAACTAATTCCTTCCGGTCTCGTGTCTGGCCCCAACATGGCATCGCAAGGAGAACAAAAGTTGCTGTGTACCGTGCCTGTGTACTGACATCGCTTCTCTACTTATGTGAGACATGGACTCTGTACAAACGTCAGGTAAGGGTCCTTGAACGTTTTCATCAGAGATGTCTCAGACACATTCTCAATGTTGGCTGGACCTTAAAAATCCAGACACACAAATCCTGAGGACAGCTGATATCTTGAGTATTGAGGCGATGGTGCACAAACCGGTTTCGTTGGACTGGACACCTTTAGAATGAAGGATAAAGGATTCCTAAGCAGATGCTCTATGGAGAACTTGTGAATGAAGGAGACTCCGGCAGAACCAAGGCTGCGATTTAAGGACTGTGTCAAGTCCTCATTAAAGGCCTGTGATATCCAGGACACTGACTGGGAGAACAATGCCTGTCATCGCCACAGATGGAGGAAGCAGGTTAAGGAGGGGATCGACATTTTTGAGAGAGCACGTATCCAGCATGAAGAACTTAAGCGAGCTGCGCGAAAGTGCACAGTTCGTATAGTGAATGGGGAAAGCTTGGTCTGCAATGTTTGCAGTCGTGTATGCTTATCAAGAGCAGGGCTCATTAGCCACCAACGGAGCCGCAAATGCAAAATATAAGTTAGTCCTAGAGCGCACAATATTCCTGAAGGTCGGCAATGGTCTTCCTTGGTCACGAGTGGACGGCCGTCATCATGTATGTATGTATGTATGTATGTATGTATGTATGTATGTATGTATGTATGTATATATGTATGTCTGTATGTATATAAGTGTGCATGTATTATGTATGTATATGTAAACGCGTTTCTACGCCACCTCCATTCCTCGCGAGCATTTGAACACTTTCATTTGATTCGTCACTCTTCGACTTTTCCTTCGAAATCAGCTCTCTTACTTCGGATACCTCCATTTATTTTCTAAATATCAATATCTCTATCAATCGCTTTAACTACATTTTTTTTACCTTCTATAAATCCACTGAATCCTACTCCTCTATTGAATTTTCTTTCTCTTCCTACCCTTCCTACACCAAACAGACCATCCATTACTCCCGTCTCCTCTTTCTCCAACATCTGTGATGCTAAAATAAAGATTTTAAGACCCAGTCACAATTCATGGACCATCTCTTCATTCATACGTCCCACATTAATCGAAGTTGCCTTAACCCCAGCAGGCCAAATATATTACACCTCTTCCTTCCCCTCCTACTCGTCTCACTCCCAATCGCATCTCCATTCCTCTACTTTTTTCCTCTCCACCTTACCCCGTCACCATAAACTCCCTACGTACCTTCCATATCTTTCATACTGATGCTACCACCCCACCTGTTTCTCTAATCCACCCATCCTTTCATTCAAGCGTGCCTGCAACCAATGCGAGTTAACCCTCCACCCTGTCTCTCTTGGATTTTCCCCTTGTTCCCAACTCCGTTATCATAGCTATCCGTTCCTCACCAACTCTACTTCTCTAATAGAATCCAACCACCACACGTTCTACATTTCTGATTCCTTCACCTGAACACTCCTACTGGCGCCATCTTCTGTTTAAAATGCTCCCTCTTCGACACTTTGTACATCATTCGAAACGGTACGCTTTAGCTGGTTGATTCACGGAACATCTTCGTGGCGTCCAGCTCAGAAACTGGATTACCACTCAACAAAATAAATCCGGACTACTCCTCAACATCTCAACATCTATCTTAGTGTTTATCTTCGCACCACACAATGGATTCGCAAATTCTAGGATTCACAGGAGCAGCGTTTTCCCTCTCCAAACTCATTTCCTCTTTGACGTGAATTTACTATCATTCTTCCTTTGATATTTCTTCCAGTACACCACGCACACTCATCTCACAAAGACACACAACAAATACAAAATCAACAATTAATGACGTACATCATAGCAATGTTCACATCAGGAACAAAACATTCGCAGGTATTCGTCAATGAAAATAACAAATCATGTCAAAACAACGCCTGACGATTCACCGGCGTTCTGAGTGAAGCCCTGTATTTTTAACACACTAGTCTCTGAGAGTGTTGTTCCATACGAAAATATGTATGTATGTATGTATGTATGTATGTATGTATGTATGTATGTATGTATGTATGTGTATGTATACGTGAATATTTGTGTTATATTTTATATATGTATTCTCATACATATAGTTGCATATCTAGACATGCTCATATGTATTTAAATGATAAACTTCTGGTATTACAAATTTTTAGTTCCAGTGATGGATTGAATTTGTAGTCTTCGAATCAGCTTTCCCCTTTCTAGTTTTGAGAAGCCTAATTTCTCGAGATTGGTACTTAGATAGTGTGTTACATATCCCAGTACCCCAATAATTACAGGTATAAACCTGAGTTTGTAACCTGGATAGAGTAACTGCAGATTTCTCATAGGTATTCTCTTTTTCACTGATCTTCAGCTTTATGTTACATCCTCTAAGCGGCTGATAGCTTCTCATCTCTATCCCAAATCATTATACCATGTTTATTGTGTTTACATTTTATTAAGTTTTTCACTGGGACTTCCACCAGTACTCCTTTTTATTATGAATAGCTATGGCTTCCACCATGCTGTGAGGTCTTATTTTTATTGTCCTCAAGGTTATCATTTCGACGGATCTCGTTATACAGCGTCCTAGCTACAACATCAAGTCTCATCGGTAGATAATTCCGTGATGACATTTTCGGACAACTTCTTACGATATGAATGCTATCTTCGGTGTTAACTCTACAAAGTTTGCATCGGTTGTCACAATTCTACTGCTTTTCCTGCGTCTCTCTCCCTTTTGTGCAACAGGTATTTGGTTGATATTTCCTGTCCTTGGATTTCAAATGCATACCCTTCATAGTGGGAGGTAGTAATTCGGTTGTTGATCCATGATAGACTGCTTTGATGATCGATGTTACTATCATCTCGGAGCTTTCTGCTAACATATCCATGCATGGTCTTCTGTTCATATACGCTCATCCTTTCATCTGATGATGTGTGCGATTTCTTTGGTTATCAAACAAGGAATGCTGCTCAAGTAGCTACCTTCCAAGTTTTATGATGTGATCAGCCTCATGTATGCAAATTTGGTCATGGGATACACTTCAACAATCGGTAGTTTAAAAGATGTTGTCAAAGAGACATGAAATGATATTTAACGGTAGTTTGGATCGATATTAAGCTTCTGCGCCTTATGTATGTATGTATGTATGTATGTATGTATGTATGTATGTATGTATGTATGTAGGTATGTGTATGTATATATGTATGTATGTTTGCGCATGTATATATATATGTATATATATATACATATACATACATACATACATACATACATACATACATACATACATACATACATACATATATATATATATATATATATATTTGTTGTGCAAGATTTTTTATGTGTAATCGTGTGTTGAAACAGATATTGTTGTATTTAGGAATGGCCATTTTGCCAGTTAAGCCAATAAAAACACACGCACTATATATTTGGTGTTACTTTGCTTCAGCGTTATTTATTTTTTACATTAATCTTAATCTTAATCTTATTTCGGCCAGAGTTCTTTCGTCACACTCCTGTGACCGCATTATATGCCCTTTGCTTTCTTCTTTCTTATTTGTGTGTCTCTCCTTACTAACCGTCAGCCAGGTTGTATTTCTATTGTATGTGTCTTCATTTGCGCATGCGTATATCTCTATGTGCGTCTATGTTTAGTTAGTGTGTGTGTGGAGAGGTGTCTGTAATATTTGTATCTTCTGTTTATATACGTTCGTGTAATTTGTTTTTGTTTTTGTTTATTCTTATTTTGTTCATGTGTTTACACCTACTTATTATTATTATTATTATTATTATCATTATTATTATCATTATCAATGTTATTATTATTACGTATGCATGTATGTATGTATAACAACAATAATAGTAATAATAATAAAAAAATTTTAAATTAAAAAAATTCTTTTTAAATTAAAAATTTTTTAAAATAAATAAAAAAAATTTAAAAACTTAAACGCACAATGAGATATACGCATGTGCAAATGAAGACACATACAATAGAAATACAAAATGGCTGACGGTTAGAGAGACACACAAATAAGAAAGAAGAAAGCAAAGGACCACTGATGCGGTCACAGGAGTGTGACGAAAGAACTCTGGCTGGAATAAGATTAAGATTAGTGTAAAAAATAAATAACGCTGAAGCAAAGTAACACCAAATATATAGTGCGTGTGCTTTTATTGGCTAAACTGGCAAAATGACCGTTCCTAAATACAACAATATATATATATTATATATATATATATATATATATATATATATATATATATATATATTTATTTATTTATATATATATCAGAAGACCAGAAGGAAGACCAGTTGTGAAATAACTACAAAAGAATAAACATATTCCTTTTACGCTTTTGCTATGCGGAAAATGGGGCAATTTTCTGGAAGACCATTTCATAAACTGTTAGCAACTCGTCAGCGAAGAGGTGCTTAGTTTCTTTCTCTAATAAATAACATAGAATATTCAAACACCGTAAAAATTTATCATAAACTTGGCTATCACCATAATGGGTAACTTCACTTGCACACGCACACAGAAATGCACAACGCTTGTGTGTGTGTCAGTGTGTGTTGTGTGTGTGTGTGTGTGTGTGTGTGTGTGTGTGTGTGTGTGTGTGCACATATATGCAGAGAGAAGAAAAGTAGTATCAGTTGTTCTTGATAATGATTTTCATGTCATTGCGCCGCTGGATAGAGACGGAGCATACAGAAGAAAAATAAATTCTGCGTTTCTGCATTTGTCAGAATTTTTACTTTTACGAACTAATGAAGCTACATTGTTGAGCAGAATTTCTTTGCTTAAGATATGAACAAAGAACATATGTCTTTTTTTCTTCCGGTGCTTTTCGACAAACATTTCTCTACTATCATAGGGCCTTAGACTGGATACTGGCTTTTGATTAACTACAACAACGCTTTTAATGACACTCATCATTCTGTAATTGCTTCTGAATTTCGAAATCTCTGGGACAGAATGAACACAAATATTGGTTTGCCTTTTGTATATTTTGTTTGTTGGGAATGGAGTTAAAAACATGAAATAATTCTAAAGGCGCCTGAAAACAAACGAACCACGTGACTACTAAAAGTATGGATTCTTCTTCTGTTATATTATTATAAGTAAACTAATAAGTAATAGAACAATGTATTTGTGTCTTTTATGGCAACAATGACTCTATAATGATATAATTAGTGTTTACAGGCATACACACATACACACACACACACACACACACTTACATATATATTCTTTCCATTAAACGGGAAAACAAAAAAAGAGACTAGTGTGTATGTGTTTTAAAAACAAAAATGTGCTTTATACAAAAATATTTTTAGCAATTATTTAACAGACATCATTATAAAAATTAGCATACTGGTAAACTAGACATATTTTTCTTTTTATTTATTGTTTTTTTTTTTTCTTCTTCTAACTACAAACTACTATTATGTTTGGGCGGAAGATCAGGATTGATCTTTGTAAAATAGTTGGCGTCAAGTCCATAAACATAATGCCTTCATTGACATGCGTATCTTGGGTTAGACATTAATATTCTTTCAGCATCTTCCATTTTTTCTCCTTTGCACTGATTTCAGTCATTGGACAGCGGTTACACTAGAAGGGTTTTAGTCAAACGAATCGGTCCAAGTGACTAATTTACTGAGTCTGTTACTGATTCTATCAGACTCTTTTGCCGAACCGATAGGTTACGGAAACAAACAAACTAACATCCGTTGTCACACTACACTATGGTGGGAGACAAACACTAGGATACACACAAATATATTCATGCATGCATGCGCGCGCATGTGTGTGTCTGCGCACATGTGTGTGACTGTGTGGTAAGAAGCTTGCTTCCCAACCACATAGTTCTGGGTTCAGTTCCACTGCGTGGCACCTTCTGCGAGTATCTTCTACTTATAACTTCGGACCTACCAAAAGAAGCCCGTAACATAAATGCATATATATATCTATGTGTGTGTGTTTTGTGTCTGTGTTTGTCCCCTACAACCGCTTGACAACCGGTGTTGGTGTGTTTACGTCTCCGTAACCTACCAGTTCTGCAAAAGAAATCGATAGAAAAGGCTTTAAAAAATTAAGTACTGGCGTTGATTGATTCGACTAAAACATTCTTCAAAGTGGTGGTCAAGCATGGCTGCAGTTTAATTACAAGAACAAGTGAAAGATAAAGTTATATGTGCCTATGTGTACGATGGGCTTCTTTCAGTTTCTATCCATCAAATCCCCATACAAGACTTTGATCAGTTCAGTAGAAGATACTTGCCCAAGTTGCTATGCATTGGGACTGAACCCCAGAATCAAGTAATTGAGAGTCAAACTTCTTACCACACAGCCATACATTTGCCTATGTAGTTTAACTAAAATCAATTTTACTGATATAATACATGCAATTTGGCGTTTGTTTTGTTGGCATATTTTATCTTCCTTATGCACGTTTTAATTCTTGTGTTTTTACTTTATATTTAGCTACTTTTTTAGTAATATATTTTCGCTTGCCCACCTTGTTTTACTTGTTTGTCTCGATGTATAAACAACATAAAATATATGCACGGTCTTTGAAAATTCAATTAAAAACACATTGAATGTTTTTCTCTCTGATTCATTTCTATTAAAATCGTTAACGTGATCTTGAGATGCATTTTTCATTTTTTTTTCTCCTGATGATATGAACAACACATCACTTCTAAATTAATTAAGCATGCTAATTACGTAATTATATAAATGATGATGCTTCTATTCTATTGAAACAGCTGTTGAATTGAATTATTATTTGCATGTTAAATCTATACTCTGCTTTCTATTTTTTGTAGGTGAAAGATATTAAAATATCGGAAACAGCAATTTAGTGTTTTCACTTCATTGTTGGTGAATGGAACTTTTCTTTCACTTTTATTGCTATTTTAAGTACTTACACTGAAAGATCGCCACATCGGGGTCAAGTGTAAGTTAACCTGCTCTAACGAAGCATAAACCAGTCTTTATGGTAGCTATATTAATTTGCCGAATATGATCCAGTTTGAATGATTCTGAAAGCGCTTTTCTGTAATCTCTCCTTTTGTTGTTATTGATAATATGATTATTGTTGTTGTTATCGTTTTTCTTATGGACGTTGTTTCCCGTGGTCAGCTCTGACAGAATAAATGAAGGATCAAAGGCATTCAGACTGTTACCTAATTACCTAATTTTTTTCAATGGATTTCTAATTCTAAGTTAGACTCCTCTAACACATGAGTAGGAATT
>NC_042998.1:159274544-159314544 GCF_006345805.1 Octopus sinensis
TTAACACGACGAAAGTCAGGAGCTGAAAGGCAGATTTCGGCCAACAGTCACGTGACAGAGAAGAGGGAAAAGAAAAGAAAGAGAGAGAGAGAAAAGGGGGACAAAACGCAACAAAGAGAGAGAAGAGAGAGAAAGAAGGAATCAGAGAGGAGAAGGGATGGGTGTCGAAGAATGACCTGTGAGTGCAGAGCGAGACAAAGAAATAGGAGGGTAGTGGAAGACTAGACCAAAGGATCAGAAGAGAAGATGAATAGAGAGAAAGTAAAAATGAGAGAGAGAGGGAGACAAACAGAGAGTCGTACCAATTATTAAGAATATGTGTTCACATTAATGATCTCCCTTTGCTTTAACCTCTTCAATCTTTCTCCCTCCCCCTCCTCCTCTCTCTTCGCCGCGCGTCCCCCTCCTCCTTCCCTCTTCCTTGCCTATAAAACAAAATTCCTTTACACGTGGTTACCACTATTGAAAAGACTGCCTCCACGCGCTGCTACTACACTTTCGTCCTTGCCAGCAAAAAGGCTTCTTCGTTCGTCCCCTTGTGTGGTTAATTTCCTGTATAGTATTCTTGTTATTTTCTCGTTTTGTAACTAATTGTACTTTTTCTACATGTATTTTTATTTTTGCAGTTTTATTGTTTGTCTATGCCAGAAAAAAGGCTTTTTCGTTCGTCCTCTTGTGTTTGTTTTTGTACATGTATTTTAATTTTGCAGTCTTATTGTTACGTCTTGTTTGTGTTCGTACTCATTGTGCCCCGCTGCTTGAAATTTTATTTAATTCTCTCGCAGGAAGGCCTATTGGATTAGTGTTCTGTTATGCCTTCGAAACATGCCTGACTCCTCTAGCGACAGCTGATGACGGGGTTTTGTCCTTGTGTAACCTGTCCTGTATTTGGTTTCGTTTTCCGTTTTCTTGTTTTTTGTTTTTTGGCTTTTTCTGTTTCTACGTCTTATTGTGATGTCCTGTACTTCCGTATAATTATTTATATATGCATGTATATATACATGTAGATGTAGGTACGTACATATATGTTTGTATGTATGCATATATTTTTATTTATCTCCTATATATATATATATATATATAAGTATTTACTTTAACACTTCTTAAATATTTAAATGTAACATATTAATTATTTAATAGTCACCTCGCTTTATACCTTAACTAGAATTATTTTTGATATCACGAGTGCCCTTATCCCTTAAGTAATTTTATATATATTGATATAAGCTCTCCTTCCTTTAGAAACAAAACATTGAGATGGTTGTCATATGTGCTAAAAATAGCAGTGAAGTAGGACTACGCCTTAAATCACGCTCCACCACAGTTTCTCTCATTTTTTTTTACATAATCCTATAAAGTCCTGCGTGTAGAATACAAATTTTCGAGAATTTTCTGAAAACTAAAAAAAAAAAAGTTATGAGGGGTTATATATCGTGCGTAATTCTATAATTTCATATCAAAACACAAGTGCTATTTTCAGGATGTTGACAAAATGTGCAGCCACGCACAAAATGACAGCTTTGAAACGTGTTTCTTGACTGGGTGAAAATGATCAAATGACTATAATAATCTCTGTAACTTTTTAAATACATTTTTCTAGAAATAGTTGAATAACTCCAGCAATTTAGCTTGGAAAGGTATACTAATGTGCCAAATGTAAAAAATTTCGATAAACTTTAATTTTTGAAATGTTGGCAGTCAAAAGAAATCGATCCTTATTTGCTCCAGTAAAGTATCACCTGACTCTGCTCTATCGACTTCTTCTCTTTGGGAATACCATACTACTTTTCTGACGCCGTTCGTAGAAATTCATTTTCACTTTACTGATGCCTCCAGTCAAGAAAATTTGTCGTCAATACAATAGTGACTATTTATTGTTTGGATTTATTCCCTCTCCTCAGAACTGTCAGTTACCAATGAGCCTTTTTGTCATCAAACATTGACCAACGAAGCAACGAAACCTTCACGCTTGAAGTATCACTTTGATGCAAGGTATTCTTACAAGACGCACAAGCCGTTGTCATACGTTTTGCAACTGAGCATCTCTTTCAAAAAGCAAACACATTCAACATGTTACTCCAGAAAACTAGTAAACAGGAGAATGACGGGATTGATTGCTTCGTACAACATTGCATTGCTTGTTGCTAAGTCTGGGAAGTCTCACACAATTGGAGAAACATTACTTCGCCCGGTTATCGAAGAGGTTTTCTCAACTGTTATGCACGAAAAATTCGATAACGTTATGAAGATCCCACTTAGTAATAACACGATTTATCTACGCATCGATAACATGGTCAACGATGTCAAACATCCGCACGTTAATATTCTCCAGCGTTCTGAATTTTCTATACAAGTGGATGAGTCAGCTGTTGTAGATAATCAATGTTTTATGATGGTATTTGTTCGGTATTTCAGCGAAGACCTTCAACTTTGTAAGGAAATGCTGTTCACTGAGAAATTTCCGCTTGATTCAAAAGGTGAAACTATTTTTAACATTCTCAAATCTTTCCCTTTTGAACGTAATACTCCACTCTTGATATTCTTGCCTGTACGTCTGATGGAGCCCCTTCGATGATAGAAAGATACAGAAGTTTTTCATCTCTCCTAAAACATACCGGCTACATTTAGTAGCAAAAGAAATGACCGGTAGATTGAATGATGCGCTATAGTTAGTTATCAAGACTGCGAAGAAATTGAAGTCCAGTTCCTTGTCTGATCGAATTTTCCATCAACTCTGTCTGAGAAATGATGAGGACTATATTAAACTCTTATGCCATACCGAAGTGCAGTGGCTGTCAAAAGGAAATTGTGCTTTACGCTTAGTTGAACTGTTTCATATAATCATATCTTTCTTTGAAGATACTCCAATATCCACTTCATTGATGGTTGCAAGGTCCGATATCTTTTTTCTTTGTGATATAGTCACGAAACTAAATTATCTGAATAAGTTATTGCAAGGAAGCAGAAAAACTCTCGTTGATTGTACATCATTTATCACTAACTTCATTTCGAAATAGGTGCTCTATAAGACTAACATTTTAAAACGTCAATTCCCTCAATTTCCTCACCTTGACTCTTTGAAAGATGAATTGGTTGATGAGGATTTAACTACATCTTGCAACTATTTACAATCATTGCACGATGGCATGGTGGAGCAATTTCAAGATGTTATTGCGCTGAATATACCAAAGTGGTACAGCAATCCATTTGAGGTCGATGCAGTTGATTGCGAGGACGATGTTCAGGCGGAATTGATAGAATTACAAAATGGACAATGACACCACAATGCGATATCGCCGTAATGGCAAGGAAGGTTTGTGGTACCATCAAAGTATATTGAATTCCTACCCCAATCTGTGGAAACGTCTGAAATTACTTTTGCTTGCCTTCCCTACCTCGTACCTGGTTGAATCTAGTTTTAGCCATGCTGGATCTTTACTTTCCCATAAAAGAATTGGACTGGATGTGACACGAGGAGACTTGCGGCTAAAGTTGACAAGTTTGAAATCGAATGTATCTGCACTGGCTGCATCGCACCATACACATGGTTCTCATTAAAATGTTTTATTCTTTTCCTTTATAATACAATCAATAATTATTTTTGTATCAGTAGTTCTGACCAATAGTTCATTTGGGGAAAATGAAAATCAGTGTAAAAGAAAGCGCAAGTTTCCATAAGTTAATATGTCTGCATAATATGGAGTTAACGTGAGAATTTTATTCACGCTAATGGCAAAACTAAACCTACAATAAGGGATTTGTAAACAACCGCATAATTAGTTCTAAGAGCACTAATCGGGCAACGAGCTTACGATATAGTGTGTGTGTCAAATGATACAAAGCAGGGGGAGGGGGTTCTCCTAGGGGATTTAGAGTTACGGAGGGTTATGTCTGGGGGTTTTTTTAACAAGAGGGCGATGGAGCATTTTTTGACCGATAGGTAGGCGATATTGTAATTTGGCGCAAAAAGTTTAGAAAACACTGATAATCTATGCTAAGTTATCTAATATATAAATCCTGTTCTGTCTGTCTGTTTTTTTGTGAGCTTATAACTCGAGTATTGTTCGTCCAATCACGCTGAAATTTTAAATGAATACATGAGAGAGCGGGGCGTTCCGTAATCTAAAAAGATTTTCAAAATTGTCGGTTCCAAAGTAAGAATCGCTATTTTTGTAATCTTTTTGTCCTGTTTCTTCCACCAATCCTGTTCATTAACCGACATTCTAAACAGTTCATTTCTATGTTTTCACATTTGAATGACAGATATATGTAAATAAAGCTTGCTATTTGTAAATACGGTATCATTTTGATTTAAACATTAGACCACGAATAACTATATTCATTTCTGTGTTTTCACACGTTTGTAAGCGGCTAAAAAAATCGATATCGCTATAACTTTAATTAACTGTAATCAACCATGTGCATTCGCGGTCAAATGTATCCTTACGGCTGTTTTTCGCGCAATAAACCAGCTGACATGAAAAGCTACTAGGAAAACGTAGTTACTTTAAGTGAGCAAAAAAAGTGGAAATAAAGCAAATGAAAAACTGGTGATTACCCAATTTTCTTAAGATATTCTAAACAAAATTCAACTGAAAGTAGAAAAGACTAATTGATTACTTATAAAACGTGAAAAATTTGGTGGGTTACATCTAAAACCTTGCCTAACGTTTCTCATCCAACTTTTAAAAAATACGCGGTATTGTTCAATTTTTTAAATAAAACTGATTTGCAAAAACATGCCTTATGTTATTTTATTGTACATTGTGTTATTTCACACCCGAGTTTCAGCTCTTTTTGTGTCAGTTTTTGAGAGAAGAGAGACTTCGTTAAGCATTTTTGATGTTTGTCTGTCCATCGGGGGATTAAAACTTCCATTTTTATTTTTATTCGAAATTAATTTTCCTTATACCGTAGTTCTTACCACTACGCCTGTGAAAATCGAAATAAAATACGTAAAGCAACAGTCGACAAATGCAAAAACCAAAGAGCTGCTTATTGCTTAAATATCACTCGCAATATTCACTTTGGAGATAAAACAGTGTTCAGTCTGATGTATAGGTGTCAACATGAGGTATGTACTATGGAAGAGTACATTGTGCTTATCCTAATGTGAAAGTGTTTGAGTGCAAAAAGTTTAATGTTAATTATGATGTCCGATTCCACTGGAAGTTGTATATATTGTGGGCTGAACAGCTTTCCTTCATTTTATTGGCCTCATGAGAATTTTGAAAGAGTTCACTGTGTTAAGATTCACTAACAGTCAATTTTCCTTATTTAGAAGAAACAATCAACAGTTTTAACGTCTCAGGAATCTTTAATGCCCTAACCAAAAGTGACAGCTCCATACGATCACCAAACATCTCCACAACTTAACACCGTCCAAGTTAACTCTCTTCACCTATACAAACCGTCCAATGGACGGGGAGGGGTATTTGCTAGTAACTACATGAATATATAAACATATTTATATGTATATATATATACGCGAGAAAGAAGCAACAAGAATGGATAGGTTTTTAGTACAATCGTTTCATACAAGGACAGGCTTTATTAAAAGTTGCAAAAATTACAGCATATAAACGTGTCCCGTACTCATCAGCTAAAATACATCTACACCATTGGAAATTGTGCATCTATACAAAGGATTAATTCACCCTCTCTGTAATGCTAATAAGCAGGAATTGAGACCCACCTCGTTGTGATTAACAATGGATAAATTTGTCTTCTGTGAGTATGTAATCCCTCATCATATCTCTGGAAATTCATATGTGCACTATGGATTAGGTCACCTTCTTTGTGATGCTATTAAAACTTTTTTTAAATTCTGTGATAAGACTGTACATCATCTTTAAAGAACTTTAATGAACTTTGGAAATCTGTTTATGTTACTTAATTATCTACATTACTTCATGAGTATAGCCTCAACCACTAGGATGTCTAGAGAACTCACATTTTTAGCTGATGAGTACGGGACACGTTTATATGCTGTAATTTTTGCAACTTTTAATAAAGCCTGTCCTTGTATGAAACGATTGTACTAAAAACCTATCCATTCTTGTTGCTTCTTTCTCGCTTATAATCACCCCACATTACTGTATTGTTAAAACAGTATAGTTTTTTTTTGGTGCATCTAAGTTAAGTACCATATTAAAGTAAATTCATTTAAATTAACTTGAATCTTTATTGCTTTTTGTATATATATATATATATATATATATTATAATATATATATATATATATATATATATATATATATATATATATATATATCTGTGTGTGTGTGTGTGTGTGTGTGTGTGTGTATGTATGTATTTACTTTAACTGTTCTTAAATATTTAAATGTAACATAATAATTATTTAATAATCACCTCCCCTTATGCCGCAACTAGAATTATTTTTGATGTCACAAGCGCCCTTATTCCTTAAGTAATTTTATTATATTGATATTAGCGCCCTTTCCTTTAGAAACAAAACATCTTAGTTTTCGGTTAGATAGATATAAATTTAATTATACAGGAACGCTATTTTTTTTTAAATATTTAACCAATCAAACATTTTTTGACTTTACGTGATCCATACCAATATATTTGTAGGGATGAGTGTATAGTTTTTGTGTGTATGTACACGAAAATATATATGAATATATATATGTTTGTATATGTATTCATATATATACGTGTGGTTCTTTATATGTATTCATTTGCGTGAATTTGTGCACATAAATATATCTCCATGTATGTGTGCATATGTATATACCTATTCGTATCTAATGTTTGTGTATGTGTATATATATATGTGTGTGTGTTTATATATATGTACATATATTTATATGTGTATATCTATGTGTATGTGTGTGTATATATATATATGTGTGTGTTGTGTGTGTATACATGTATGTATGCATGTATGTATGTATGTATGTATGTATGTATGCATGTATATGCACTGAATTAAAAGACGAATGCTTTTATGTTTATGTATTATTTTTATATAAGCTTCTCTCAATTTTATAAACAACTTACCAAAGTATTTATTTTATCTCCTCATTCATATGATACTGTTCACTGCAATTTCCTATTTATCCTCTATCTATTTACCCATTATTACCCTAATTATATTCACATATTATCAATTACCCACTAAAACAACCTATAACCCGCTAACCGGCCACATACAAATATTAGCCATAAAATGATACTGTCTGCTGTGATGATTCTAAAATACAACACATAAAAAACCTAACGGTATATTTTTTCTACTCCTCCGAAGAGATTTTACCTAATATAATGATTTTAATAATTGCTATTCAATCTTTTGGGCTTAATTGAAACAGCTGTAAGGGACAATGTTTGACTTTTGCAGATAATAAATTTTTATTAAATACTATATCTCCGTTTTCTTACTTTCTTTTGAAGATACATATATATAAATATATATATATATATATGTATATATGTATGTATGCATGCATGCATGCATGCATGTATGTACGTATGTATGTATGTATGTATGTATATATGTATGTATGTATATGTGTGTATGTATATATACATTATAAGTGACGAGTCTGTGTGTGTGCATGTGTACATACCTGCATATGGGTATGTGTCTACTTGCATGAATGTATGTATTTTTACTTAGAGACATGCGTGTTTATGATAAGAATTTTTGAAAATATCGAAAATTACCTTTGAACACTTATCGTGAGTGGAGTTATTCCCTAATCATATTTAAGTATATATTTGTGTTTAAATTCATTTTATGGTTTCTTTCGTTTCAATCAAAATGTTACTGACTCACATTTTTTATAAATCTCTTACCTCTCTCTCCCACTCATGAGATCTCTTCCCATTCTACATATTTGTCTTTCTCTCTTCCACTTGCTCCAACACTTGGCTGTATTTAGCTATTTATATAGTCATTTTACTTACTTTTTCATGTTATATATATTAATATTTTTGTTTATCCCTTTTATGGTTGCCCAATCTGCTTTGTATTCTCTTTCTCTCTCTCTCTCTATCTTCTTTTTTTTCTTTTTACTTTTTCACTTTTCCTGTTTTGTCTCCATTCCTTTCCCTTCTTTCTTTCTCCTAACCATTCTTTTTCTCTTTTATTTCTTTATTTGTCTTCCCTCCCTCTCTCTCCCTCTCTCTCTCTCTCTTTCTCTCTCTCTCTCTTTCACTCTCCATCTCGCTTATTTCTCATTCTATACCAAGGCTTTCTATTTCTCTCTAGAAATATTTTAAAGTACCTCACCATCTATCTACTCAACACCATCAGGAATTCAATCACTGCTACGATCCACAACAAGTCACTTTCAGGGCACTTGACCATTTAACATCCTACTGGTATCATAGCACTCCCGCATTATCTTCTTCTTCTTCTACTTCTTCTCCTCCTCCTCCTCCTCCTTCTTCGTTCTTCATCTTCATCTTCTTCTTGTTCTTCTTCTTCTTCTTGTTCTTGTTCTTGTTCTTCTTCTTCTTCTTCTTCTCCTTCTTCTTCTTCTTCTTCTTCATTGTCTTTTTCTTCTTCTCTGCCAAGAATTCACAACGACCTCGAACCCACAAGAGTAAACAAGAGAGACAGTGACAGGCAGAAACAAGGAAAATGCCCCTTGTATTTGAATACTATGCTTTTAAAATACTTTTCTTTTAATTTTCCCCAAATTTGATTTTTCCAAAATTTAATTGTTTTCCATACTTACAGTTGAAAAAATCTCAAGGACAGAAACCGGTACCTGAAAATATTTTAATGAAATTATAATCTAGCATTTTATACCTTCACTTTTTTACACCACACCACACACACACATATATATTATATAGATATATATATATATATATATATATATAGTATGTATATATATATATATGTATGCATGTATGCATGTGTGTATATATATGATAATATATATATATATATATATATATATATAGAGTTATATATAATATATATATATATATATATATATATATATATATATATATATATATATACGTATGTATGTATGTATGTGTGTATGTATGTATGTATGTATGTATGTATATATATCATCCGAAGTGGTATAGTATTATATATCCTCTCACGGCCGATTCTTACCAATTGGTTTCGTGCTAGGGGTGCAACGGAGTGCTAGGTAACAATCTGATTAATAACTTTACGGTCGTCAGAGGTAGCCGATATGGAATTAAATATTATATACATATAATATATATAATATTATATATATATATATATATATATATATATATATATAATACACATATCTATATATAATATATATATTATATATATATATATTATAGAATATTATATATATATATATATAATATAATACCAGTCTATCGATCTAATATACCTTTATAAGCTATACAGTATAGCCCCAAACATTTAGGACGGATTCATATCCATCCACTGGTTACCCAACAAATGTCTACAGGCTACACAAAATAAACTATTCCATTTCGGGAAATTGTAGTAATACTTACGTTATCGTGTATTTCAAAACCTTATTATAATTGTACACTCTCACAAATATACATGCATGCATCCCCACACTTGCAGAAATATGCACGTGCGTACGTACATACATACATATATATACACACTTACATACACACATGCATACAGACATAGCATTGCATAGCATAACATAGCATAAATAGAAATGAAATAGCATTTCTAACAATTTTCAGACACATACAAACAATCAAATATGTCCCGATAGATTTCTAAACAATCTGTTACTTTTTAGTAGAATGTACGTATTTATGTGTTTAAAAAGTCTATTATTATTACATAAATTCTTATTTATAGTGGTCAAACAATTAAAAAAACCTATTAAACATGTACATATATACACATAACGAGACAGATACAGTCAGACAGACAGGCATCTACGCTTTCACTTCTCTGTTCTTCGCTGTTTATCGATTATTTCTATAAGTTTATGTGCGTGAATTTATGTATGTATAAGTTAATGCGTACAAATAGTTTCAACTATTACTGAACTCTCTACGTACGTATCTAGATAGATAGATAGACAGATAGATGCAGATATAGATACACACACACACACACACACACACACACACACACACATATATAGATATATACGTAAGTATACTTATATATACTTATACATATATACATAACACATATAATGCATAGGATAGGTATAGTATAATATATATATATATATCTATATTATATATAATATAATATATATATATATATATAATATATAACATAATATATAATATATGTATGATATAAACATACATACATACATATATATGTGGTGTGTGTGTGTGGTGTGTGTTGTGTATGATATATATAGATATATATATATATATATAACGCGCAGGACTTGCAATGTGGTACGTAGCGTTGTTCCCGACTATATGGTTACGGGTTCAGTCCCACTGCGTGGTACCTTGATCAAGTTTCTTCTACTAAAGCTAGCCTCGGGCCGACCGAATTCTTGTGAGTAGATTTGGTAGACCCGTTTGTTTGTGTGTCTGTGCTTATCCCCCACCATCGCTTAACAACCGATGTTGGTGTGTTTATGTCCCCGTAACAAAGCGGTTCAGCAAAAGAAACCGATAGAAAAAGTACTAGGTTTACAAAGAATAAATCCTAGGGTCGATTTGTTCGACTAAAGGCGGTGCTCCAGCATGGCCGCAGTCAAATGACTGAAACAAATAAAATAATAAAATAATATATATGATGGACACGAATGTAACTCCTAAAGCCTACTTGTGCCTTGCAAATCTTTTGGTAAATTGAACAAGCTGAGAACTCAGTTTGCTTAAGTCCTTGTAGATCATTTACTATGTTTTTTTCGAGCGGGGACGGCAAAGCCTGCTTTGCTCCGTATACATTCTTTTATTCTTTTAATTGGTTTAGCTATTGGACTGCAGCCATGTTGGAGCACCGCCTTGAGTCGAAGAAATTGACCCCAGGACTTGCAAGTTCTATAATTAAGAGATTAGGAATTATTTACATTATTTACATTGGATGGATATTTGTCCTCAACTTGTTTGTTGTTAAGCAACGTTTCGGCTGATACACCCTCCAGCCTTCTTCAGGTGTCTTGGGGAAATTTCGAACCTGGGTTCTCATTCCTAAGGTATTTTTCGATGCTGTTGTTATTATTATTATTATTATTATTATTATTATATTATTATTATTATATTATTATTATTATTATTATTATTATTATTGTTGTTATTGTTCAGGTCACTGCTTGGAATCGAAATCGGAATCTTGGTGTTAGTAGCCCGCGCTCTTAACCACTACGCCATATGCCCGAGGGCAAGTGGCTTCTACTATAGCCTCGGGCCGACCAAAGCCTTGTGAGTAGATTTGGTAGACGGAAACTGAAAGAAGCCCATCGTATATATGTATATATATATATGTGTGTGTGTGTGTAGTGGTGTGTGTGTGTGTGTGTGTGTGTGTGTGTGTTTGTGTGTATATCTTTGTGTGTCTATGTTTGTCTCCCCCAACATCGCTTGACAACCGATGCTTGACAACCGGCAAAAGAAACCGATTGAATAAGTACTAGGCTTACAAAGAATAAGTCCTGGGGTCGATTTGCTCGACTAAAGGCGGTGCTCCAGTATGGCCACAGTCAAATGACTGAAACAAGTAAAAAGAGTAAAAAAATAGTATATGTATGTATGTATTTATATATGTTTCTATTTATATATATATACAGGGTGTCCCAAAACAATGTATACACACCTTAAATAATTGTAAATTTGTTATTCTTTGTTAGCCTAGTACTTATTCTATCGCTCTCTTTTGCCGAACCACTATGTGTATACATTTTTTGGGACACCCTGTATATATATATATGTATATATTATATGTGTGTGTGTGTGTGTGTGTGTGTGTGTTGTGTGTGTGTGTGTGTGTGTGTGTGTGTAGTTATCGCCAAGCTGACATGGCAGTCCAGGAAAATAGGACGAATGCTACCGTTGATTTGCTCCAAGAGGCCATCGCCTCTAGCTAGCCATGTGACACATAGGTTTGTGTATCACATAGCTAACTAGAGGCGGTTGCCTCTTGGAGCTAATCAACGGCAGCATTCGTCCTATTTCCGTGGACTGCCAGGTTAGCTTGGCGATAATTAGTAATGCCAAGTACTACTGCCGTAGTCTCCTTTAGAGTGATTTAGAAATAACAATAATAATAAGATTTTTATACACACACACACACACCACATATATATATATATATATATATATATATATATATATATATATAATATATAATATATAGGCATATATACATACATATATGTACATACTAACATATATATGTATAATATTAATGCATATGTGAGTACAGGCCGTCACAAAACGTAAACAACTTCAAATACCAAAACATGAAATTCAAAATACGAAAAACAACATGGAATACGAAGAAAAATATTTTATGCGAACAACGAGAGAAGCAAATGGAAAACAAGACAAGTATCATAAAGAACGATCCTTTATCAATTGTCGGCTGTGTTTATCTCCTCTACATTTTGAGCGATTCGCGACAATATGTGCCTTCCAGAAAACAGTTGCTCCTGCAAACCAAAATAAAATTTGGAATTTTAACAAAAACAGGAGAGTGAAACAAATAGTGAGGACTGCTTAGCCAGATGGGATAAGGTTCCGAGCGCTTAGGAACAGTCTTTGACAGGAGAAAAGATAGGAGAGGAGACAGACAAGAATACGTCTGGTCTGTGAAACAGACAGAAAGAAAAGAAAGATGAACAAATGTGGAAAAAAAGATGGACGATGGGCACGAGTGAGCAACGAGAGAGTAAAGGGGGAAGAGGGAGAGAGAGGTGGACAGATAGAAAACGGTGAAGGGGAGAATAAAGAATTAGAGAAAGGATGAGAGGGAAAAAAACGAAGGGGGACAGAGAGAGAGAAAGTGAGAACAGTGCAGAGGTGAGTTGCATCAAAATTATTAAGATAAACTTTATATCTCTCGCTCTCTCTCTCTCTCTCTCTCTTTCTCTCTTTTCTTCCTCCTTAATTCCTTTGTTCCTCTTTTTCTCTCTCTTCGCTTCCCACGTGACCGTTGGCCGACTGCTAGTCCTGTTGCGTTTGACCGTGGTCACTACCACATCGATATTCTTCCCTCTACCGTAAGGCTTCATTTCCATACTCGCCAGCTGAATTCAATTCGTCTCCAGTCGAAGGGCACCTGTTGTCATGTCCTGTTGTTATTATTAGTATTATTATTATTATTATTATTATTATTATTATTATTATTATTATTATTAGTATTATGTCATCGTATTTTTGTATTTATATTCGTGTAACATCGTGTTTTGCCGTCCTTGTTTCGTATACATTCGATGCTTTTTCCAAGAAATCTAATGCCTTTAGCTTAGATTTTCCTTAGGGCTGGCCAGATTGAAGCAATCTCAAGATTAATCAGCCGAAATTGCGAGGATGATCCGGTTTTTGACTGAAGATAAAAGGCTTCGAATGACCCGTCACTGTTTTTTTTTTTTTTGTATCGTCTATCTCGATGTTTTGTTGTCCTTTTTTGTATCACCTAGTTGTCCGGATGTTTCGCGTTCTTGTCCCATTTTGTATTTCGATTTTATTTTTATATATATATATATATATATATATAATATATACATATACATATATAATAATACACATAAATACATATATAATATATATCCTCTTTCTTTTCTTTCCTTTCCTGGGCGTCCAATAACACAGTACTTGTTCACGTCCTCACGTTGTTGTTTTTCTTGCTTGTACTTCTTTGGATTAACTAATATAGATATATTATAATATATAATATCATATCAAAGGGAAATGGAATTTAATAAATTTAAAATATTCAAAATCAATCAATTTTACATTTCGCAGTGGGTCAACGTGCAAGAAAATTAGTCAAGAAGACTATATATTAGTTATACGATATAGTGGCATATTTATAACACATAAGGATCCACTTAGGTGAGATTAACACACACATTATAGAACCAACAAAAATAACGGATAAAATTCGACAGGAATAATATTTGGAAATGAAAAACATTTACATCAAGTACGCCGGTTGGCAGTTTAATGTAGCCACGATAGGCTACTGCGATTGCGCAGAAAAATTTGAAAAGTTAGTTCGTATAAACAGGAGACAGGTAGCGGTGCTTGTCTTCTGCCTTATATGTTTTAACGTCAGGTTGGACTTCGCCGAAGCAGATCAGACCTTGCGAGTTCCCCCGACTTGCTAAAAGAAGATCAGAAACCAATTTGGTCCGGAGTACTTGATGGTAAATGTTTTTCATTTCCAAATTTATTCCTGTCGAATTTTATCCGTTATTTTTGTGGTTCTATAATGTGTTGAATCTCACCCTAAGTGGATTCCTTATGTGTATAAATATGCACTATATCGTATATATATATATATATAGCAAAATAAGATAGAGTCAACAAGAAGGAGTACGCGTAGATAATTATTTGATAATCGCTACTCATGTTTCCATACAACATAGATCTTCATATATACGGATTTAAATTATGTAACGGTTTGCCTGTATAATGGGATCCAGTTGTATTCTTCAGGTGATATACAATTGCTGTCCCCGTTAGTTACAAAACCTTCGACTTTGATGCTAACACATCCATCTGCCTCGTTTGAATTTAGTAGACGCTGGCAGTTTCAATTCGCTCGCTGCCAACGTGCATCTGCACGCTCGCCATGAGCGGTATTGGATACACTGGCTGTCCACTTTATTCGCACATGTTATGCTGCACATACGCAATTTATTATTCGACCTTCAAAACCCGTTAGCCCAGATACTCACAGCCTCTCCCATATATGTGTGTGTGTGTATGTGTGTGTATATGTATGTATGCATACAAGCCCACATATACACATATACACACAAATACATCACTGGGCATCCCCATATATTCATACATACTTACATGCATTCATGTATACATATATATATATATATATATATATATATATATATATATATATTATATATATTATATATATGGTCTCCTCGCACCATTCCCCTTCTCTCTCTCTTCCTCTTGCTCCTCCTCCCCCATTCCCGTCGTCCATCTGCGACGATACTTCCGTCGTAACTGCTATCCTGTCTTTTCTCGCCCGCCTTCTAAGGCTACTGGTCGACATTTTTTCTCTTCGTCGTCCACTTTAATCCAGCGTTTGCAATACTTTTTTCGTCTGGCGTTAACAGCCCTTCTTATTTGTTCTCCTTGTCCTGTCTCTCATGTTATATATTTATTTTTCCACTGTTCCACTGTTTATATATATTTTTTACTGTTTATATGTTTGTACTGTCGTTACCGTTTTGCTTTTTTACCCCTCTGCGAAAAGATCTCAGAATTTTAATGATTTGCTTTTCGTAGGAAGGAAGTTTTCTTCGAAGTATACGTCTCGCTTTTATCCTTCGAAACGTTTAGTAGATGAAACCTTAGCGACTGAAGAAGGGGATTTTTCGTTGTGCTTATTGTCTGTATCCCTTTTTTTGCTTGTCTTGTTCCTTGGTGTGTCTATGTTTTTCGTCTCTCTATGTGTTCGACGTCTTTTGGTGTCCTGTACACATATATGCGTGTATATGTACATGTAGAGGTAGGTACGTACATATATGTTTATATATATGCATATGTTCTATTTTATTAAATATATATATATATATATATATATATATATATATATATATATATATATATATATATATATAATATATATATATATATATATAATACGTACATATATGCACCCGTGCACACCTACACACACACCGATCAACAAACACATTCATGCGTATACATACACGCCCGAACATTTATCTACACATACACATGCTCATAGGTATATCCTTGGTCACTCCAACATATAAACATACATATACATACGTGGAGCGGACGGATGGGGGTGGGAAATTGAATTATAGTTATTGAATATGCATATGGAAGGCGGCGAGCTGGCAGAAACATTAGCACGCCGGGCGAAATGCGTAACAGTATTTCGTCTGTTTTACGTTCTGAGTTCAAATTCCGCCGGGGTCGACTTTGCCTTTCATCCTTTCAGGGGTCCATAAATTAAGTACCTGTTGCGTACTGGGGTCGATCTAATCAACTGGCCCCTCCCCCAAAATTTTGAGCCTTGTGCCTAGAGTAGAAAAGAATATGCATATTGGAATTTTCTCATCATGTTTGTTTGCCAGGTTCTCATTACTCAGCAGTATATTCAATGCTTCTTCAAGGTAAACTCTTTTACTCTTTTATTTGTTTCAGTCATTTGACTTCGGCCATGCTGGAGCACCACCTTTAATCGAGCAACTTGACTATATTTTGTAACCCAGTTATTTTATCTTCAAGGTACACTCTTTTACTTTTTATTTTGTTTCAGTCATTTGACTTCGGCCATGCTGGAGCACCACCTTTAATCGAGCAATTGATTATTCTGTAAGCCCAGTACTTATTCTGTCGTTTTGCCGAACCGCTAAGTGACGGGAATAAAACACAGCATCGGTTGTCAAGCAATGCTAGGGGGACAAACACAGACACACAAACACACACACACACACACACACCACAACACACACCACACACAAACACACACAGACACACACATATATATATATATATATATATATATATATATATTATATATATATATTATATATATACATATATATACGACGGACTTCTTTCAGTTTCCGTCTACGAAATCCTCACCAAGGCTTTGGTCGGCCCGAGGCTATAGTAGAAGACCTTGCCCAAGGTGCCACGCAGTGGGACTGAACCCGGAACCATGTGGTTGGTTAGCAAGCTACTTACCACACAGCCACTCCTGCGCCTATAAAAGTCGCATTACTGGATAACGAGGTGTACAGTTTTTATTATTGAATATTCCATTTCTTATTTAATTTTTTTTTCTTTCAGTCCCCATATGAGGTCTGCTAGTGAAGTTGCGTGTCGTCTGTTTATTTTTCGGAATGACGAGATGTGGTTGCGATAACGGACTTTGAATTGGTTTTCCGTGGCAACTATGTATACATATTTATGTTGGGATGTGGAGATTGTGCATTTGTATAGTATGTTCTTTTGGAGACATTGATTCATAAGCGGACAAGCGGATTTTCTACGGCATGTGCAGTTATTTGTACTATCATTATTATTATGTTTATCTCGGGACTTTTTGATTCTCTTTTCATGATGTTCCGTTTGATTGTTAGTGTCTGAAGCATTGTGGAATCAGCGATCTTTTTTATTTGTAGTCTGTCTTTTGTTTATTTTTGTTATTGGCCTTAAAGCTTGTGATGTTTTGTTCTCTGCTAGCAGACGTTTGTATGTTTAATTTCCTGTTTTTGTATTTATGTATGTAGTACTCCATGTTGTAAGATTTTGCGTACGGTATTTTCACTGTGTGCTTATTGAATAAACAGTAGTATTTATGTGTTTAATGCTGCGATGAATTCCTTACCTATCTTGGACGATAGCTGGAGTTCAAAAATTAGATCATACTATTTGACCTCCGAATTTTTGTACCTTTTGTTTGGTTCTTTGATCCTTTTTTGTGTTGTGATTATGCGCGTCTGTATTCCAATTATTTCTATTATTTTGGGTTATATCTGTTTTCCTCCTATGCTTCCTTTGTCCCTCGGGTTTTCTCTTTTTTTATTGTTATTTGTTTGTTGATGTTATTCGTGTTATGTGTGCATTCTACCTTATTTGTGTTTGTGTTATTTGAGGTTTCGTTACTTTCAAACTTGATTTTTCCTTTATTTCTGGCCCTAGTTAACACTTCATTGTAGTATGGTGCATGCTGGTTGAATATTTCCTCTGTGGCTGATAATCTTGGTATTCTGGTGGCTATGTTCTTAATTATTCTCTTGGTTGTGGATGGTGGATGATTGGAATTTACATATATGTATCTTGAGCACTCATTAG
Organism: Octopus sinensis; assembly: GCF_006345805.1. Taxonomy (NCBI): domain Eukaryota; kingdom Metazoa; phylum Mollusca; class Cephalopoda; order Octopoda; family Octopodidae; genus Octopus; species Octopus sinensis. The sequence continues at coordinate 159,292,514 of NC_042998.1, forward strand.
GCTTGTGGTATAGTTCATACAGACCACTTTCCAAATTAAAAGTCACATCTGGAAAGTTTACCTTACGGTAATTATAGTTTATGGTAATAGAAAATCCGAAACGTCTAAAAAATTTATAGAGTTCTTTTCTGTATCTTTCTCGGATATTGGGATGTCTGTTAGCGAGAAGTTTAGATTAAGTTTTTCCATCTTTTGACCCTACGTAGAGGAGATAAACAGCCGACAACTGATGAAGAATCGTTCTTTATGCTACTTGTCTTGTTTTCCAGTACACTGATTCAAACAGTTGCCTCGACCAGTTATCTGGTTTTCTTCAGTGTCATCTAAGGTGTATTCTGTTAGGAACGTAGCAAAGTACAAAATAGAGCTCGTTTACCCTTAGAATTTCCAAATAGCCGGTAATGTTACGGTATACTTCTAAGTCTAGGTTTAGGCATTCATTGTAATCAGATGGGGCACAATTTAAGGATTCTTCGTTAAAGAACATGTGGAATAAGCGTTTAATGACACACAAACACACACACACACATATATATGATGGATTCCCTTGTCGTGAGCGACAAATCAAGGTTCATTAAAATAAAGCATTAATCGTGTTCTATGGACACGGATGTCTCTCGAGGCCTGCTGGTGCCTTGCAAATCTATTGGCTAATTGAACAAGTTGGGGACTCGGTTTCTTTGAGTGCTTGTGGGTCATTTACTTAGCGTGCGGCTTAGTAGTTAGAGTATTCAGCTTATCATCGTAAGGTCGTGAGTTCCATTTCTGGCGACGCGTTGCGTCCCTGAGCAAGACACTTTATTTTTCGTTGCTCCATTCCACTCAGCTGGTATTTGAAATGGCCAGCCTTGTCACACTCTGTGTCACGCTGAATCTACTTGAGAACTATGTTAAGGGTACATGTGCCTGTTGGAGTGCTCAGACACTTATACCTTAATTTCACGAGCAGGCTGTTCCGTTGATCGGATCAATTGCAACCCTTGTCACCGTAACCAACGGAGTGCAAGAATATCACACACAAACGCACGCAAACACACACCACACACACACACACATACACACGTTTGAAGCCACTGTCTTTCACTGGGTCATTGTAATCTGATGAGGCACAACTTGAGGATTCCTCGTTAAAGGACATGTGGAATAAGTGTTTCATGATATTAACATGATTTTGAAGAAATGTGGCATGCTTGGAATTTAATATACGGCTGATTTTCGTTAGGATTACTATTTGCCAGTATCTTAAAGTAGATTTACACAAGAGAAATTAAGGATACTTAGTTTCGTATCGATTGCGATGTTTAAGTCTTTGAATATGTTAGTGAACTCCTTCTTAACAGCATTCATCGTGTGGTCAATCACACTTTGTAATATGAGAAGTCCATCAGCATTGCAAGGAATGAAATCCTTTGAATGAAATCCCTCCGAAAGTAATTTTAGGTTGCGCAATCCTATGAATGCATTACGCAGATCTCAGCCTCATCATATGACCCCATTCCTACATCAAACAATTCAAGACCTTTAGGTTAAACTGTTAAAAAGAATTATCGTAAATTGGCAACAATTTTCTGACATTCCCTGAGACATTAATTTGATTAAAACTTCTGCCGAATTCTAAAGATAATTTTTTTCCTTGAGAATGTGAGAATGGAATTAGTTATTGACGGGTAGAATTCTACTAAATCGAAACGTATAAATTAACGGTAACAGCTATATATATATTATTATGCGTGTATCTATGTGTGTTAATGTATTTGCGCGCACACATACATACACAGACACACACACACACACACATATATATATATATATATATATTATATATATATATATAACAAAGCTGAGTTGTGGGGTATCGCACGAGTGGAATTATATACGAAAGAAGGTTTGAAAATGGAATTTAAAAGATGTTTATTTACTTAACCGGTTTCACTCTTTGGAAAAGGATTGTCAAAAGTAACATATGGAAGTTTGGTTGCGTTAATTATTGGTTGTTGCAAATTGCTACATTACATGTATATATACAGTCTTTGGTAACAGGGACATGTTATGGACATAAAAAAGTACAACAATATGATGAGAATATAAAGAGGTTCAACAAGCTCATTGAAAAAATGGGCAGAAAAGATTAAAACAAATATATTATACATCTCAGAGTAATTTCCAGGAGGAAAAGTTCAGTACAGAATATTATGAATTCAAAAAAATTTACATTAAGATTTACATTAATGTAGTGGTGAGGTTGTTTACTGACCTGTCCGTTTTAGCAGAAATGTGGAATTGAAAAAGATGTACCCGTTTTTTTCTTTTTTTTTGGCTCTCCTTCAAGCATCAATGATTTTGGGGTTAGGATGAGGTGAATATGTGTGTCTCTGCGTGTATGTGTGCGTGCATACATATACATGTGGTGTGAATAGATGTGTCTGTGTGTCTGTAGTATTTGGTCAGATGGTGTCTGTTTGTCAAGTGTGTGTGGTTGTCATGGTGTTGTGTGTGCGTGTGTGTGTGTGTGTGTGCGTGCGTGTGTACGCATGTATGAGTGTGGATGGCATTTGACATGGTGCTGCGTGTGTATATATGTGCCTGTATGGAGGTGAGATTGGTGTGAGTGTGTGTGTCCCTGTGTGCGCGCACATACACGTATACAAGTGTCAGCGTGTGTGTGGGGGCTGTTTTTGATTGGTTCCACGGTGGTGAAAATAGATGTGTGTTGTTTAAAGAATTTTTTGGGGTAGGATGGTGTGTGTATACATGCGTGCCCGCCCGTGCGCGTGCGCGTGCGTGCGCGTGCGTGCGCGTGCGCGTGCGTGCGCGTGCGCGTCTACGCGTGTGTGCGGGCCATACACACACTACATATACATATATACACACACACACACATACATCATACACACACACACCACACACACACACACAACACACATACACACATAATATACACACACACACAACACACATACATACAGAACACACACACACACAATGCACATACATATAATACACACACACAACACACAAATATAACATATATTTATATATAATATACACACATATACACCTAACACATATACATACAATACACATACACAGCATATATATAATACACATACACAATATATACATATAACATACATACACAATACATACATATAATATATATATATAGACAATGCATATACATATATACATATATACATATATATAATGTTTACATACACATACATAAATATACCACATATACACACAATATGCATACATACAATGTATACATATAGATATACACATACATATAACATATATACACATAACATACACATACACAATGCATACATATATATACATATAATGTATATACATGTATCCATACATATACAACACACATACAATATACATATATAAAATGCATATATACATATACATATACACATAATGTACACATACATATAATATACATTTACACAATGCACATACATATATATATATATATATTCACACATATACACATACATATATATATAATGCACACACACACACACAAAATACATACATATAGCGTACACACACATATCTACATACCACACACACACACAAACAATGCACTCACATATACACATATACAATGCATACACACACACAACACACACATATATACATATATCTAAAACATATACACATATAAATACATACACACACACAATGCACACACACGCGCACACACACACACACACAACGCACACACACACACACACACAACCCACACAACACACACACACATACATAACATACATATATATAATGCATGCGTGTGCGTGCCGCGTATATGTGTGGTCAATGCCTGCTAGTGCGCCCTATGTGTGCCGATGCGTGCATGTGTCCGCTTGCATGATACGTTGCGAGTGTGCGCGTGTCTTTGTGTGATTGTTCTGGATGTGTACCTAGGGGGTATGTTAGAGTATGTTTAGTTGTGGTCTGTATTTTTTAATAAGATTACTTTCCCTATTTATTCGTGTTTGGTCTGTGGTGTTGTCCGAGCATTGGTATAGTGGGAAGACTAAGAATTTGGGGGACTTATTGTGTGCACAAAGGTCTAAGTGTCCACTTAGTGGTATCTGTCTTGTGGAGGGGTCCCTCAGTTGTTGTCGGTGAACTGTCATTCTTTCTCTGAGGGTAAGGCTCGTTTGCCCTATGTAGTCTTCGTGGCATCCTTCACACCTTATGACGTAGAGTAAATTTTTTGATGCGCACGTGAAATTATTTTTTATGATGAATGTGTGTCCCGACCGGAACTTGTACGTCGATCCCTCAATAAGGTGGATGCAAGTCCTGCAGTTGGGGCGACCACATTTTTTGATGGTGGGCGGTGAGTTTGTGTTGTGTAATTTTGCGTTGGTGAGGAGGTTTTTTAGGGATTTAGGTTGTCTCTTACTTTTTATTATTTTATGAGCTGCCAGTAATTTTTTCAGGCGTGGGTCTTGATTTAGTTGTGGAATGTTGTTGTATATAATAGTGTAAGCTTCTACATTCCTTGGGTTGTGTGTTGAGAGATAGGGGAGGCTATTTACTGTACTGTGGATGTGTTTAGGTTTTCGTAGGTCTTGAGTGTTGATTGATTTGGCCCGTTCTATTCGGTTGTCTACTAGTGATGCCGGGTAATGTCTTTCGAGAAGAATTGCCCTTAGTTCCCGGAGTCTTCTATTTCGTGTTGTGTCATTTGAGACAATTGTGCAGATTCTTCTCGCTAGGTTGAAGGGGATATTTGTCTTTGTGTGTTTTGGGTGATTGGAGGTGAATAGAAGGTATTGTTTAGAGTGAGTGGGTTTGTAATGGATGTCAGTTTCAATGTTGACGCCTTTTTAATGATTAGAATGTCAAGAAAAGGGAGTTGGTACTGACTATATTCCATTGTGAATTGAATGTTGTTATTTACACTGTTGATAAGGTTTTTGAAGTCAATAAGTTGGTCGAGTTTGTGGGACCATAGGATGAGGCAATCATCTAAGTAGGGTTTCCAGTTCTCCAACAGGTATTTGTGGAAAGACTGCCCGTACTTATATTTGGATTTTTCATAGATATGTGATTCCAGGTAGGCCATCACCAGGTTTGCATAGGTAGGTGCAACTTTCGTACCCATTGCAGTTCCTGAAACGTGTCTGTAAGTGTTGTTATTGAAATTCATGAAGTTGTTTTGCAGAATAAATTTGAGGCCCTCAATGATGAATTCTTTTTTTATTCTTTCCGGGATCTCATTGGGATATTTATCCAGCCAGAATTTAATGGCTTCTAGTCCATATTCATGTGGGATTGTGGTGTAAAGATTAATTACATCAAAGGAAACGATTAAAGTGTCTTTATCGGTATGTTTGGGGAGATGATTTAATAGGTCCAGGTCATCTCTTACAATACTTGGAATTGTGTTTCAGTATTGGTTTTAGATGATATCTATAAAGTTGCTAAGTCTGTGTGTTTCACAACTTGGGCCTGCCACTATTGGTCTCAGTTTGAGATCAGTGGGATGTGGTATAGTGATGCAGGTTGAAGTGGACTTTTTGCAAGCTTCTGTGATAATTTGACTCTTGTGTATTTTTGGAAGCCCATACAGTGTGCTGGTTTTGCAATTAAAGTTTATAATGTAGTCGCATTCCTTTGCTGTTAAGTCATTCCGGTGTTGGTAAATGAGTGCCTTCAGTTTGGTCATTGTTTTGGATTGCTGGTAGTCGATTACTCTTTCATAGTATGTGGTATCCTCTAAAAGGAGAGATACAGAGTTTTTATACTGCTCAGTATTCATAATAACGACCGTACTACCCTTATCAGCTTCCTTTATTGTGACATCATGATTGTCTCGTAGCGTATGGATGATTTCCCATTCTCTTTTACTGGTGTTGGGTTTGGGTTTAGGTTGTGGGAGTTCACCATAAGGGAAGTTTGAGTTGTAATCGCAAAATTTGTCTAAGGCTTTGTTTTTGCCTTTTATGGGATTATAGCTGCTTTTGTTACGGACCATTGATTCGTCGTTATTATTAGTTTCCTTGTCAAAAAATTCCTCTGTGAGGCGTAATTTTCTGCAAAAGTGTGAGATGTCATCCTGTATTTCCCTCAGGTTAGGGTATTGCGGAGTTGGGGTGAATTTTAGTCCTCTTGAAAGGATTTTTATTTGTGGTGTCGACAGGTTTAGGTTAGAAAGATTCACTATTTTTGGTTTTTCGGGGTTGGTATCTACCATCTGGTGTCGTGGAAACTGATGCCCTTGCCTAAAAAAGGAATCCTGGGGGTTCTTCTATCTGCGGTATTTTGGTGTATGTGATTCTTTCCTCCGTTGATATGTTGTCTGTTGAAGAGGTTTTGGTTGTTCCAGGGTCTGGGTTGTTGGTGTGGCCTCCTGGAAGAGTTTTGGTTATTCCAGGGTCTGAGTCCTTTTCCAAAGAGTGAAACCGGTTAAGTAAATAAACATCTTTTAAATTGCATTTTCAAACCTTCTTTCGTATATATATATATATATATATATATATATATATGCTTGAATGCATACGTAAATATGCACAGATACACAAACACACGCATAATTACACACAATATATACGATATATATATATAGCAAGTAATGATCGCAGCCACTTCAAGATGGATGTTTCGTTCGAGCGGAAGCCCGATACATTGCAAGCAGGGCAATGAACCACTACCATCTTCTAGCGACGAGACCAATATACCAGTTTCATTTCGGGCTATTTCTGCTTCTATTCAGTACAGGACACCTCGTCTGCTAGAGATGACAGCATGCAACTGTGCATCGTTAAAGAGCTAGAAGAGACGGCTCCTTGGGATTAAAAATCGCAGGAAATTCCGCTCGAACGGAACAGCCATGTTGAAGTAGCTACGAACATTATTTGCTAGTACAGCTACTGCGTTCACCACTTAGAGAGATTTTAGAAGTAGCAGTTTTGCTTGTTGCAAAACCAGCATATGTGTGTCGCTTGAATTTATATATATATATATATATATATATATATATATATATAATATATATTGCGAGCAGAAGCGATCTACTGCCATCTCTAGCAGACAACGTGTCCAGTACTGAAGAGGGACAGAAATAGCCCGAAACGAGACTATTATGCTGGTCCCGTCGCTAGAAGGTGATAGAGGCTCGCTCCTCTGCTCGCAATATATCAAATGCAGCTGTACATCATTAACCAGCTAGAGAAGATGTCCTCTTGGGATTAAAAATCGCAGTAAATTCCGCTCGAAAGGAACAGCCATGTTGAAGTGGCTACAGACATTACTTGCTAGTACAGCTACTGCGATCATCTCTTAGAGAGGTTTCAGAACAAGCTTTTTAGCTTATATATATATATATATATATATATATATATATATAAGCTAAGAAGAAAAATAAGTGAAAATGCACATTGGAAATCAAGAAAGTAAAGTTTTTTCTTATGAAAAGTAACGATAGATATATACAATTAGATGAACGGAGGTAGGAATAAAAGTCATTATTGTAAATTGTTAAAGAGATTTAAAAGCATACCGGTTTCGTAAAATTACTAATCATTGCTTTCAATGTACACCGATTTATTTATATATATATATATATATATATATATATATATATACGCGTATACATGGTTTGGTGAAAGCTTATGTTTACAAAGGAAAAGTACACAATACATAAAGATAGAGTGTGTATATTATATTGGCAGATGAAAATTATTGAATTGCAATTTTAGACACATAGAACTTTTCTATATTGATCTTCACAATGTTACCCACTATCTATGGTAAAGCACCACTATGTGACTGGCAAACTATAATTCTGTAACGGACAAATAAACATAAAAATAGGAAACGGGGTAATATGTGGTATAATGCTGGTATTATGCACCATGTAGTCCAAATATTGGTTCCAGATTTTGTAGTATATTTCTAACGTTTATAAATAGACATTTTCCCTTGGAGTTCAATTAGAAGTAGTGTGAAGGTGAGCTAAAATTTATGCTCAGCGGACTTTAGGGAAATTCAAGCCACAAGGAAATGAACATTCGAATGGGTTTTAGGTATGCCCCGTATAATATTTCACTTTCTGCTTTTGCATTTATGAATATAAGCGTTGTTCTGTGTGCTGTGTATTCTATTTTTGAAGCCATTTTCTTTTAATGTCATTGTCATAAAAGGCAGCACGAATAAAGAATTCGTTTTCAAAGGGCAGACTGGATATGCAATTACTAATACTCATTATATATTTATATCTTCACCTTAAGTTTTGTTTTTATTCTTTATTTCTGAGAGTAGCACATTCTAAAATAACAGTTTCTCATTATTTACATTAGACGAATATGTGTCCTCATCTTGTTTCTTGTTACCACAACATTCGCCTGATTTACTCTCCAGCCTTCATCAGGTGTTGTGGTTGGATTTTCAACTCAGTTGCTGATGTTGTTGTTGTTGTTGTTGTTGTTGTTGTTGTTATTATTATTATTATTATTATTGAGTGAGAGAGCAGTTCATGCCATCAAAGTGACACTGGGGTAAAATATACGAAGCCTAATATACCCATCATGACTACCTGTGTGATAAGGGTACACCAGGCACATGCATCACAACCATATGTGCGCGACATGGTGATCTCATATCAAGATATACAGCACATGACCTTGCAGGTGGAGCCCAGTTAGAATTTTCTTCAGGTTGAGTAGCCCATCCTGCTCAAAAGGTCCCTGAATAAGGGTGGTTTAAGGATGTTGAAAGAACCACCCATGTTTCCAGAGGTGAATTATTCAAACCCCAAAGAATCCCTCTCAACACATGGCTATGATGCTCCCCCACTACTTCTGCTCGTGATCAGAGATGCACATATTGTCAGCCACTAAGGGACATGCTCAACTGGTTAAGGTCAAACAACTGACAAGCAAATCTGTGGTATTGAGCAGAATATTTGCTGTAGCTCATCTTTTATACCAAGACAAAACAATGTACATGATAACACTTCCAATCAGTTAAGATCAGAAACCATGAGAGCCACTGCCTGGTACTGCATCTATTATTATTATTATTATTATTATTATTATTTTATTATTATTATTATTATTATTATTATTATTATTATTATTATTATTATTAGTATTATTATTATTATTATTATTATTATTATTATTATTATTTATTATTATTATATTATTATTATATTATTATTATTATTATTATTATTATTATTATTATTATTATTATATTATTATTTATTATTATTATTATTATTATTATTATTTATTATTATTATTATTATTATTATTATTATTATTATTATTATTATTATTATATTATTATTATTATTATCGCAATCTTGGGTTTAGTAGCCCGCGCTCTTAACCATTATGCTATATGCCCGTAGGCAGTTATAGAGTGAATTTTAGGGCTTATAAACCTAAAAGTTTTGTATCCTTCCTTAATATTGGTTCCCATATTCTACTCACATCTGCACTAGGTCTGCTTATGAGGTTATTGTATCCTAGCATATATGCTGCCTCTTTTAGTTTTCGTATTTTCCAGTGTCTATTATTTTAACTTCATCCCACAGGAGAAGGTGGTCTCCGCTTTTCCATACATGATCAGCAGTATCCGATTTTACAACATCCCGTGTCACAGTTTTTCGATGTTCCTCTACCCTTATTTTGAGTGGGCGACATGTTCCGCCTTTGTATAACTTACCACAACTAATGGTGGTTTTACTCGAAAGAGATATTTGCGAAGTGTTGTATTACTCTTGAATACCGTCCTGATGTCATATGGACTGCATGTCTTTGTATCTTTTCCGAGAGGCCTTTCACATAGGGTAGACAGACTGTCGTCAGTTTACGGGTCTCATCCTCTCTCCTCTTCCTAATTGGAGTGGATAGTTATGTGTTTCGGGTAGTTGTTGCTTAATAGATCGTAACTTAACTTGATCAGTTAACTTGGTGTGTATCAGGATCGCTACTTATATTCTTTGCTCGATGTTTTAGGCACTGAGCAATCCCTCACTTCACACTGTATGGATGGTGGGAATTGAATTTGAGGTATCGTCCAGTGAAGAAAGGCTTACGGTATATGGAAGTCCTGAATCCATGCTTAGTGCGTGTTATTAATACATCCAGGAATGCTAGCTGATTGTCTTTTCCTTTTTCCATTGTGAACTGTATGGATGGCTTTATTGAGTTCACATGATCTAGCAGGACTTGGACATCTTCCTGGTGGGGGCCAGAGTATAAAGGTGTCATCAAAGTAAGGTTGGCTTTAGTTGTGGTGATCCTAAAGTCAAGTCCTCAAAGTATTCCATGTATATATTGGCTATTATTGGTGATAATGGCGAACTCATAGCTAAACACTCATCCTGTCGATATATCTCAGTATCTACTCTGAAGTAGGTAGTTTCTACACAGAAGGTCAACATTTCCATCAAGTTTCCTATTGGTTTACATCTTTTAGATGTGTCCATCACTAGTTTTTCTTGAATCACTGATAGCGCTTCATCAGTTGGGACTTTGGTGAACAGACTTATCACATCTAGACTTACCATTTCGTTGGATCCAATGGAGGTATTCTCGATCAATTCTGTGAAGTGTGTGGAATTCTTCACATATGATGTTGACTTGTCTGCTAATGGAATGATTATATCCACAAGGATATCAGTGGATGATATGTCCAACATCTACCGCTCACTCTGGGTCTTAATAGAATACCATCCATGTGAATCTTAGGGAGACTGTGCATGTGTGGTAGCTTAATGTAGTGCACATATGATTAGAATATGAGAACCGGTACTAAGGAAGGATACAGAAATATTAGGTTTATAAGCCCTAAAATTCACTCTATAATTGCCCACGGGCAAAGAGCGTTATAGTTAAGAGCGAAGGCTACTAACCCCAAGATTGCGAGTTCAATTCCAGGCAGTGCCTTGATTAATAATAATCATAATAATAAATATAATAATAATAATAATAATAATAATAAATGCCCTGATGCAGTACCAGGCAGTGGCTCTCATGGCTTCTGATCTAACTGATTGGAAGTGTTATCATGTACATTGTTTTGTCTTGGTATAAAAGAGCTACAACAAATATTCTGCTCAATACCACAGATTTGCTTGTCAGTTGTTTGACCTTAACCAGTTGAGCATGTCCCTTAGTGGCTGACAATATGTGCATCTCCGATCATGAGCAGAAGTAGTGGGGGAGCATCATAGCTGTGTGTTGAAAAGAATTCTTAGAGGTTTGGATAATTCACCTTCGGAAACAAGGGTGGTTCTTTCAACATCCTTAAACAACCCTTATTCAGGGACCTTTTGAGCGGGATGGGCTACTCAACCTGAAGAAAATTCTAACTGGGCCCCACCTGCAAGGTCATGTGCTGTTTATATTGATATGAGATCACCATGTCGCGCACATATGGTTGTGATGCATGTGCCTGGTGTACCCTTATCAGACGGGTAGTCATGATGGGTATATTGGGCTTCGTATATTTTACCCCAGTGTCACTTTGATGGCATGAACTGCTCTCTCACTCAATAATAATAATAATAATATCATCAGCAAAAAAATACCTTAGGGTTGGGTTCAAAATACTACTAGGGTACCTGATGGAGGTTGGAGAGTAAATCAGCCGAAACGTTGTGGTAACAACAAACAAGATGAGGATACATATCTGTCTTATGTAAATAATGAACAGAATTCCTCATCTTAAAAATATAGAACAACAGTTTCTCATGTAGATATATTGTAGCAGACGTATAGATGTTCCACTGTTTATGTTGTTTGTTTTTTGTTTCTTTTTTCTTCATATTCCCCTACGTGTATAAAGTGAACATCTTTTTTGATAAGAGTCAATTGATGATCATTTGCTGAATGAGACACGAGCATATATTTTTGTGAACACGTCGCCTCTAGAATCCAGATATCATGTCTGGAAAAAAATGTGTGTACGTATACATACAATATATAGTAGTGGTAATAGTGGTAGTAGTAGTATAGTAGTAGTATAGTTAGTAGTAGTAGTAGTAGTAGTAGTAGTAGTAGTTAGTTGTTGTTGTTGTTTGTTGTTGTGTGTTTTGTTGTTGTAGTAGTAGTAGTAGTAGTAGTAGTAGTAGTAGTAGTAGTAGTAGTAGTACCATCATCATCATAAGCTGAAGTTTCTTAAATCGTAGCTCTGAATTCCATGTTGTCTGTTACTTTAATATTCCGAACAGTGATAAAATATACACGATAATATGCACAAAACCATTAAAATATGATTAGTCATTGCGATTTGATTGGTTGCTCCATCCCAAGAAACGTTAGAAAACACATCACACAATCATGTGTTCAATTGTTTATACACAGAACATTGATATTTTCTTCTATTCAGTGTAAAGCATAACATCCCATTTTTCATGTCTTTAGTGTTATTTGTGTAAAGCACAAGCATGCAGGTTTTAGTGTTTTGGTGTTTCGGTGTTTCACTTCCTTGTATGACGAAGCAGGATTTGGTAAAACTATTACGTGAGAGAAATAAAATATTCTCGCCAACTAGTATTTGGAAATACTTCAGTAAATATCGGTGGAAATGTCTGGAAATATAAGCAAACTCCAATTGCACAAAGCCATTCTTCGAGAGACAAATTTTGCAACGCATATTCTGCATTGTACCTCTTTTATAAGTGTTACATATTATCAGTCTTTAAACTCCATATATATTTCGCTAGTGAGGTGACGAGTTGTCTTTCTGAGTGTCTGAATGCATACAAACATGTTGCGAGAAACTTATTTATCATTTAACCCGATATAGCATTCCGTTTGGGAATGGAATAAGAAATATGTATATATGTATACATACAAAACGAGAGAAAGCAAAAAGTGAATACTTTCAGACGATAAATATTTAAGTATAAATACATAGATATTTATATTAATTTAAACAGAATACAAACGAGGAAGCGAAGGAAGAAAGATGTGATAAGTACAACAGTGTTTCTGGAGGGCTTGGAGATCCATCATAATGTTGGTAGATTTAGTTCATCAAAACTTGCAGCCGTAATGGAAGCAATTAACATTGGATAAATCGAGCCTCTTTCATTAGGGTTGAGAAGATCTTACATTCCAGATCATGATTTCACCTTTCAACTTCTGTGAATTATGGTCTGAAATAAGATTTTCTCTAACCTGATGACGGAGGCTCCATTTATCCAATGTTGATTGCTTCCATTACGACTGTATGTTGTGATGAACTACATCTATCAATATTCTGATGGATCTCCGAGACCCCAGAAACAGCTATTGGACTTATAACACCTTTCTTCCTCCCATTTAATTTTCTCTGTCGCTTGTATTTTGTGCATGTTGGCTTTATCAGTATAAATATCTATGTATTTATACTTAAATATTCATCGCCTGAAAGTCTTTACTATTTGCTTTCTCTCGTCTTGCATGTGTATATATATATATATATATATATATATATATATACATACATATTTTGTATTTCATACCCAAACTGTAATATTTAATATATCTAATTTGTTTATCTGCATAACTGCCTCCATACCTGCTCAACTTGATCCCTCTTATAGCCATTCTTTACTCCGTGGAATTGATCCATGGTAAAGACATCGGAGTTTAAGTTTGAATCATTTGAGCGCTACTAAGTCTGCTATACTGAGAATATCTGGATCTCATCTATCATATATATATATATATAGATAGATAGATAGATAGATAGATAGATAGATAGATAGATAGATAGATAGATAGATAGAGAGAGAGATAGATAGATAGATAGATAGATAGATAGATAGATAGATAGATTGATAGATAGATAGATAGATAGATAGATAGATAGATAGATAGATAGATAGATAGATAGATAGATAGATAGATAGAAAGATAGACAGACATACAGACAGAGAGACAAACAGACAGACAGATACATACATACATACATACATACATACATACATACATACATACATACATACATACATACATACATACATACATACATACATCTAATACAGACACACACTCACACCTATAATATATATCATATACCCTCTATAGATATCATTATATGTTTCTACAGGCTACATGTTTAAAGAAAGTGTTTTGCTAATCTTTTTCCTCACCGGACAGCAGAACTTCTATCAGAAAAAAAGCTGATAATATATACATTCTGGCAAATATGGAGAGCAAAAAACGGAAAATATCGTAAACAACCTAAACATAAATGATTCGATTACTATATCCTCTGCAAGTAAAGCATTTACATAAAAGTACACTTTTAGAGATTAACAACAAAAATGTAATTCAAAGTCAAATTGAGATATGAGTTAACATTGATTGTAGTCACATATATCTCGCAAATGTAACGAAGATATTTCGTCGAGTAAACCCTTGGCGTCGTCCATGACGGTGAATAAACTCAAGTTCAGGGCGATAATATAATAATATATATGGATAATATGATAATATATAAACGATAAGCGGAATTCGAAATAATAAAGAGAAATTATATATTAGCGAAGCACGTGCGCGCGTGCACAGAAACAGACGCACACGCACCGACACTGACATACCACTTGCATGCATACTCACATACGCATATATATATATATGTATATGTATATATAGATATAGATATAGATATCTCTCTCTCCCTCTCTCTCTCTCTCTCTCTCTCTATATATATATTATATATATATATATATATATTATATATATATAATATTATATACAAGAATTGTATTTGCGTATGAAGTATATGAAAGTATATATACACATGCATTTCCAAGAAAGTTTATCTTATACATGTAAAAATATATACATAGATATATATACATAAGATACACACATATACATATAAATATACTTATATAGACAGATATAGATACATACACACACACGCGCACACACACAGGCACACACATTCACACACACACACGCATACACACGCACACACAAACATACACACAAACATATATATATATATATATATGCATGCCGTCATACATACAAATGTACCCAAGAAAACCCGCACATATGCGTGTATTGGTGTGCACACCAGCACCAGCAAATTTACGATGTTCGTAAAAGCAAAACATGATTGTAGTCTATTCGTGATGGAATGTTGGAAGGAAATTTATGCCTGTGGGAGAAAGTTTACGTTCGAAAATTACGTTAGTCATGTAGTTGTTTGTATCTCTCTGCCAATGTAGTTGTGTGTAGTTCTCTTCTTGTATGTGTATGTATGTGGGGTGCATGTGTGGGTGCGTGTGTGGGAGCGTGTGTGTGTGTGTGCGTGTGTGTGCATGTGTGTTTCCGTATATCTTTACATATTTTATATATCTACAAATTACATATACTTACTGAAGAATGTGCGTTTGCGTGCGTATCTATGTATGTACATATGTATGTATACATATACATTTATTTATGCATTTACATATAAGTATATATATATAATATAATATATATATATATATATATATGTACATGCGTTCAGAGAGGTGAGACTGGGAAAGAGAGTGGCAGAGGAAGCAATAGGAAACCAGATAGATAGATAGATAGATAGATAGATAGATAGATAGATAGATAGATAGATAGATAGATAGACAGACAGACAGACAGACAGACAGACAGACAGACAGACAGACAGACAGACGGACAGACAGATAGATAGACAGGCAGGCAGTTAGAGCGATAGACGGATAGGCAGACAGATAAACAGATAGACAAACAGATAGATAGATAGATAGATAGATAGATAGAGAGAGAGAGAGAGAGACAGAGAGACAGAGACAGACAGACAGACAGACAGATAGATAGATAGATAGATAGATAGATAGATGGATAGGGATAGATGATAGATAGATAGATAGATAGATAGATAGATAGATAGATAGATAGATAGATAGATAAGAAAGATTCAAAGTGTATAAAAGAAAAGATATAAATCTATAAGACAAAAAGAATGTGAGAAAGTACATTAAGACAAAACAGAGGAATAGACGCAAGCAAAGCCTAGCGGATACAGCTAATCTATGCAGGCTGAATGATTAATATAATCCAATAGTAGGTATTAAAGTACTTTGTAGATTACAGGTGGGGAGGAAAATGTTTGTTTAACCTGAACAAGCAAGCTTTCTGTGATCGCCGCGGCGTCTAACATGACGGTAGAAATGTTGTATATTATGGCGGCGTGGCAAGAGAATGGGAAGGTTTGATGATAAGTTTTCGTGAAGGCATATATTTGTGTATTTGGGCATGTGTATATTTGAGCGTGTTTGTGTGCATGTTTATCTATATATCTATATAAGTATCTATGTACGTATATATATATATATATATATATATATATATATATATGTAGGTATGTATATACACAAATACACACCACACACACACTCACACACACACACATGCATACATGCATGTATGTATGACTATATGTGCGTGAATCTATTTGTATTCCCCTCTGCCGCGTGGTAACAAGTGTGATATTGTGTATGTCCCTGTCTTGTGTTACTAGCAGAGTGCATACAAGTATTGTAGAAAAGTCACACTTCGTTGAGTGAAACGAGTAAAAGTTATATATATATATATATATATATATATATTATATATACACTGATGTGTCTGGGGAGAGTCGTTTTCTTTTTGTGCCTTATAAGTAACACACTCACCTTATTTTGTTTTTATTTCCTAAAGTTTTCGTTGCGTCTTGCAACCTTTTCAATAGTATTTTCAAATTTATATATAGATATTATATTTTGTGAAATTTGATTTAGTATTTGTAAATTGAATTTTCCTGTAGTTTGGAATAATATTACCTATATATATATTAAATATACATATATATATATATATATATATATATATAATATATATATATATATATAATATATAGGAGTGGCTGTGTGGTAAGTAGCTTGCTAACCAGCCACATAGTTCCGGGTTCAGTCCCACTGCGTGGCACCTTGGGCAAGTGTCTTCTGCTATAGCCCCGGGCCGACAATGCTTGTGAGTGGATTTGGTAGACGGAAACTGAAAGAAGCCTGTCGTATATATATATATATATATATATATATATATATGAATGTGTGTGTGTGTCTGTGTTTGTCCCCCTAGCATTGCATTACGACCGATACTGGTGTGTTTACGTCCCCGTCACTTAGCGGTTCGGCAAAAGAGACCGATAGAATAAGTACTGGGCTTACAAAGAATAAGTCCCGGGGTCGATTTGCTCGACTAAAGGCGGTGCTCCAGCATGGTCGCAGTCAAATGACTGAAACAAGTAAAAGAGTAAAAGAGTAAAAGAGTATATATATATATATAATTGAATCGCAAGACTGCCTTCTGGACTGCTCCCTGGTTGGTGGTGAATGATGCAATGACATCAGATGCATCGCAGAGTGCAGAAAGCCTCATCAGGTGACGTAACGTGTAGATCTTATAGCTATTGAAGCATGTTACGTCTTGATGAGGCTAGTTGCACCCCAACCTCCCTATCAATCATTTATAATACACTCAACGTGCATCTTGGAATTCCTGACGTGATCGAGTAACGAAAGCGCAGTAATGTGGATGACGTCAGGTAGCCAGAAGTGGTGAACGTGCTCTACAGGCACACTACCTGGAAAATAACACATTTTTCTTCAATGGAAAGAATTACATCCAAATTAAAGGCACTACCAAGTAGTAGAGGAAAACTATAGCACTGAATTTAGAAAATACATTGAAAGGCATGGAAGAGATACCATGACGATTGTTTCATAATCTAAACAGAATCTCCAAATACTCTGGAAGAGTTCAATATCCTCTTGAACAACCTATACCCATCTCTCCAATTTACAAAGGAGATGAGTAGTATCAAATTACCATTCCTAAATATAATGGTAATTAAAAAGGACACCACCATTACCACAGATGTATACTATAAACACAGGGGTACACATCAATACCTGAATTTCAAGTCATGCCATCCATCACATACAAGACGCAACATCCCATACTGCCTAACCAGAAGAATTTTTACCATTGCAGAAGATGCGAATACGAGGAATAAGCACCTAACAGAACTAAGAGAATTTTGCTCAAGCAAAAATACCTGTCACTACTTATAGAAAATAGCATGCAGCGGGCTATAAAAATACCCATACCGCAACTGAGGGTAACCCAAAGAAGAGGAAAACAGGAACAAGTCATTCCATTTATAGTGACACATAACCCATATCACGAGAATATCTTAGCATTGCCAAAGCAAACCTACCAATCATTGCTCAAAGTAATGAATTTAAAAGATATAATCACAGATCGAGATATGGTTCTTAGTAAAAAACTATTAACAAAGGCAAAGTTTGATCTTAGCAACAAAGACCAATCATTCACTGTATCTGCTGCTGCGACCACTACCACTAATAACAACAACAATACTAAAGGTGCCCATGATGACGATAGCAGGAAAATATCAGCTAAGTCAAGAGAAAAGTCAGTAAACATAATCTTATTTTGGGGTTTAAAGTTATATTACCACAGCTACTCCTACCACCAACAACACCAACAACACCAACGGCAACAACAACAACGACGACGACGGCGATGACAACAATAATAAAGGAGATGATAATAGCGATGATAATTAAAATGTAAAAATCGTCGGGAAGTGTTGTTTACAACATCTTAATAGCTCACAACTACTGCTTTATACAGGTCTCTTGACATGTTCAACAAACTGTGAAGCCTAAACCAAACACCAACTTAAGTAATTCAGTAAAATCACACACTGATTGGTCAGAATACAGTTTGCAAAAATTAACATTCTGGAACCTATACAGTTTAGCCAACTCGCCACAGTTGTAAATTGTAAAAGCATAGCTGTCACCATTACTACATGAACCTGAAGATTGTATAGTTTAGTGCATGAACGTACTAGTTCAATCAGAATGGACATTTAATATTCTATCATTTCATTATATTGTATTATCTTATATTATTATAAGATTGTAAATAAATGAGAAAATCAAAGTTGGAATTTCTTTGAGTAATATATTCTTCTATACACAATCATACACACACGTGTGTGTGTGTGTGTGTGTGTGTGTGTGTGGTGGTGTGTGAGTGTGTGTGTGTGTGTGGTGTGTGTGTGTGGTGTGTGTGTATTATTCTTTTACTTCTTTCAGTCATTAGACTGCACAAGGCTGGGGCACCGCCTTGAATTTTTAACCCAATGGATCGACCCCAGTATTTACTTTTTGTGCCTGGTACTTATTCTATCGAGGTTTTTTTTTTTCGCCGAACCCCTAAGTTATGGGGACATAAATACACCAATACCGGTTGTCAAATGGTGGTAGTGGGACAAAGACACCGTTAGGTTATTAGATGTTATATTTCCAAATTATCTCAACAGACTGAGATAATTTGGAACTATAACATCTAATAACCTAACAGTATGTCTTTTCTACTCCTCTGATGAGATTTTGCCCAATACAATGATTTAATTATTATAATTTAATCTTTGGGCAAGGGAATGTGTTAGTTTATACGGTTAATAAATTATATTAATGTTACATCTCCATTTCCTGTATTGTATTATATATGTGTTTGTGTGTGTGTATATATATATATGAAATAAATATATAGTATAAAATATATAATGTATATACACACACACACACACACGCACACATATATATATATATATATATATATATTATATATATATATATATATATATATATATATATATATGGCACTCCATCGGTTACGACGACGAGGGTTCCAGCCTGCTCGTGAAATAAGCGTGCAAATTGTTGAGCACTGCGCAGACACGTGTACCCTTAACGTAGTTCTCGGGGAGATTCCGCGTGACACAGAGTGTGACAAGAGTGACCCTATGAAATACAGGTACAACAGAAACAGGAAGAAAGAGTGAGAGAAAGTTGTGTTGAAGGAGTACAGCAGGGTTCGCCACCACCCGCTGCCGGAGCCTCGTGGAGCTTTAGACGTTTTTGCTCAATAAACACTCACGGAGCCTGGTCTGGGAATCGAAACCGCGATCCTATGACCACGAGTCTGCTGCCCTAACTACTGGGCCATTGCGCCTCCACACACACAAACACATATACACAAACACACGCGCACACACACACACACACACACACACACACACACATATATATATATATATATATATATATATATAACAGTGAAAAGAAGACAAGCAAAATTCTTTAACACATCTTTAATTATAAGTTACACATGTTTCCGTACCATCTCCAATTGCATCTCCAGCTTATGCGAACATTCTAAAAGAGAAATTACGTAATACATGCAGTTTTGGGCATTGGAGAGGCATTATCCTCAGATTTGCATCAAAGACATGCTATTACATTCTGCGTCTATCAGACCTGGTTGTTATGAAAGGTCTGATAGATGCACAATGTAATAGCATGTCTTTGATGCAAGTCTTCTTTTCTCTTTTCATTGTCTACTTTTCATTGGACTATTTATTCTTCACCAAACTATGTGACGGCATACTTGGATTTCTACACCAGAGTTCCAGCCTTAGCTTGGATCTCAACAGTGTTGATAGCCCAGTATTCTGGTTGAGTGCTTCTCTGGAAACCCAACATCACACCCAACTGACTTTATATGTATATATATATATATATATATTATATATATATATTATTATATATATATTATATTATATATTATATATTATATATTATATATATATATATATATTATATATTATATATATATATATTATATATATATATATATATAATATATATATATATATATATATATATATATATATATATATATATATACATATATATATGTATGTAAATAACATAAACTTAGATTCATCACTGAAATGCACCGTTCGCCATTTTTCTTGAGACCACAACACATGTTCGGTTGCAAAGGTAAGACGACACATTTTTGGAGCTGATCAGTGGCTTCACTGCTGGTGATCTTGCTTGTAGGTTATGTTCAACTAAACGATGAGACAAGTTTTTCGAGATAGCGTTTTCTTCAGTACAATGCTCATTTCTCGAGAAACAGCAGCAGCAGTTTTAAATCTGTCCTTTTTAACCAACTGTACCATAGCACGATCTTCTCTCTTGGTCGTTTTTCTTGGCCTATCTGTAGACTTTCTTGCTTCACACGAACCACATTCATCGAAGACCTTAAGAATACCGTGAACAACACTTTTTGACTTGTTAACAATCTTTGCAATAGACCCAATACTTAAATTATCCTTCTTTCGAAGCTTAATAATCTGCTGACGAATTGATAACGGAGTAAGTGGCATTATATTAAAAAAGTACACTGCAGATATTCTTACTAATGTTTAGTAAACGAACCGTCACGTAAAAAAATTCAAAACATTAGAGTTCGACGGTTAAATATACTAAAACGTGGAGTAAAAGCAACCGTTCTGATCATTTTGGCCGCCATGGGTTTTGCAGTAAATCACTAAATCATTCATAACTTTTGTATTATCCTCTCAAATTACACCAAAATCTCAGACAATAACAATTAATATCGTATTTATTGTCTGTGAAAATTATAGAATATAAAACAACTTTGATAAAAACTTATACCTACTTTTCTGACGAAAACAATGCCGTTCTGAACATTTTGGCCGCAACTGTAAATCTTGACAGCTTTGTCTCTATTACATATCCGCTATACTCATCTGGAACATGGATCCTGTTTCCACGACACACCAAAATTTTCGAGAGATTACACCGGAGGTGTCTAAAGCATACACTACACGTCTGTTAGAAATTTGTTACACCTGGCACAGAAATGCTAGGAAAGACGACCTGTTTCAATATGTTCATGAAAAAGATTTTGTGAACATCAGCACTATTCATTGAGAACTCATACGAAACAAATTAATGACGGTTTATAACAAGGAGTAACAATAGCCCGTTGTTGAGGTGAATTGGAAACACCATACGATACTAAAACATTATATCCAGAAATTGTAGGATGTTGAAGCTCTGTACGGCTGAG
>NC_042998.1:159319544-159344544 GCF_006345805.1 Octopus sinensis
TGGCTGGTATTTTACTTCAGCGGCCCCTGAGGGATGAGAGGCATATACAAAATTTATCCTCGCCATAATCACCAGCCTCGTTGCCGTCGTCGTCGTCGTCGTCATCATCATAGTTGTCGCCAATGTTATTTGAATCAGTATGTTTAAATCCAGCCTCCAAACGTAATTTGCTTCTTTTTTTTTTTTGCTTATTATTGCTTTTTTTTTTGTTCCCCATTATCCAATTATTGATTACTTGAAGTTTGTAATACGTTCTTCTGCTGTTAGTATAGTCAATATTGCATCTTCTTCCTTTTCTTTTCCTTTCTTTTCTTTCTTTATTCTTTTTCTCTCCTCCTTCTCATTCTTCATCGGCTTCTCCATTCTTCTTCTTCAGAATCAGCTTATTTACGGTATTGCAGGTGAACACCACAAAATATTACTGTCATTCTTACTGTTTGCTACCGCTGGTTTCTGATTGTACTATTCTTTTACAGCTGGAATTACTGCTTAGAAGTTGCTGGCTGATTATACCACGCTTCATAAGAGATTTTTCTGAATTTTAATCTTTCTGCCCCCTCTCTTTTTGTGTGCGTGAGAGAGAGAGGGGACTACATATATCTATGTGTATATCTATCTATCGACCTATCAGTTTTGTTATTAGTAGCTGGATATCCGGATTACATTACAACTACTAGTTTCACCATAACATTACTCTTACGGCAGTCTTAGGTAAAATCCATTGTTTTACCTGCTGCTCTTAATTCCTCTATCTATAACTTTATCTGCTTATAACCTACCTGCTTATACTTATATCGATCCATATATTCATCTATCTATTTCCCTCCATATTTATCTCTCCAGCTATGTGCATAACTAGTTACTTACCTATCTATTTATCTTTCTGAATGTCAGTCTATTTTTCAATCTATCTATATTTAACTATGACTTATTCGCTTATGTTCTCCTCCTCCTACTCATCTTCCCCCTCTCTTTCTCTATCTATCTATCTCTCCTATCCGGAAAGTTAACTGTCTAACGATCTTCCCATATTACTATAGAATATGCTCGTCAGTGATGCCATACGACATTTAAAAACTGCCTGCAGTGATCTTATGTTACTTCCCTCATCTTTTCTTCTGTGACAGAACCTGTCAATATCACTATTTTAGTGGAAGCTTCCGTTGACGGCAGAATCTTACAAAGGAAATATTTTTCCTGGATCAGTCAATTATCCAAAATGTTGGTATCAATACTGCCATTGTAAAGCCATTATTCTGTGATAAAGCACTGTTTAATATATTTCTTTAAGTTTAGTCTTATGTATTTTCGCCCCTCTGTTTACATCGTTGTGTGAAACGCAGAAAATAGAGAGGCTAAATGTAAAGGTGTGTGATTTGGGAAACAGTTTTTTCACCCCAAGTTCAGTTACCGAACAGTTCTGTGGGCCAAACCTTTCCTTATATCAACTGAAAAGGTTATTAATTCAGCACTTACTCAGCCATGGCATCCACTGAGAAATTTTGGATTCCATTAGTGTTTCTTGCTGTTGTAGACTTCAGCATGTAACTCGTGAGTTTTAATAAAATTAACCGTGAATTGATTGTCAAAATAAGCGAAAGTAGAGACAAAGAGTCTGTCATTGAACATTCATTTCGGAGTATTTGTAATTTCGGATATAATTGTTCTGCATCATTTACAAATGTGAAGATTGGTCATTCGGTCTTTCTAAGACTTTCAATGGAAACAGGTGCTTTTCCAACAATCATGAATGGAGAATAGCACCAAATGACTGTTTATAGTTAAACCATCCGAACACAAGTTTTCTGCGACATATTTTATTTCAAACAGCATAGCTTTATCAAAACTTATTTGGTGTATTCCCACGCGTCCTTCTTTCTACCTGTTTGCTCATCATTTGTTGAATTTCCATTGGTCGTGGAATTTATGTGTAATATATATTAAGCAATAAGTTCTTGCTATGTTAGTGTCTTTTATTCTAGATTACAAGATCTCTTAGTGTTATATCAAGCCAATTTCCATAGATTTGTTTTTAAATATGCATTTTAGTGACTTTCGGATAAACGTCAGCATTCTTGTACTAGCATCCAACTATTAGCTTTCTTACAGTTCAGGTGAAACTTTCAAAATCGGTTGTGTAAATTTTACTGCCGATAGTGATACAGTGCTTCTTTTCATCTGTATTAATCATTATTCGTCTTGACTGACAGTCTTTTCTTTTCTGATTTTAGACTAAAATGCCTTAAGATATTTCCGTGAAAGGCTCTACATATGGAGATATTTCTTTTCTCTGTCCATCATTGAGGATTAGAAGCAAGCATATTCTATTACTTGCGGTGTACTTAGTTTTGTTACTCTTCAACCACTGTATTTAAATTTTCACTGATTTGGGGATTGAGTTTACGCCTACTAGTTAACTAATCTATTGTAATTTTAAAACCTAATCAACGTTTATATCTTATTCTCCCGTAGGACAATTAGGTAGTAGAGATTGGAAATTTTAAAATTCAAGGCTTCCATATAGTGAACATTGTTGTGCTCATAGAAATAACAACGAATGAGAACAAACTACCCCAACTGATTTAGCTGAAAGGTCGGTTCCAAAATGCAAGAACATTACCAAATATGGCAGGCACCTGAAAAAGGCTAGGACAAAACGTTGTGGCTACAGTACCAAGATTAGAACCCTAGTCCGATTATATCAATGTGAAATAAGTAGTTAATGTAGTTTTCACGATGACAGTTTTTCACTCAAAGTCTTGAATTAGTGTTTTGAAGTTATTAATTTCTCCTCGAGAGTTTAGAGTATAGAAACTGCTATGTATATTACAGAATAAACATAGTAACACTGCTAAAGCATTATTAATTTATAAGTAGAATTGCTGTATAGTTTAGTTAGCTGATACATAGTTACATTAGTTGTAGTTCTGCTTTGAACTTATTATTTAGCTTACCCCTTATGAAGAAACATAAATATCCAGTTCTATAGCATAGCTGATTGATGTTTTCTTCAATTCTTGTTATCCATCGTTGAAAGATTTAATTACTCTGTGCACTGCACGTATCTCCTAGGTGTTCTTTGTGAGTGATAGCAACACTGCGTAGTACATGTATTGATTGTCTGTATTATCACATATTGTTTCTCTCGTCAATAACTTTTAACATATTGATTGTCTAATATGTGTTATCACATTGTCTCTATTATCAATAACTTTTAACATAGACTGGTTAGTGGTTTTCCATTCTCTCATCAAAAAATTATTTGTTGTTTAATTATATCTTAGAAAAATCAGAAAATTCGGTCTCAACCTACAATTTAAAGATTTTTCTAAAATATAGCAAAACATAATAGTTTTTGGCGAGAATATGTAAAACTACCAAACCATCTCGTATTAAAAATTAATAGCATTCGAAACAATGAAACAATATATAACATGGTTACATTTACATAGAGTTTTTATATAATTTTCAAATTGTATATACACTATGTTCGTATGTCTGACATCAGTTCCATACGGTAAATATGGATGTTGAAGGATCTCTCTCTCTTTCTCCCTTTCTCTCGCTCTCTCTCTCTCTCTCTCTCTCTCTCTTCTCTCTCTCTCTCTCTCTCTTTCTCTTTCTCGCGCTCTCTCTCTTTTTCTCTTTCTCTTCTCTTCTGTTTTCTAATGAAGCTTATGATTGTTTTTGGCGTCTTCATAGTATCGATAACATTAATAAGACATACTTAAATATATGTTATTCGTGTTGAAATCACCCCTGAGAAACTTCTACCACTTAATATTTTAACATCATAAAAGTTAGAATAAGAATAGCTACATGTAACAGTTATTTTTACAGCAATGAAAGATGTCTGTTGTCGAAGTTGTTTATCAGTGAATTGGTTCAAGTTTGGATGAACTTTGTCCCAATAATTCTTTAACGGCTTCATATAGCCGATAGAAGTATTTTCATAGATTTATCGATAACGCCGGAGTAAATACTGAATTAAATGTAAAGACAAATTGAAATACGAAGAATACTTACGCCATCTTAGATAACGCACAGATTTGAAGATTTGGTCGTACTATTGGTGTCGCTGTTGGTGTTGTTGTTATCAGTGTCTGCCAAGAAAGAAAAAGTGAAATCCTGCGTGGCGAAATGTAGTTTTTACAGACCAGCCATTATTTCGAAATTCACTCGTGTACTGATGGCACACCGATACTTTCATATATCGCATATGTTCTCAAATCAAAACGCCTTCTCAAACAAAAGGACATATTGCATAGCGTAGTATTTGATATTCCATACCCGAGAAAAAAACAGGTGATCTTAAGGTTCATAACTCCAGTTTTTGTCTACTTGCTCTGTGTGTGCATAGACAATCCGTAGTTGCAGTATGGTCGAATGTAATTAAAAAAGAATACAACCTTATCACACATACTGTGTCTCACTGATTCTGCCTGAAAATTATGTTAAGAGTACACGTAACTATTGAATGCTCAGCTACTTACACGTTAATTCAAGAGCAGATAATTCGATTGATCGAAAGACTGGATTTTCAATGTTGAACGACGGAGATCCATCACAGCTAGTCCTCGAAATTCATAAGTTCAAATTTCGTGTCGAACGAACTTTCGAAACTTCGAAAATTATGGAAATAGACTGTAAGAATATTGAGGACCACCAGTGCTGCTCAGTCAAGACTGATCTAGGACAAATAAGAGAGTCAACTATTTCTGAATATTGGTTCTTAGTATTTAGTTAATGAAGTAAAGATTAAGAATATTGAATTGTGTATAGTCCACATATTTATCGCCAGGAAACAGCCATGAGAGAAACTATTCTGTCTAGAGAGCACTGAATATTCCAAGCTCTGCTCAATAGAGAAAATCATCAAAAAGCAACAGCTGAAGAAAAATGGCTTCAATTTAAATATATCGCAGGTCAAGGACTCTGCAAGAACACTAATCAAGCAATGGGTTACATCTAAGGCGGCAAAATATCTTAAATGCCTGCAATATTAAAAGGCTAATTTAAGATAAATAAACGTTAAAAGAAAATACTATTAGTCGATGCTTGATATTATATTCATCATTGTTTTTGGTCTGAAAGGCCAACAAATTGGGCTTTAACCTTTACTGAACATTTCAGAGAAAGTGTAGCTTCGCCGTAACAGTAAGAATATCTGGAAGGAAAATCAAAATATCTAAACGTTTGTGAAAATTAGTCATTGAGATGGATTGAATAAATATGAAAATCAGTGGTTAATACTTAATAATGCAATTAGTTATTATATAACAATTTGTTGTTGTGATAACCATGAAGAATTAGTATCCTCAAGAAATAAACGAAAACCGATGACCCACATCTTACAAAATCCTTCCCGCAGCGTAGAATGATGGAAATATGCAAAACTTTTCAAATGAGGTTCATTGGAGTTTAGTAATCAATTGTCAGCTAATATATCTAACAATAGAGACTTGTCATACACAGACTGAATATATTTGAAAAGAAGGGGAAAGATATACGCAAACGTTTACATGCATACTTGCATATACACATACTGACAGATACACACATTGATAAAGAGTAAAAACGCACAAACATACATGCATACATACATACATGCATACATACATACACACATATATTTACGTGTATGATTGTTTAGTTGAAATTGTTGGAGCATTACCATGAACGCAATGTTACATTCCACCCCTATTTAGCCTAACGCCGTACAGTGTTTTTATTAATTAATGCACATGCATATTGTCTCTGACTACAGAGAGAATATCGGCTAATAGATATTTATAGTGAACTCAAACTAGGATAGAATTTACTTGTTCTAATTTGCATAACAACGCAAGTGTTGGCAGCGTGAATTAATTTATTAATAGAAATTCTTCATGGCGTTATGATAAATAGATGTATAAGGTAAATTTATGAGCAAATTAGTTTTGATTAAATAGACATGTCTGTTTTGCTTTATGGTCATAGAGAGGAAAATGTGTTTTAACTTCGAATCTACTTTTCACAGTGATGCTAAAAGCCCTATATACTGAGCGAAATTCTAGTTGTTGTTGTCATCCCTGCCCACAATGCTACTTGGCTTTTGCTGTACCACGGTCAATTGGTGACCCCCTTGACCCTCTTTAGATTTCTATTGCATAATATAGTTTGAACGTATTTCTTTATATGTATTTTCGCAACTGTCTGCCGAACAGTAACGTGAAACTCTGAATAACAGTTTGTGAAGTTGGTGCGTTGACAGCAGCAAGAGAGCCCTTTAGCTCTTATTTCTAGCAGTGTAGTTGTTCTAACGCCCTCAGTCATATTTAATGACATTCGTTATTTTCCTTTTTGGTGAAATCCTGCTAACTAGCTGCCTCATTTAATTATTTGTATACACATTAGCGATTCGTTAAATCATCCATAAATTATGGCTGTGCGGCAGCTGGCGATCTCTGTCGACCCTCCTAAAGATGCTTCAACCTAAAGCTGAAACCTTACGGTAAAGGGATATCACAGTCGCCAGTTTCCGGCCATCTACGGTCGCTTCCGGCATGCTTGTATACAATTATATTTGTTGACAGCAGCAACATAGCCCTTTACCACTTATTTCTAACAGTGTAGGTGTTCTTATACAGCTGTAATAATGAAGTCAAACTAAATAGTGTTATATTTTGAAATCATTTAATACGTACGTTTCGGGTTTGCATAATATATACTAAGGAATGCACTCATTGCGTAAACTTTCAGTTAAGGCATTTGAAGTGGTTTGCTATATTTGACTAGAGTCGAAAATTCTGATACTGTGCACCACTTCTAAGTGTAACACGAAGTATGAATGCATGTATGTATGTATGTATGTATGCAGGCATTCATGCATGTATGCATGCATACATACATACATACATACATACATACATACATACATACATACATACATACATACATACATACACACATACATACATACATACATACAATACAATACATTCGTATATGGTTGTTATATTTGTATATATGTATTTGGTTGTTATATATGTTTGAAGAAAACTCAGTTGCCTACAAATATACGTACATTTAAGACAACTCAGTTGTGTATGATGTATAAATAACAAACATATCCATTACTTCACAGAAGATAGTTTCGGACAACAGACCCTTGAGTTATAGGCCCAGCATGCATCTATTGTGTCACTGACTAAGTAAATATTTGTATTATTCTTTTAACGTCCGTTCTGAGCTGCATCACTTATATTACATCATCTGTCAAGCTATTTATGTATTTCTTTGCATTAGACTGTCAAATGCACAAAATGTAGTGACTACACAATACATGTTGTGGCACTGGGATGTTAATTTACTTACCGAAAGGTGATATCGATACTCAGAAGGTCAAATTTGACAAACCACAAGCATAGAACTATACGTCTCTTCATTTGCCATTTTCAGATCACCCAGAAGTAAATCAATCCAATAAATTGTTTGCACAACTTAGCAAACAAGCTTGCTAGTATATTTACTAAAGAAAAGGTGCGCTCAACTTTATCTTTATGTTGTGTAATACTTCTATTAATTAAATAATTTGCGTCAACGACATTTACACTGTCGTGCAAATTAGATCAAACCAACTTATTCCTATCTGCGTTTGTGCAACAAATAGAAATGCTACTATTCACTTTGTCGTATTTTAGGAGGATCATTACGCCAGTTATGCACATGCACTGATTTAACACCATTTCTTTATTATTAATTGTCAATTGGTTAGATATTTAAACAAATACCTAAAGGAATGTTTGAATAATCTTTCGGTCAATCAATCAGTTCTGTTTGTCAAAGTTCTTCCGACCTTCCCCGACTTCTTTAGTGACAGGCCCTCTCTACTCCAGGCCAGCTTGGCAAGGATCCCTTCGAAATGGAAATGTGTGTATGTAATTTTCTACGTGTTCTTATATATAGGGGTCTTTGTGGAAATTGTGCAAATATAAGTGTGAAAACATGTGGAAGTTAGGTGTAGTTTATGTGTGTATGTAATTTAGTTCAGCTCTCCATTTAACTTCAGTGTGAATTCCCATGTTGTTAAGAATTTCCAGAAATCATCCGGAAGTATTTTCTCGCAGGGCAAAAATATTTCAGAATATTTAATCAGCAAAATGTAAAATTTAGATACAGTTGCATGATTAATATCGAAGCAAATAACAGATCTCCATACTACCTAAAAGGCTCTAAATCATAGAAATCACTTACACACACAATTATCCAAAAATTCCCTTCAAACTCTTGCCAATACAGTAATCCCTCACCATATTGCGGTTCACTTATCGCGGTTCACCTATCGCGGTTCATTATTTAAGCTTACGTCGATTCCTCCGTGGTATTGTTTTGCATTTATAATAAAATAAATATATACAAATTATTAAAATAATTTTAAAAGATACACAGTACAGTACTGTTTCTATTTCGCGGATTTTCGCCTATCGCGGGGGTTTTGGAACGTAATGCCCGCGATAGTCGAGGGATTACTGTAATAGATAGGCAACTGTAATTATAAAAATAAAATGATACCTCTAGGATAATTTATGCAAAGTTGACCCTAAGGTACATTGTCAGTTCCATAAAAATCCTCCAGATTATATCGAAATATGTAATAGCCGATTCAAGAGACGATACTGAAACTGTAAGTCCCATTATAGTCAAACAGATATAAGACTGCAAAGCATTATCAAATCATATGTAGGAATTGAAAAAGTACAGCATTAATACATTTAATACCATCTGGTCTATACTACATTTAGCCACAAATAACACTCCTTTAAATTTCTTTGAATTCTATGAAGAAAAATACTTCATCTTACTAAACAGGAGACACGTTAAACACAAAATCAGAACTAATTTCTACGTATCAAGAAAAAATGGCGGTGCCCCAGCAAATGGCGGTGCCCCAGCATGGCCACAGCTTGTGAGCTGAAACTAAATAAAATAAAATAAAATAAAATAAAAAATTCATTTTTTTTAAAATTTCAACAGAGCTATTGAACCAGACTAAACTTAAATATTTGGGGAAAAAAACATTTATACCATGTACAAGATAGCCAGGAAGTCAACAATATGTCAAACTATGCTGATAGGTTCTGACCGAGAGAGGTATCCGCTCAACCAACCAGCTCCCTCTGAGAAACATCACGGATTCGTACATGAAATTCTGAGAAACGGCCTGCACTTAGCTAAACCTATAAACGTATGTAACAGTTATATTAATAATGCGTGTGTGCGCGCGTGTATGTGCGCGTGTGCGTGTCTGTGCATATGTCTCTGTGTGTGCGCGCGTGTGTGCGCGCGTGTGTGTGCGCGCGTGTGCGTGTGTCTTCTTGTGTGTGTGTGTGTGTGCTTGCGTGTGCGTATGTGTGTTTTCCTGTGCGTGTGTGTGTGCACATTTTTTAGCTTGATGTAGTTTCTACTAGTTTCGTCACAAGTAAAATTTCATAATCTACCATTTTGTAGTACATTCTTTTATTTTGTAATGCTGGAAAGAAAGTTTTGTAGTCTTTCAAGAGAAAGAAACAGATGCTTCTTCGGCCCTAATTTATAAATTTGGTCGAGATAATATTTCTCCTCATTTTTAAGAGGAAAACCACAACTAACTGGTAAACTGCTGATTCCTCGTGAGTAAAATCTTTCAGGATAAAACACAAATGTAAACTAAACATCATTTTAACCTCTACACAATTAAAAAAACTGTTTTCTTTCTAAATAATATTTCAATGATCTAAAAAGATGATAATCAGATAGAATAAGATTAAGAGAGTAAAGAAGGAGAAGCAAAACATTCATATTTGATGTCATAATCTTTTCCTGCATGACTGAGATATGTGATCTTGCATTATCGAGTAAGAGCAACGCTCTTTTACGACTGACCAATGAAGGGCGGTTTTCTGAAAATGTTTGTGCAATGCTTCTATGCATAAACTGCTTCGTGTTGATGTACCACTCCATGATAGACAAACTCTTCCTATCCCACCGAGCGTAAACATAACATTTTTCCTGCTTTAGAGTTGGCTCCTTCTTTTGGTTGCTAACCATTGTCGTTTCCTTGCATACGGTTATAGAGAACTCACTTTTCATCACTCATGGTGATTCTACCCAGAAAAGGCTTGGGAGCCAGTCTACATGACGAACATACGGCAAAACTTTGATTTAAGTAAGAAACGGTCCCACTGATCATGTTTAGATACTTTTCCTGATTCATGATGCTGTTTTGTGAGCGAAGTATGACACGAATTGAACTGTTTTGCTAATTCTCGTGCAGTATGCTTCGGAATATCCTCAACAACGGTCATCAAGGGCTCAACATTAACAGGACTTGATCGTCCAACCAGATTGAATATAATTTGAGGGAAAAATTTCGCGAGTGAAGCAGGCCAAGCTATCATTACTATATCTGGAAATTTAAAACTAAATTTGCACAGACAGAACGAATATTGCAAAAGTGACCCTTTTGAATTCATATAGCATATAGAGTCTATGCGTCTGATCCAAACTTGTTTTAAAGGGATAGAATTGATTCGAATTCAGTCTCTATGGTATATAATAATCTTCAAAGAAAGAAAAAGTAGAATGCAAAAATTAATGTTTATTGCACCGTAAGTATTAAAAAGTACGCTCAGAGTGATCGTGAGAAAAATGTGACAGGACTTTCTTTCCAGCCTAATAAATGAGAGCAAATCTAATTTTATTGTGCTCAAATTGTCTGGTATATTTTCTCCACTTGCTTCTACATTTGTGTTATTACTTTGTGTGTTCTATTGTTTTTGTGTACATGTTTAGGCGCCTTTGTGTATATGTTTGTATGTCTCTCTAATATTTTAAACTGTATATTTCATGCCGCATACTTCTGTACGTTAGCGCATTAATTTAATTGGTTTAATATCCACGTATGTATGCACGCGTTTGTGCGTGCGTATATGTGTGTGTTTGTGTGTGCGTGCTAATATGGTATTTAGGTAACGTATAAATGTATAAATGGATATTTATATGTCTACTGTAGTTGCGAGCTAGACACTGTTAAGAGCATTTATTCAATGAAAAAAGACAATCTAACTTTATTACTATACCATTTGAAGAGAAAAGAGAATAGAAATGAAAAGCGGGTGTGTACTTGATGGAGGATTTCATTTTCCTCGGTTGGAATTTTCGTTAAAATTTCTGTGTACCTACTTATAAATCTATTAAAGAAATTAGATTACCCTATCTCTATCACTAATTTGGCGCAAAATACGATTTGAAGAAAGAATAAACAAAGAAAATGAAAAAGAAGAGGAAATGTAGGTTCAATTGGGATTACGTTTTTCCCCTGAATAGTACGATGATAAATTTTTGAAGTAGATATATGCGCATATGGGAGCATGAAGAGATTAAATCTTGATGCCGGTTGAATATTTTAATGTGATATTTCAAGGTAAGTAGGTTTTCCGGGGTTCAAGCGCTACAAAGGGCATTTGATTGCTTATAAGTTAGCGCTTAATTTGCTATGTAGCAGCTTGATATAGAATATATTATTGTTCAAAACCCATAGATGTGTTGCTGGATTAATAACACAAACATAAGAGGCAGTGAGAATGCTTACCATAATAATTCAAACAGAGCGAAGAACAGATTTATCTATTTTTGTATTTGACGAAAAAACAAAAAGGTGGATTATGAATCATAACTTGAAGAACCATGTTAGGATAAAACGAGTGCAGAGAATGTAACGGTGCAAAGAATGAACATCCAACTAATATCGTACTCCGCAATTTCACTCTGTGTCCTTTTTTTTACTTAATATTGTTTTTATTCATAATGTATGTTTATGTGTAAGCTTGTGTGTGTGTGTGTGTGTGTGTGTGGTGTGTGTGTGTGTGTGTGTGTGTGTGTGTGTGTGCGTGTGAGCGTTGTGTGCGGGCGTGTACGGATGCGTGTACGGATAGAGGAAGTTTGTGTGAATAATTGCACGTATGTACATGGTTTCATGTGCTTGCATGTATTTGCATGTATAACTCAGTATTTATGCTGGGTATTCCAGTCGTTTTAATTTGACGTTTATGTATAAGATTTTCGCGAAGAGTAAAAAGAAAATGCGTGAGTGAAGAGGACTGCTGAGGAGAAGAAAGAGAAAAGAAGGAAGAGAACGACTACAGCAAGGTAAGAGAAAAAAAGAGTTGATAGGATTGTAACTGTTCTATTCTAACTTTTATAGATCATAACATTTCTTTCCACACTGGCCAGATTGATGCGTCTAATCTTCAGTACGAAGTTTTGTAAGGTCAATGATTGTAAGAAAAACCGAATGAAAGATTGCAGAGGATTTTAGTTCTGAAAACAAAGCACCAGTTGTGGAGTCTGAAAGATGAGCCACTTGAAAATTATTTGTCAATGTTCTATTACTGGCAACTGAACTCATCTTCATTTGTTCATTATATTGGTTCTGATATATAAAATGTTTTTATGAATTATATTTATTCAATTATTCGTCAAGCAATTATTGTATTCTTTCTTCCTGTTTCTTGAGTAACGCTGCGATGGACTGGCGTCCTGTCCAGCTGGAGGGAACACATATGCCATAGAAACCGGGAAACCGGGCCCATGAGCCTGGCTAGGCTTGAAAAAGGACGCATAAATAAATAATATACATTGTTGGAGGAAGTAGCTGGTTTTTTTGGTTTTGTTTGCTTTTTTTTCACATTATTGGCTGATCTGTACCTACTAAGCGCTCCCAATTATTAAATTTGGTGGTGTTCCTTGGTCCATTCCCGATCAATAAGGCCTTTAATCAAAACTGTCCCGCCATACACATTAACTAAGTTATTCGCCGATACGATCTTTCTGAGGAAGTATTGGCTGCTGCTTCAACCAAATCGAGCTGTTACGTATAAAGATTCTTTTGTCGGCTTGCATTAAAATTAAATAGATTGAGATTTAACATGAGCTAACTTAACAGAACCAAAACAAGTCCAGAGTAATACCTCTAATTTATGGGCAGAATCTAATTCTTTCTGTCATTCAATGTGTATCGCTACAAGCATTGTTTTATCGCTTGAGACTGGGTCTTTAGATTCGCCTACGTCACGTTCCCGACAAATTAATCTTAATTTTCCACGCTTATAGTCTTTCATTAATTGTTGCTTAAGCTCTTATGGGAGTAAAAAATATACTTTTCCTGTAGAAAGATGAGAACTTTACGAAAGAGATGTACTGTCTCTATATATAAAAAGGAAGCAAACATTAGTCGATATTAATAGGTGTTTGCTACTGTGCATTTTCTCTCTTCATAGCTATATTGACTGAAAGTCTATTCAAATAAGCCTCAACAGAATAAGTAGGGCCCCATTTTCAGGTATTTGGGGGATTCACCTTCTCTCTGGAAACCTGTGAAAAATATTTTAAAAGATCACTTCAACCTTAAAATGCGTTTATATGTTAAATAATATTTGTACTGGTAAAATAAGTTCATAGTGATAACTATCCACGATGGGAAATCTGATTCATAAATAGTTAAATGACTTGATATTAGAAAGAAAGTAAATCAAAGAGGAAGCTACAGTTGATTCAAACTCTCTTTCGACTAAGAGCAGAAATAAAACATTTGATCTTTAGTTGCAAAATAATATTGACAAGTTCCACAAAGTTCTGAAATTTGTGGGAAGGGGGTAAGTTGCTCGCATTGACCCCAGTACTTGACTGGTACTTAATTTATCGATTTCGAAATGATAAAAGGCAAAGTCGACCTCGGCGGAATTTGAACTCAGAACGTAAAGACAAGCGAAATACTGCCCCGCGTGCTAACGATTCTGACAGATGAAACGAAGAACTTAACATCGAGTGCAAATGTGTAATCAACCCAAAAAGACAATCGATCGCGGTAATTATTCCCAGCTCTAGCAAAATTAGAATATAGGACATGATCGATCGGTAATTATGTTCATTTGGTATGAGAAGTGGTGCAAAAATGTTCTAAATTCAGTATATAATAAAATATCCAGCTCCAGTAATCTGGAACATTATTGTCGAAGCTCTCAAGAACTTCAAAGCAAGCCATCCAAATATAACTACCGAAGACAAGAAAGAAAATATTTGTATTTTGATACTCGTCGTGATCCCTCTAAACTGAAACAATTCTGGAACGAAAACTTGAGACTATCAAAGTATTTGTATCTTGAACTAAAACAAGTTTCATATCGGTATAAAAAGTAAAAGTAGTACCAATTATAATTGGGATACTAAGTATGTTAAAGTAAATTATGAACAAATATATATCAAAACTATGCCAAAGTTTCCAACAGTCCAAAAGCTAGCCTCGGTGTATACAAAACCCACAAAGTGTATACTTCCTTCAGTACATTCACTGTATAACAGAGCGCAATACATACTCCATACAGTCATCTTCCAATACTACAATTCAGCTCACACAGCACTCTACTTATTCACCATTTAATAAAAATAAGACATTACATTCTTACATAATCGATATATGGCGCCATGATACAACCTCTGCTCCACCAATAAATCTCACTATTTTTTTTTAAATAGCTACCTAACACTATAATACAGTTCGCATAACACATTCTACATAATCACCATCCATCACTTAGCACAAACAAAACACAATGACCACCCAACACAATATTGCAACCCACAAATTAACATGAGAAACCACAAAATAGATGCTACAACAAATCAAAGTAGATGTAACATACAGATCCAACTGTACATCCCCAAAAGACAATTGACATGTTTCAGAAAGACGGAGCACATTGCAATAACACGTGTTACAATAGTAGCTCATATCAAACCGTTGAAAGCATGATATTAATAATTGTGAGGAGCAAGGCTAATCGATGTTAACGACACCACTACTTAACTGGTGCTATATTTTATGGCCCCAAATGGATCAAAGGTAAAGTTCACTACGACGGGATTTAACCTCAAAAGATAAAGACCTGTAACAGATACTGCAAGGCGCACTTGACCGACGTTGTAACGAGTCTGCAAATGTTCCACCTTCATGATGATGACAGCAACCATTATTATTATTATTTTTGAGTGAAAGAGCAATGCATGCCATCAAAGAGACACTGGAGTACAAATATACGAAGCCCATCATGACTACCGTCCGATAAGGCACATGCATCACAGCCATATGTGCGCAAACCTGCCGACCAAGGTTGACTTTGCTTTTTATCCTCCCGGGGCCAATAAATCAAGTACCAATGAAATAATGGGGACGATGTACTCGACTAGTAAAGAAAAAATAATAGATAAATGTTTCCTTCTCGTACTATGCCATGCTCATGAGGGTCGGTTTCTCGGTTTCAAGATAAACAGCGGTTGACCTCGAAAGTGGGGCCCAGTTAAAATTTTCTTCAAAAAGTTCCTGAATAAGGGTTGTTTATAAATGATGAACGAAACACCTCTCAACGGAGCACCTCTCACTCAACTCATCCCTTAACTGGTTATGGTCAAGCAACTGATAAGCCAATCTGTGGTATTGAGTAGAATATTAGCTGTAACCTATCGTTTTATACCAAAACAAAACATGCACATTATTATTATTATTATTATTATTATTATTATTATTATTATTATTATTATTATTATTATTATTATTATTATTATTATTATCATTATTGTTATTATTTATTATTATTATTATTATTATTATTATTATTATTATTATCATTATTATTATTATTAATATTATTATTATTATTATTATTATTATTATTATTATTATTATTATTACTGAGTGAGACAGCAGTGCATGCCATCAAAGTCACACTGGAGTAAAATATTCGAAGCCCAGTATACTCATCATGACGACTCGTCTGATAAGGGTACACCAGGTATCACAACCATATGTGCACAACGTGGTGATCTCATATCAAGATATACAGCGCGTGGCCTTGTAGGTGGGGTCCAGTTAGAATTTTCTTCAGGTCGATTAGCCCATCCGCTCAAAAGGTCTCTGAGTAAGGTTTGTTTAGGGATCTTGAACGAAACACTCATATTTCCAAAGTTGAATTATCCAAACCCCAAAGAATTCGTCTTAACACATGGCTATGATGCTCTCCCACTACTTCTGCTCGTGATCAGAGATGCACACATTGTCAGCCACTAAGGGACATGCCCAACGGGTTAAGGTCAAACAATAGACAAGCAAATATGTGGTATTGAGCAGAATATTTGCTGTAGCCCATCATTATTATTATTATTATTATTATTATTATTAAGAGGGCGGCGAGCTGTCAGAATCGTTAGCTCGCCAGACAAAATGCTTATCGGTATTTCGCCCGTCTTTACATTCTAAGTTCAGATTCCACCGAGGTCGACTTTGCCTTTCATCCTCTCGGGATCGATAAACCAAGTACCAGTGAAATAATGGAGTCGATGTACTCGGCAAGTAAGACAAAAATAATAAATAAATGTTTCTTTCTCGAACCATGCCAGGCTCATGAGGGCCGGTTTCCCGGTTTCAATAGCGTATATATTCCCCACCTGGACAGGATTACTCATTTTTGCCAGCTAAGTGGACTGGCTGGAGCAACGTGTAATGAAATGTTTTTCACAAAAACACAAGAACAACGCGTCGCCCAGTCTAGGAATCGAAATCACAAACTTACGATCATGATTTCAACACCCTAATCACTAAGCCACACGTCTCCACAACTCGACTAGTTTGCTTCCCCAAAATTTCAGGCCTTGTGCTTTTAGTAGAAAGGATTATTATTATTTCTCTTTATCACAGATTTTGTTGGAGCTCCTGGAGTCTTATATGTGTTACGGGTTTGCTACCTGCAGCTTGCGGTACCATGCTATCCATTTTTTTCAGCTATCTAATACTTTTCTGATTATTCTGGCCGTGTCAAGGAGGCAAACCTTTTGTAACAGTTCTACTGGGCAATTTCTTCTAATTTCTTTCATATTTTCCTTGATGCCTTCTGATACTGATCCCAAGAACCCATCTATAATTGGCACTATCTTCACTTTCATTTTCCGTAGCCGGGCTATTTTGTACTTAAGAGGATTGTATTTATCTATATTTTCGCCTACTTTCTTGACTATTCGTGGGTCAAAAGGGGCAGGTAACATCAACTATATAGCATATATAGTGCACCTTGTTCTCCATCACAAGGTCCGGTCTGTTATGCTCTAGCACCTGATCTGTTTGGATTGGGAAATCCCAAAGGATTTTGCTAGTCTCCGACTCCACCATTCTCTGCGTTTTGTGCTCATACCACGTTTGCCTCACTCTAGCCCCCACTTTTCGCACAGTTTCCAATGTAGCACTTTCGCAACCTGGTCGTGTCACAACTTGTACTGGTTTTGAGCAAGTCTAGAGCATTCGGTCATGATATCATCCACTCTATTGCAGATGCGGCATGGCGGAGACACTTGCTCATTCCTAAAGTTGACCCTCCAGTTTGTGACCTAAGCTTGGTCTTGCACTGCCAGTATAGTGCTCTCGGTCACTTTTTGTAGTGTTCCTTTCATCAGCCAATTCCACCTATTTTTCCAGCAATTTCTGTTAATAATAATAATAATAATAATAATAATAATAATAATAATAATAATAGCAATAACAATAATAATAATAATAATAATAATAATAATAATAATAATAACAATAGTAATAGTAATAGTAATAGTAATAATAATAATAATAATAATAATAATAATAATAATGATGATGATGATGATGATGATGATGATATAATGATAATAATAATAATAATAATAATAATAATAATAATAATAATAATAATAATAATGATGATGATGATGATGATGATAATAATAATAATAAAGTCTTGGTATAAAAGATGGGCTACAGCAAATATTCTGCTCAATACCACAGATTTGCTTGTCAGTTGTTTGACCTTAACCAGTTGAGCATGTCCCTTAGTGGCTGACGATATGTGCATCTCTGATCACGAGCAGAAGTAGTGGGGGAGCATCATAGCCATGTGTTGAGAGGGATTCTTTGGGGTTTGAATAGTTCACCTCTGGAAACATGGGTGGTTCTTTCAACATTCTTAAACACCCTTTATTCAGGGACCGTTTGAGCGGGATGGGCTACTCAACCTGAAGAAAATTCTAACTGGGCCCCACCTGCAAGGTCATGTGCTGTTTATCTTGATATGAGATCACCATGTCGCGCACATATTGTTGTGATGCATGTGCCTGGTGTACCTTTATCAGACGGGTAGTCATGATGGGTATATTGGGCTTCGTATATTTTACCCCAGTGTCACTTTGATGGCATGAATTGCTCTCTCACTCAATAATAATAATAATATAATAATAATAATAATAATAATAATAATAATAATAATAA
The DNA here is from genome assembly GCF_006345805.1 of Octopus sinensis. Taxonomy (NCBI): domain Eukaryota; kingdom Metazoa; phylum Mollusca; class Cephalopoda; order Octopoda; family Octopodidae; genus Octopus; species Octopus sinensis. Next base: position 159,337,903 of record NC_042998.1, read on the forward strand.
TAATAATAATAATAATAATAATAATTAAAATGCCCTGATGCAGTACCAGTCAGTGGCTCTCGTGGTTTCTGATTTTAATTGATTGGAAGTGTTATCATGTACATTGTTTTGTCTTGGTATAAAAAATGGGCTACAGCAAATATTCTGCTCAATACCACAGATTTGCTTGTCTATTACTTGACCTTAACCAGTTGAGCATGTCCCTTAGTGGCTGACGATGTGTGCATCTCTGACCAAGAGCAGAAGTAGTGGGAGAGCATCATAGCCATGTGCTAATAGGAATACTTTGGGGTTTGAATAATTCACCCATGGAAACATGAGTGTTTCGTTCAGCATCCTTAAACAACCCTTATTCAGGGACCTATTGAGCAGGATGGGCTACTCGACCTGAAGAAAATTCTAACTGGACCCTACCTGCAAGGTCATATGCTGTTTATCTTGATATGAAATCATGTCGCGCACATATGGCTGTGATGCATGTGCTGGGTGTACCCTTATCAGACGGGTAGTCATGATGAGTATACTGGGCTTCGAATATTTTACCCCAGTGTCACTTTGATGGCATGCACTGCTCTCTCACTCAATAAGAATAATAATGATAATAACAATTATTATTATTATTATCATTCAGTAGTTTTATTTTTATAGCGTGCTTTCACTTCACTACCGAGCGCAGCTCTGTGCCTTGGGAATGTGCTGTGCTTTGTTGTGATGCTCTGATGGTTACGGTATTGAAAGTGTTTTGCGTAGGATGTGGGCAGTGCCCAGTAGTGCAATTTTCTGTATCTTATATATGTTTGTAAGTCCGGGTATTTTTGTTATGTATTTGTCAGAATATTTTTTTATCATGCCTAATGCACCTACTATGATAGGAATTGCTTCTGTTTTTAGACTACACATTCAGGTTACCTCTATTTCCAGGTCTTTGTATTTTGAAAGTTTCTCCATTTCTTTTAGAGACACGTTGTCATCTGCTGGTATTGATACATCAATTAGAAAGCATTTTTTCTTCATGATCTCTGACAACTATTATTATTATTATTATTATTATTATTATTATTATTATTATTATTATTGTTGTTGTTGTTTTTGTTGTTGTTGTTGTTGTTGCTGTTGTTGTTATTATCAAAAATTATGCGCGTTAATGAAGAAAACAGCGAACGTATTAAACTAGAAACCGGTGAATTAGAGGATGTAGCCGAGTTTACATATTTAGGTAGTAAGATAAGGTTTTCAGGCGGCACCGACGAAGATATTAAGACGAGAATAAGTAAGGCAAAGACCGCTTTTCACCTGTTAAAGAAAGTATGGAGCGCAAGTGTAATTTCATTAAAGAACAAAATAAGAAATTTTGACACTAACATAAAAGTGGTGTTATTGTATGGGGCTGAGACATGGCGAACAACAGTTAAGTCAAATAAGCAAATATAATCATTCATCAACAGATGCTTGCGTAGTATACTTAAAATTAGATGGCCCGAACACATAAGCAATATGGAGCTATGGCAAAGAACAAATCAAGTTTCGATTAGGAGCAAATATTTAAGAAAAAGTGGAAGTGGATTGGTAGCACAATTAGAAAAGACACACCAAATGTAGCGAAAGTGTTTTACAGTGGAAACCGGATGGATATAGAAAGAGAGGTAGGCCTAAGAACTAGTGGCGTAGATCAACACAAAAGGAACTAGAGAAAGGGGAACATTCATGGCAGAGTATAAGTACAGAAGTCAAAAATTATGCGACATGGAATTCAACTATAAGTGGCCTATATTCCGCGTTGGAGGGTTAAATGCATAAAAACATTATTATTATATATTTTGCTTGGTATCATGGAAAGTGTCAGCTGTCCACAACCAGCAGACTAAAGTGACACTTATTTACTGGTCATGCTTCAAAAACTCTGCGAAGAATTTTTGCAGTTCCATTCAACGCTGATTTTTTTAGGTGTTCTACCTTCACATTTGCACCAATCTTTTTCAGACATGTTGGTAGTTGAGTGCTGATACTTCCAAGTGCACCAGTTATTATTGGTATCACGTCTACTATCTTCATTGACCATAACCATCGTTGTCGTTATTATTATTATTATTATTATTATTATTATTATTATTATTATTATTATTATTATTATTATTATTATCATTATCATTATTATTATTATTATTATTATTATTATTATTATTATTATTATTATTATTATTCCTATACTCACAACAGATCAGACTGTTAGAATAGAAACAATCCTAACATTGGGCTACAAAAAACCTTAGATGCCAAGAAACTAGAAACAGAGTAATAGAAGCTAGAAAGCCTGATTTAGTAGTAGTGGTAGTAGTAGTAGTAGTAGTAGTAGTAGTAGTAGTAGTAGTAGTAGTAGTAGTAGTAGTAGTAGTAGTAGATAAAGAGAATAGAAAGTGCCAGATAATTGACTCTACAGTCCCAAATGAGAAAATCAATATGAAATGTAGAGAGAAAATAGCAAAGTACCAGGACTTATCCATTGAATAACAGAGACTACGGAAAGTGCGGGTAAAATGTATCCCAATAGTTATAGGTGCATTAGAACTAGCCTTGCACCAAAATTTGAATTATTATTATTATTCAGTGTTTTTTTTATATATTGTGCTTTCACTTCACTACCGAGCGCAGCTCTGTGTGCCTTGGGTATGTGCTGTGTTTTGTTGTGATGCTCTGATGGTTACTGTATTGAAAGTGTTTTGCGTAGGATGTGGGCAGTGCCCAGCAGTGCAATTTTCTGTATGTTTTATGTGTTTGTAAGTCCTGGTGTTTTTGTTAAGTATTTATCTGAATATTTTTTTATCATGCCTAATGCACCTACTATGATAGGAATTGTTTCTGCTTTATTATTATTATTATTATTATTATTATTATTATTATTATTATTATTATTATTATTATTATTATTATTATTATTATTATCATTATTATTATCATTATTATTATTATCACTATTATCATTATTATTATTATTATTATTATTATTATTATTATTTTTATCACTATTATCAATATTATTATTATTATTATCATTATTATTATTATTATTATTATATTATATTATTATTATTATTATCATTATTATTATTATTATTATTATTGAATTTCGCCGAAGTTAACTTTGCCTTTCGGGGTAGATAAATTAAGTACCAGTGCAACACCAAAATTTCAGGCCTTGCGCCTTTAGTAGAAAGGATTATTATTATTATTATTATTATTATTATTATTATTATTATTATTATCATTATTATTATTATCACTATTATCATTATTATTATTATTATTATTATTATTATTATTATTATTATTATTATTATTATTATCATTATCATTATTATTATTATTATTATTATTATTATTATTATTATTATTATTATTATTATTATTGAATTTCGTCGAAGTTAACTTTGCCTTTCACCCTTTCGGGGTAGATAAATTAAGTACCAGTGCAACACCAAAATTTCAGGCCTTGCGCCTTTAGTAGAAAGGATTATTATTATTATTATATTATTATTATTATTATTATTATTATTATATTATTATTATTATTATCATTATTATATTATCACTATTATCATTATTATTATTATATTATTATTATATTATTATATTATTATTATTATTATTATCATTATTATTATTATTATTATTATTATTATATATTATTATTATTATTATTATTATTATTATTATATTATTGAATTTCGCCGAAGTTAACTTTGCCTTTCACCCTTTCGGGGTAGATAAATTAAGTACCAGTGCAACACCAAAATTTCAAGCCTTGCGCCTTTAGTAGAAAGGATTATTATTATTAATTATTATTATTATTATTATTATTATTATTATTATTATTATTATTATCATCATTTCATCATTGTTGTTGTTGTTATTTTTTTTAAGAAGAAGATGAAGATCGTCATCATCATCACTACCATCATCATCAATCAACAAATCTGAACTCACATAAGATGGAAAGAGATTGTGAAGAACACCTGATTATCATAGCATCGTGGGACCGCACTGATAGCAAGATCAAAACCTGACATAACGAAAAAAAATAGCCTTTCATTCATTTGATGATATGGACGACATAGAAATAATGACGTTGGTGGTGACGGGTAAGGATGGGGCGCTGGTAGTGATTGTAGTGATGGTGGAGTGGTGTGGTTACGGTGGCAAGGATGGTTAGGTGATGACGTAAATGATAGTGTTAAAATGATGCTGATGCTGATGAAGGTGCTGGTGCTGGTGAGTGAATTGGTGTTTGCTGTGATGATGATAATGATTGTTGTTGCTTAGGTGATAGTGGTGGTGGAGCTTATGGTGATGTCAATAATAATCGTTCTGATAGTGATGCTAATAGTAGTAGTAGTAGTAGTAGTAGTAGTAGTAGTAGTAGTAGTAGTAGTAGTAGTAGTAGTAGCAGTAGTAGTAGTAGCAGCAGCAGTAGTAGTTGCTCTTGTTGCTTTGACGGTAGTTGTTGTTGGGGTGAAGGTAATGATAGTGATGATAATGGTGTTTGCGATGGTAGCAGAGTTGGCTGCACTGATAGTAGTAGTGAAGTGACAGTAATTTTGTTGGTGATGGTGGTTGTGGTGTTGGTGCTGGTGCTGGTGATGCTAGTGAAGGCTGCGGCGATGGTGGTAGTGGCACTGACGAGGACGAGGAGGAGGAGGTTAAGAAGTAGGAAAATAACAATAACAACTACAACAACAACCGCACGATGCAGCTGCTGGCGACGATGATGATAATCATGGAAGAAGAAGAAGAGAAGAAGAAGAAGAAGAAGAAGAAGAAAAGAAGAAGAAGAAGAAGAAGAAGAAGAAGAAGAAGAAGAAGAAGAATATTCCTAAGAATTTTAATAAATTGATAGTGTTTGCATTTGTCTCATCTTTATCGTAGACTGTGACATCAAAACATAATTATTAATTTGGAGGGTGAGAGGGGTGGGGTAGATTATTCTATATGATTCTTGTTGGCAAATAAAGAATATTCTAAATTCTTGAATGAATAATTACTGAGACATTAGAAAAATGACAAGATTGTTGAAATATGGAGATGATTTTTTTGTTGTTGCTGTTGCTTTTTTTTAATTTTATCTGAAGTGTTGTTCACAAGTTCTATTGAAGAATAATTTCGTTGAACAAACTCATTGGTTCAATCATCATTGAATCAAAACATAAAGTCAGAGACTCAATGATGTCTTTCTATGATAAAACTGCCCGAAATAGCAGTTGAATCTCCTTCAAATCACGGACTACAGTCTTAGAAAGGAAATATCATGTTATATCAGCTGTCCTCAAACTGACAAATACGCCCTCTCTTTTCCTCTCCCTCTTTTCCCTCTCTCTCTCTCTCTCTCTCTCTCTCTCTCTCTCTCTCTCTCTCTCTAACACACATACACTCACATATGCACACACAGACACACACCCACACAAACATTAGACAAAATAGAGCTTGCATCCATATAGTTATTTTCTTTTCTTTGCTATTATTACATCCACTGCTGTATTGCTCCACTAGTTTTATACAACACACTGCTTTAATGCGTCTTACTATTTCGAGCTAAGGGAGCCTTTACGTGATCACCGGACCTGCTAAAAGTAGCTGCCAAATCTCCTTCAAATCACGCCCCATTCTACTACTCTACATCGCTGCACTCTCTCTATAGTATGTTACAAGACTATACACTATGCCATTATACTGAATTCCTACAAAATTTCCCGACACTATGTCGCTATAGGCGCAGGCATCGCTGTGTGGTTAGAAAGCTCGCTTTGCAATCTCATGTGGTTTTGGATTCAGTCCCACCTTGGGCCAATAGTCTGCTATTGCCTCGAGCCGATCAATGCCTTGTGAATGAAGCTGGTAGATGGAAACTGTGTAGAAGCTCGGATATGTACATGCATACATACATACATACATACACACACATATACGTATACATACATGTATACATATGTGTTGGTTTGAGTCTGAGTGTGTGTGTGTGTGTGTGTGTGTGTGTGTGTGTGTGTGGCTTTGAGATACCCCTACCACCACGCCGCTCGACAACGTGTATTACTTTCCTTATGTCCCCGTAACATAGCTGTTCGTCAAAAGATACTGATAGGATAAGTACTAGACTTTTTAAAAATATCTACTGAGGTCGATTTGTTCCTTCAAGGTGGTGCCCCAGCATGGCCTCAATTAAATGACTGAAACAAGTAAAAGATAAAAGAATATATAATCTCATTCAAACCATTGTGTTACTAACCTTTGTCCCTGCACTATGCCATAACAATATATTCTTATATTATATCCCTGCGCTATAATCCTGCTCTGTATCACTATACTATGTCGCTTTATCTCTCTACACTATATCATAATATTGTCTTCAGAATGACACGTTCGCTAATGTGGTTCTGACTTTCCAGCAGAGATGGAAAAGAAGGGACAGTCACGGTTGGAATCACATTCAATGACTCGATCGTTGTTAAACAGGAATGACATCGCCATTTACTTAAACAACATTGGGAAATGTTTTTAAGTCAATGATTAAAACAAATTTTGTTGAGATTTAAAGACAGCAAAATACAGACGGAGTGATTAAAATGGTGGTGGTGGTGGTGGTGGTGGTGGTGG
>NC_042998.1:159349544-159397044 GCF_006345805.1 Octopus sinensis
GTTTAGTTTATTTATTAATTGATTTATTGATTTGTTATACGAAAACCAGTTAATAACTAACTCCTTGCAAAAGACTTCTACTATCGTCTTAAGATACCTCTACAGTATCCCAAAGGGAGCTCGAAGTTGTTTCACCCATGGTCTGTCTGAAATTTGTTTTCTTAATTATATCTAATGACGTATCTGTTTAGTTAAGATTGTTTCATTTCCCACTTGACACACTTCCCATGAGTGACGATGAACCTTATCACTCACTTCTACTCTGAAACAATAATTTGAATCATGCAAAACCTCATCAACAATTTCTCTACTCAAGTCCAGAGCAAATTTGTAATAGATTCAGATGTCAGTCGGTATCCAGACCTGATGAAAGCCATCAATGCTAAATTCAGTAAATATGACATCAAAATGGCAATCCGTCTTCTTTCTTCTCTTTTTTTTCTTGATTAGTGTACTGCAGAGTTTGTAAATTTACTCAGAAACATCCTCTGTGGATGATTTCTTACAATGACCCGAACTACCGGCTTACTAAAGACTAGACTTCACCCAAGATAATGTCAGAATGACTACCGCTTCCTTTCTTGTGGTGTCTGGTTCTGGAATTAATAGTCTTTGCCCCTTGATATTATTAAGACAGCATTTCCAGTCGGGCAATGACGTTGGCTTTGAACTTTTGGAATGTTTCACGCATTTCATGAACAAAATTTCTTCTGAGAGTATCTTTCCTGTTCTTTGATGCTAGGCTATTCGGTCTTCTTAAGTCTAATGGTGATCTCCACCCCACTGCAGGTGGGTGTACTTTTGGCATCTCACGTCGAATATGTCCTTGTCAACAATCTTCTATCTCTTCGGAATTCGTACCCGTTCAACTCGGATTTGGCACTAAACTGGGGTGCGAAGCAACCATACACGTCAAAGGGATAAGCTTCTCCCTTGTATCTTTTTTTCTCATTTAAACTAGGTTTTCTTTATGCAATCAGCGTTCTCTCCTTTCCAATAAGTAGACGAATCAAAATCTACAAATGTAGATTGGGTGGGGTCTTGCATTGTTAGTTCAAGCCAAAACACATTTCGGGTCTCTTTTAGATCGATCCGATTAATACTCAAGATGCTACCTATTTCCTGCTAGTACCAAATTTTCTGGAGATTGGGTTGAAGCCTTTCCTGTAGCAAATATTGATGGATTACTTAGCCTAGATGAACCTTATCTTTGCATTGTCCTGAGTCGGGGCTAATGCACGTAGAACAAGATGTTACTGTTGTATGCCCTTTAATTCCAAAGTTCTTCATTAATTATTTTGTCAACTAAATGTAGATTACATTGGTCACCACAACGAGGTAAACCTTATTGTGAATTAAACCCTAGCTAGAGTAAATATTTTCTCAACTATGGAGCCAATAGGGTTGTCCAAAGATAATGAGAAGTGTCCAGTTAGACTCACTTTTGCTTTGGCCTCGAGGTACATGCTTCATATGAATGGCCACTTTTAGCGACTTATTTGGTCATTACACGTCCTTAGTACTGTAGCGGAATTGGGGGTTGCGACGTTCGTAGACGAGCAAAATAAGACATTTAAATACCGCATTCGTCGATAAATAAAATTCTTTTCAGCTTGTGACTTTTGAGATGTTGTGGAGTTCTGGATAGCTGACAAAGAAATACTTGACTTCGTTACTGTCTCGCCTCATTGAAATGTCAAATGATACTTGGGAAGATATCTGGTTGTTACAACACCTCAGCCTCGCACTAAACTGCGGTAATGCTGTGCGTGCTTTGAGGTAGATCAAGAACGTTTAGAGGGGAAGTTCAAGTTTCTTTGGCGCGATGTTTGATTGATAATTTCTTTCACAGATATTTTGATAATTTATTTACTGACTTCCGTTATTTTTTCTCTATTTTCATATTGTTTACTTTCGTAAATTATGCTCTTTTTCATTGAATAAAAATAGACCTCCCATAAGATTTTATAGGTAATTTAATAAAAATTTAATTCAGACTTGAATATTATTTCCTCGTTCAACTGAATTCTTTTTCTAAAATCTTAGTTTTATAAACTAGTTGGGTCAGAAAGTTAAAATTTGTGTTTTTGTTTCGATACTTTTTCTTTTTAATTTAGCATATATACTTATACTTGATAATATTTAATCTATTGAATTCATCTACATTAGACACCAGACATTAGGTTTTCTCCTTGCCTCTCTTTTTTTTTTATCACCAATACTTCACCTTCTCTTTTCCACCTAGTTTCCCTTTCAAAGCTTCTCTCGATCGATCTATTGATCTGAACTCTTAAACGTAAAAAAAAGACAAAATACGTTGATAAATAACTAAACATACTTTATCATAACTTCATTTATTCGAATCTATACGCCCGGTCTAAACAATAGATTTGGCTTTCTCATCATTTCATGATAGATTAGCCATTCATATATGACCGGAACAACACCCTTACTTGATATCCCCCCCACCCACTTTTTCCCACTTTTCTCTCGATTTTTACCTAAAATAATATACTTAACCTGCACACAAACAAACACACACACACACACACACATATATATGTGTGTGTGTGTGTGTGTGTGTGTCTGTGTGTCTGTGTATGTGTGTTTGTGTGTGTGTGTGTGTGTGTGTGTGTGTGTGTGTGTGTGTCTGTGTCTGTGTGTGTGTGTGTGTGTGTGTATGCGTATGTATATACTTATAATATTAAGTATGATTTAAATTGTATGGGCTATCTACGGAGTGCTCATAGAGAGCCAATGCAAAAACTAGAGTAGAGAAAATTGAAAATCGTAGGCTGTCAAACATATTCTCGTACGCATAAGTAAAAACATTCAATCAAAGTAGTTGAATCATATGTATTTATACACATCAACACTAACCTCATGCTTGTAAATGCATGATTTATGTTGATGTTTATAAATATATGTGATTCAACTACTTCGATTGAATGTTTTCACTTATGCGTTCGGGAATCTTTTTGACTATATATATATATATATATACATACATACATACACAAACACACACACACACACACCTGCATATATATATATATATATATATATATATATATATATACATGTGTATGTAACTAGAGTGACAACATACACACTAAGCTATCTCATTTCCCTTGATATTTTGGTTGAAACAATATGAACTTACCAACTATCTTTCCTGACCTCTCTCTCTCTCCCTCTTTCTCTCTCTCTTTCTTCCTCTCTCTCTCTCTCTTTCTCTCTCTCTCTTTCTCTCTTTCTCTCTTTCTCTAGCTCTCTTCTCTCTCTCTCCCTCTCTCACTCTCTTTCTCCCGCTCTCAACATAAGAATGGACAATAAACATTTATTTGGAATCACTCCTCTCTCCGTTTCTCTCACATTCTTTCCATTTCTCTCTCACTCTCTCTCCCTCTCTCACACACACTCTCTCTCTCCCTTTCTCTCTCACTCTCTCTCCCTCTCTCACATACACTCTCTCTCCCTTTCTCTCTCTCTATCTCTCCCCCTCTCTCTCTCTCTCTCTCTCAAATTAAAGTAAGTCCACTAACGACTCCTTTCGACCTCCTTTGCCTCCTACTTGAAGAAACATTCGCTGACATTTGAACATTTTTAAATTAAATAAATAAGTTTTCGGAACGGCATTGATTTGTGTATGCTGTTGTTCTCCTTCCAAATGAAACCACTCGAAATTTCAGCATTATAAAGGTGAACATTAATTTATATGTTAGTTACACTCTTAAAAAATTACACTCTCAATTACTAGCAAATTTTTTTTCTTTTTAATTACAAGAAAAATTTTCGTATATTCCGCGTTTGTATTTAATAACAAAATGTAATAATGTTGCATTCATTTAGTAATATCGTAAGATTGTAAAGAATAATTGTAAAGAAATTCTTTAATAAATAAAATTTAATTCTAAGTGACCTAATGATTCTTTTACTAGTAACTAAACAAGTACTTTAACAGATATTCGTGTTTGTGTGTGTGTAAATAATAAGTATGATTTACACACACACACACACACACACACCACACACACACACACATATGAAAGCACATGGCTCAGTGGTTAGAGCGTCGGGCTCACAATCATAAGGTAGTGAGTTCAATTGACCAACACTCTATATTTCATATTGTTTCAGTTCGCTCAGCTGTGGGAATGAGTTAAGACATGACTGGGGCCAAGCTGTATCGGCCTTTGCCTTTCCCCTGGATACCATCGGAAGCGTGGGGCGGAGAGGCTGGTATGCATGACTGACAGATGATCTTCAATAAACAACTTTGCCCGAATTTGTGCCTCGGAGGGTAATTTTTAGGTGCAATTCCAGTTATTCATGAGTGAAGGAGGTCTTATATATATCAGTGTTAGCGATACTAATAATTTGGCGTTAGAATTCAATGTACATAGGCTTCAAAATTAGACGCTAGTTTATTACAGAGCGTAATATGAAATTATACAAATGAGGAAGGGGCAGAGAATTATGCACTTCATATTGAGAGCTCCGAGAAAGCTATAAGGTGATGCACAAGCACTCTGCTTTGAGTGCGCGACAACTTATAACAGAAATAGCGGTAAGCTAATGAATTTCATTGCATAATTTCCTGTTCCTTTATCATTCACATCTGTATGTACGTGTGTGTGTGTGTGTGTGTGTGTGTGTGTGGTAAGAAGCTTGCATGGCACTTTGGGCAAGTGTCTTTTACTATATCCTCGGGTCGACCAAAGCCTTGTGACTGGAGTTGGTAGACAGAAACTGAAAGAAGCCCATCGTATATATGTACAGTGAGTGTTATCTTTTTAGTGTTCTAAGGGCAACGCCTACGACGACACTGCCATTGGGCTGTAAGGCTAAAGTCGACGGTCTTTCCTATGGATAAACATCAGAAGCGTGGGGAGGGGAACTTGCATGTCCGGTAAATGCTAGTCTTCTTCAAAAAGTCATGCCCAGGCCTGCACATATATGATGTTTGGTCTACCTTGGCCGACAAAGGGTCTGCATGCATGCGTGTGTACGTGTGTGTGTACATATATACACATGTGTGTGCGAGTTTGTACATTTTCATTTGTATGTGTGTATGAATATATGTATATTTATGTGTGCGTGTGTGTGTATATATAAATATATATATATATATATTTTAAAATAGAAAATTACTATTTAACAGGTAATTTTTACATGCTAGAAATAGCAGCCAACACGGCCAAACCCACAATTCAATAGCAACTTTCGAAGTAAATGAAAAATAAAAACTTTTACCTTGTTTTATTTTTCATTTACTTCGAAAGTTGCTATTAAATTGTGGTTTTGGCCGTGTTGGCTACTATATCTAGCATGTAAAAATTACCTTTTAAATTGTTTTCCTATTTTAAAATATGAATATGTTGTCTATTGACTATTTATACATGGTAGGCTACTGGTGGTGATATTTATAACGAATATTCGCCACCCTATAGATGTTTCTTATAAATAAATATATATATATATATATATATATATAATAATAATAATAATAATAATAATAATAATAATAATAATAAATGCGCCCTTTTAAAACCTAGCCAGGCTCATGGGCCCGGTTTCCCGGTTTCAATGGTGTATGTGTTCCCCAGCTGGACGGGACGCCAGTCCATCACAGCGTTACTCGTTTTTGACAGCTGAGTGGACTGGAACAACGTGAAATGAGGTGTTATGCTCAAGAACACAACGCATTGCTCGGTCCAGGAATCGAAACCACAATCTTATAATCATGATGCTGACACCCTAACCACTAAGCCCCGCGCTTCCACACACACAAACACACACACACACACACACACACACACACACACACATACATATATATATATATATTATATATATATATATATATATATATATATATATATATATATATATGTATACATATACGTGGTCTGATCAATAAGCACCCCAACTGTTGCCATAGCAACGAAGCTACAGCACGCAGTGTGAAACCGCTTAGCACAGATTGACCTTGAACTTTGCTGTTTTAACGTTCTAGCTCACTTCCACTGTTTACAGCAGTACTTGAAAGTAACGTGTGTAGCTTGTGATCGTCGCATTGACCATGACAGAAAGAGTTGAGGAGAAAATCTGCATCAAATTTTGCCAAAAGCTTGGCGATACCTGCTCAGTGGCCTATGCAAAGTTTGCAAAAACTTTTCATCGTTCTCGACACAATCAAGGAGATTTTATGCAACTGAAACCCGAGTGTCTTTTTTGGTTACCTGAAAGCAGTTTTAGCACTAACTTGGCAGACACGCGTCTCATACCCAAATCCTCAGTGATAATGAACTGAACTGTAACTGATCTCACGAATGGTGACTTCACGGTTTCCCTTTATAGCTGCGCGCACATCTGCGATGTTTTTCTCAGTTCTGCAGGTTGCAGGTCTCCCAGAACGTTCGTCGATATCGACAATTTTTCGGCCATCTTGGAAACGTCTGAAACAATGGAAGTTAACAGTGGAAGTGAGCTAGAACGTTAAAATTTAGTGCACATACATACCTGAGGTCAAGGTCATTCTGTGTCGAGCAGCTTCACTCTGCGTGCTTGAGTTTCGTTACTATGGCAACATTTCGGATACTTATTGATCAGACCTCGTATGTCGCTAGTCACTACACATTCTTTATTTTCTATCCTTGTTTCTTTCTGTGTTCCTTTCTGTGGAAGAGCGTAGGCTCGAAACATTAAAGACTTTTTCATTTCCCGAGCGTTAAACTAATACATCTGTTTGTCATCTACACCACCTGTCTTCGTCTCTTTTTTTTTGTGAATTCTCCCTATATATATATAAGTGTATATATAATATATATATATATATATATATATATATATATATATATATATATATAAGCACAGGCGTGATTCTGTGGTAAGAAGTTGCTTTCCAACCACATGGTTCTAGGTTCATCCCCATTGCCTAGCAACTTGGGCAAGTGTCTTCTACTATAGCCTCGGGCTGACCATTGCCTATGTGAGTGGATTTGGTAGACAGAAACTGAAAAAAGCCCGTCGTAGATAGATAGATAGATAGATAGATAGATAGATAGATAGATAGATAGATAGATAGATAGATAGATAGATAGATAGATAAATAGATAGATATGCATATATATTTGTTTTGTGTATCTTTGTGTCTGTGTTTGCCCCCCACCCCATCACTGCTAGGCAGCTGATGTTGGTGTGTTTACGTCTCCATAACCTAGCGGTTCGGCAAAAGAGACCCATAGAATAAGTACTAGGCTTTAAAAATAAGTCCTGGGATCGATTTTTTCAACTAAAAAAGCCTTCAATGCGGTGCTCCAGCATGGCTGCAGTCAAACGACTGAAACAAATTAACAAATAAAAGAATAACCTTTTCTACTCTAGGCACAAGGCCCGAAATTTTGGGAGAGGGGCAGTCGATTAGATCGACCCAGTACACAACTGGTACTTAATTTATCGACCCCTAAAGGGTGAAAAGCAAAATCGACCGCGGCGGAATTTGAACTCAGAACGTAAAGACGGACAAAATACTGCTAAACACTTCGCCCGGCGTGCTAACGTTTCTGCCAGCTCGACGCCAAGAATAATGCATGGATATATGTATATGCGCAAGTGTGTGTAGATATAAAGAGGATATATGCATATATGTTGTGTGTGTGTGTGAATGTATGTCACTTTTTTGTCTAGGGATGAAGCAAAAGCTATAACATCATCTCCCACAAAACGAAATACATTAATAAGTTAAGGAGTGATGTACTGAATACCGAACGCATAAATTCTCTATTAACTGAAATCCCCGTCTTAGTTTGCAAACGAAAACAAAATCCAAGCATCCACTATTAGCAACTATCAAGGAAAAGAGCAGATAATTTTAGAAAAAATTAATCTCTCGAAGCTAATTTACATACTTAGAGGTAAAAATCTGATCAGGGGACAACATTGAATATGTTTCAGTCAGTTAGGCCTCTTCACTATAGTCAAGTGTATTTGATCAGTTAACCGAAATTTTTACATGTGGAAAAATATTACGATTTGGAAATAATTTGCATATGTACTTAAGATGAACCAATGATATGAATTTGTATCAATAAGTAAATGGATGATATAATGTTGCATCCAAACTTTTAAATGTGACATTATTATTCACCATCTCACATTTAAAAGTTTGGATGCAACATTTTTTCAATCTATAAGGCACCAATGAGTTTGAATAAAAATACTAAATTTTTCGCAAAACATGTACTTCAACTATTGCTTCCTCAAATGTTTTTTCCTATTGTCGCAGAGTTCTGCCGTTGGAAAGTCATTTAAAAGCTCTATTATTTATGGACATACAAACACATATGAACATATCTTCATCTTCAAAAATATGCATGCAACTACCAGCCATGCGCACATAAATACACACCCTCAAATATAAATGTTCAGTCACTAAGAACAATAAATACTTATTTGGAAACTTAACTATTTCCTACATGAAGTATAATGAAGAAAGCACAGAAAATACTTGGTATTATACTTAAATTCATATTAAAATTTTCGTTTTCAGATCCTATCGGCAAATACCCCCAATGAACTGTGTTACACATTACTTACTCTTTTACTCTTTTACTGGTTTCAGTCATTTGACTGCGGCCATACTAGAGCACCGCCTTTAGTCGACCCCAGGACTTATTTTTTGTGAGCATAGTACTTATCCTATGGATCCCATTTGCCGAACCGCTAAGTTACAGGAAAGTAAACACACCAGCATCGGTTGTCAGGCGATGGTGGGGGAAAACACAGACACACAGACACACACATGCACATATATGTACTCGACGGGATTCTTTCAGTTTCCGTCTACTAAATCCACTCACAAGGCTTTGGTCGACCCGAGGCTATAATAGAAGACACTAGCCCAAGGTACCGTGCAGTGGAACTGTACCCGGAACCATGTGGTTGGTAAGCAACCTAATTACCACTCAGCCACTCCTGCGCCTAGTACAAGAATATTTTAGTTTACCTTTTCATCTTCACGCAGTATAAACTTTCGCACGTATAATTTTAATCCTTCGAATTTTTCCTATCTAAATGGAATTTTTAAAAAATATTTACACGTTATTATTCATAGCTTTATCTACTTTGAGTCCCACCATTTAAAAAAGAATTATTTCACGTCTAAGTTTCTAAATTCTTATGACGTAAACATGTGTGTGTGTGTGTGTGTGTGTGTGTGTGTGTGTGTGTGTGTGTGTGTGCACGTGTGTACACATACATGTATATCTTTTATCTTTACCTGTTTCGGTCATTAGACTGCGGCCATGCTGGGACACCGCCTTGAATATTGTTTATTTATTTTTTCTTAAAGCCTGGTACTTATTGTACATGTCTCTTTTGCCGAACTGCTACGTTGTGGAGACGTAAACAAACCAACACCAGTTGTCAAGAGGTGGTGAGAGATATCCTCAGGTACAAACACACACACACACACGAACACATACACACATGCACATATGTATATATGCGACGGGCTTCTTTCAGTTTCCGTCAACCAAATCCAGTCGCAGAGCATTGGTCGGCCCGAACCTATAGTAGAAGAAACTTGCTCAAACTCAGATCCGCGTATCTAGAAAGCAAACTTCTTACCACAAAGCCATACCTGCGCCTATACATATATATATATATATATATATATATATATATATATATATATATATATATATATATTCCCTTGTGTCTATTGAACACAAATGGTCACTAATAGTCACATTTAGTTGTTTAATATATTGTTTTTGGTGAATATGTGTGTATGTGCATGCGCGCCTGTGTGTGTAGGCATACGCGGGACGGGGGGGGGCACATGCACATTTGTCACTATTTCTAAAGTGTGGATTAGATTTTCTCCAGTTTTGTATTCTTTTGTGCAAAATTGAAGGCTTTATTTCTTGTTTCGCGTCCATACGTTTGTAGATTACAAGTTTCGAATTCTTAATGAACAGCTTCTTACACATTTTACACTGAAATAGTTTGGCTGCAGGGCGTATTACTTTCTTTTCTTACAATACGTTTTTATAGACAAAATATTTTCCAGATATTTCACAGTGGTTGGTTTTCTTTGTCCCCTATTGTGTATTTCCTGGTACTTGAAAACTTCATATTTCAAACACAATGTTTTGGTGTGTTTTTTTCATAAGTTTCAAAGACATTCAGTAATATTTCTTAGAAATATTTAGTAAATATTTCTTTCCACGGTGGTTTCTCCCTACTTTACTACCACCCCTCGAACACTTTCGCCTCTTTCCTCTCCCACCGGTTGCTTCTCAGCGGCTGCAGCGAAGCCTCAATTCGGCGGTGGCCGAATACGTGTCCGACTTACTCCTGCCGTTTACCCGCGCTTCGTTCCACGCCCTCGCTCTCTTGGCGCCTAATCGAGCATGCCTAACACACGCATGCTCGATTCGGCGGACGAAACGCCTGCCACCGGCCTCTTTTGTCCGCACGTTAGACTAGATCAGTGATTCCCAAACTTTTGGGGGTTGCTGCCCTCTTGGCACTCAAACCGCATCCCACTCCCACTCACCACCACAAACATAGACCACTTTCTGCAGCAAATTCGAAAGAATTCTATTTCACAAATAAACTTAACCTCATTAACCCATTATTTTGCTGTTTTAAAATCTATTGCACCCTTTTTGCTCCCCGATTATCGCCCCACTTTTCTTCAACAGCCTGTTGGATCTTTCTATCGCCAACTTTGGGGACCACATCAAATATTTACACGCCCAATGTTCTCAATGCCCATCAACAAATACCAAGGCCAAATGCTGGGAGATCCCTGCTTCTCTACATGTTGGATATCCATGAGTTGGAAACCGAAAGAATCCTTATGTTAATGCTCAAGATGGAAAACTACGAATGTTGTTTACAATAAAACCTTTCGCTGAAATTTTTTTATCCATGTTTGCCAGAAGTAATAATTTTTGGCTCTGTTTTGATGAGGGCTTTTATTTCTTTTAGTATATATTTTTTACCATATATCTCTTTTCTAAATGATATTATTGTTGTGTTTCAATAAATATGTGCAGAATTGAAATTACCATGATGCTTTTTCAAGAAATTACCCCCCCCCAGGAAGTTTCATTCCCGGCCAATGCAGTGTATCCTGCTAGTAACATATATTCCATGTTTGCATATTAATGGAGTAGAGTTGTCGAAAAATAATAGAATGAAAATAAAATCGTGACAACACTGACAATGACTATGATGATGATGGTAATGATGGTGTATGTATATACAAAATGGTTCGTATCAATGATCAGATTTCAATGGGGGATGATGACGATGTTGTTACTGTCATTCTTGAGATAGCAGTCATCATCAACATAATAATCATCGCCACCATCTTCATCATCACTACCAAGACTATCTTCGCAGCTCGCTAAGTCTTCATATTTTCATCACGAAATACTGATCAAACAGTGCCACCATTATAATCAACTTTACCTTTGACATTTTTTTCATCTACTTTGTTTACTATTGCAGAGAATTATATATCTGCTCCAAGTCTACTCAAAGACAGCTTTTTTATCATAATTATGGTGTTTCTTTATGTCTGCATATATATAAATAATATTAGAATATAATTGTGTGTGTGTGTGTGTGTGTGTGTGTGTGTGTGTGTAAATATATGCATGTGTGTATGTATGTATGTAAATATATACATATACATATAATATATATATATATATATATTATATATATATATATGTGTGTGTGTGTGTATATACATATATATTATGTATATATCCATATATGTGCATACACACACACAGACAAATATATATATATACACACATAAATACATATATATATATATATATATATATCTTTACACAGATTATTCGCTATATATATATATATATTATATATATAAAATCCTGTGTTTTTAGTCACCATCAAAATTTTCAGCGTGTATGTATAAGTGTCTGTATATATATATATATATTAATACACGCACATATACACGCTGAAAATTTTGATAGCAGACATATATATATATATAATATATATATATATATATATATATATATATATATATATATATATATATAATGGTGAAACGTATTTGTTAAAAGTTAAAAACTCATAAAACTTATTTTTCTATTATTGCATAATGTTTATCATTTTATTTTATACGTAAACACATGCACACAAACACACAAACGAACACACGTATACTTACACACTTACGTGTACATATATATACGTACGTACGTGTGTTTGTGTGTGTGTGTGCGTGTGTGTAGGATGAAAAGCTAACATGTGCAATCATATTAATGCGTTATTCCTAGAAATCATAAATATTTTAGTATTGTAGTATATATATATATATATATATATATATATATATATGTGTGTGTGTGTATATATATATATATATATATATATATGTGTGTGTGTGTGTGTGTGTGTGTGTGTGTGTGTATATATATATATACTGTGTAATTTTATATTCGTTTCTCTTATCCAAGTTTCATAAAATACACGACTATGTTCAAGTTTCATCTTTTTTTATTTCACATTTTTCATATTTTCTTATTAGCTTTTTACAATTAGTTTTCAACAGTAGAGTACCTACACATGTATCCGACGTTTCTAAACCTTCACAGTCTCATTAGCAAGAGCTGTATTGAATATCTTTTAGTGTTTGTGCTGATTGAATTTATGTAGACTTTCCCGCCAAAGATTTACTGGCTGTTAGCATTATGTATGAGGAATCACGTGTGGATTTATTGCGGTATAATTTTGTGTGTTAGGTTTTTTTCCTTTTTTTTTATATCCTTAGTCACATGTTAATTATTTGATGTGTTTGTATGTTAACTTTGGCATTTTATTGCGTTATGAGAATGGTTTCCATAACCAGTTTTCTATATTTATATGAAATTTTATCCAGTATGTTGTGGATGATTAATGTGATCTATAAATCTGACTGTAAAAACTGAACGTTGCAAACTCTTGGATACAACCAGTTAAATTGGACAGACTAGTACAACATTCACACATAGGAGGCTTGCCATGCATATGAAACATAGAGCTATTACACCGCACACCGTAAAACGAAATTAGATACGAACTATTAAAGGTAAATATTTACATGCATATTGTTTGCGAGACCATGCACGCATTAATGCGAAAATTTCCTCGCAGTTTCAATGCTCCTAGGCACCGCTAAGACAGGAGAAAAACTATCAGTAGGTGCTGAAATCAAGGGATCTGCAGATGGCAACAAAATGGAATTATATAAGTTGCAAATAAATTATATTCATATATGTGGTGGAAGTGTAGCATGTGAGAATTTGATTGGTTAGGACGAACGACTCCAGAAACTCTTGTGACATCCACTATATGTAAACATGTCTATCTTTTATCTCTTACTTGGTTCAGTTATTAGACTGCAAGCATTATGGGGCACAGGCTTGAAGAATTTTCTTTTTAAGTTTGGTGCTTATTCTATCGGTCACTTTTGTCGATCCGCTAGGCTACGGGGACGTAAATACACCAACACTGGTTGTCAAGGGATGGTGGGGTATAAATATAGACACAAAGACGCACACGCACACACAGACACACATACACACATATATATACATATATAAATATATATATGTATATATATATATATATATATATATATATGTATATATATGTAAATATATACACACATATATATATATATACATATATATATATATATATATATATATATATATATATATATATATATATATATATATATAATATATATATATATGTATGTATATACATATATATATTTATAAATGGATGAATGAATCATCCTTTGTTTACCGTTAACATGAAAATTCAATAAACAGTTACCAGGGTAGCAAAATTCACGCTAGTCACACGGATGAAGCGATCTATTCAAAGGTAGAAACTCCGGGTTAATGTGCAGTAATTCGTGTATTATAAGTAAATTTAATGGAGTTGAACGAAGATGTTATTAAATTTTTTTACTTTCGACATATGTTTCGAAACATATGGTTTTATTCCAAAGGAATAAAAGATGTAAAATGCAATCTTCTCATCAAGAAAGAAAGAGAGTCTATCTCAACAAGACATTATAACAATTACGATGACAGCCTAATTGATAAACATAACGTTATTAAGTATTTAAAAAACTGTTAGTAGATTTGACGTCAAAGGCAGGTACCAGGAAGAGAGGGGTTAAAGAAATAATAAGTAGAGAACAAATAAAGAGGGCTACGTTTGTTGAAGAAAAAAAAGTTCAAAGGCTTAAAAGTAGATTTCTCTATTGAAGTAAAGTGCAAGTTAAACTAACTGTTCAAACTATCAAGACTGGCGAAATCACTTATATGAGTTAAAGGTATGTTTCTGCCAGTGTTTACTTTTGTAAAATCGCTCTATAAGTGTATTAACAAGGTGATTCTTAGAGAAGAGAATATGGAAGAGTTCAGACTTGCAAATGTTACAAAATCCCTTGCCTTTATCGTAAGGAAAAGATACGGACAGGATGAACCGATCTAACTTAAAATCTTTATTGTTGTCTTTAAGATGCCAAACCAATTTATTTAGCCCTGTACTATGGCGTTATCTGCTATCCCTAAATGATGAATAATTATTTGAAATTCTCTTAGATAACTGGGAAGAGGATGCGCCTATGTAGAAGTAGACATCGGTACCGGAAGAAATTTTACACTGGTATATAGAATTCTTGATCTTAGAATAATTAGACATAGATTTAATTATGTTGGGGTTGTCCTCAGAGATCAAAACCATGTTTTTATTGCTATCATTATCATTATTATTATTATTATTATTATTATTATTATTGTTGTTGTTGTTGTTGTTGTTGTTGTTGTTAATACTATTAATATTATTATTATTATTAATAACACTGTTATTATTATTATTATTATTATTATTATTATTATTATTATTATTATTATTATTATTATTATTATTATCATTATTATTATTATTATTGTTATTATTATTATTAATACTAATATTATTATTATTATTATTATTATTATTATTATTATTATTATTATTATTATTATTATTATTATTACTATTACTATTATTATTATTATTATTATTATTACTATTATTACTATTATTATTATTATTATTATTATTATTATTATTATTATGTGAGGGGTTGGAATTAACAAGATTAATGTTGGAACTCCCAGAAATAGAACTTTTATTTAGCAGATTGGTATTGTGAGAAGGTATAATTTGTGAAAGATTATTTGTGTTGGCGCCATGATAGATCGCTAGCCACTAAACCATTCTTATTTTCTCTCTCACTGTTTATTTCTGTGTTGCTTTCTGTCGAAGAGCGTAAGCTCGAAACATAAAAGACTTTCTTACTTCCCGAGTATTAAACAAATACATCTGTTTATTGTTTACACACCCGTCTTCGTCTTTTGTTGTCTTTTTTCGTAAATTCTCACTATATATATACACATATATATATACATATACATACATACACATATATATATATATAATAAATTAATAAATAAATAAAACATATGCATATATACATACATATATGTACGTACCTACCTCTACATGTATATATACATGCATATATGGGTACAGGACATACAAAACAAGGAAAATTTCCCTTCTTCAGTCGCCTTTGTTTCATCTACTCCACGTTTCGAAGGTCATATATGCACACACGACGGTCTTTCAGTTTCTGTCAACTAAATCAACTCACAAGACTTTGGTTGACCCAAGGATATTGTAGAAGACACTTAGCCAACGTGCCATGCTCTAAGAACCCGGAGTCACATAATTCTAAAAGTAGAGCCTTATAAATGACATTCGCAAAAACACAGGCGCATGCGCGCGTTTGTATTCCTATTTCCTTTTTAGTGTCATCACCATCAACATATTTACAATTTATAATTCCACATCAATAATTTTCATCGTCACTACCAATACCATACCCAACCTTTAATTGTTTATTTATCAATCATCAGTACTTTTATGAGTGTAGTTGTGTATGTGTGTATGTGTTCGGGTGCGTCTGTCATTGCAATTTCTAAAGGCAAGTCTTTTTTTACTTTTGTCTACAATTTTTGACAAAAAACCATTGTACCAGATCACCATTTTTGTCCCCTTGATGACTGCTATCTCAATCAACATCGTTTCTATCAACTACACTATATTCCTTTACAATTATTTTATTATTAATACATTCCACCTTAAACATAGCTAGAAATTTTCCTAATTTGAGAGATAATTTTTTGTATCATCATGAACACCACATCACCTTCATCGCCAAAGTCACCATATCAATAGATGTGGATGAGAGAAGAACAAAAAAAGGAAGATGTCGAAACTAACAGATAACATGAACCAATATGAATGAACACGAACTTACAGGTTACTGACAATATCGAAGAGAAAGCCAGCAGAACTATCAGAAGAAATTTCGAGAAAGAAATGAGTCTTATGAATACAAGAACGAAGAACAGTTGCTTGATTTGAAAACAATTTCAAACATGAAGATAAAGTGTCCCTGTGATATAACAGCAGTTTAAACAAGTTTATTTTATTTATTTTATTCTTGAATAAATTCAACCCGTTTCTTGTTCGTTGTCATAAAAGTTTTAACATAACTAAACAATGTTACGAAACTTTAAAGAACGAAGGAGCATTAATCAGGGAAGCGCTTAAAAGGGAAATATGGGTGTAATACACATATATATCCACCTCCCTCTCTATCTCTCTCTCATTCACTCACTACTTCTTGCCCACTAAGAACACTTCTAACAAGACTTCCATCTCGTATGCGTATGTGTGTGTGTGTGTGTGTGTGTGTGTGTGTGTGTGTGTGTGCACGTGTGTGTGCGTGCATACGTCTCCGTATCCCAACCATCGCCATTGCGACAATATTTTAAAATTAGCAATCGGTGTTACATCAACTATCTCTCTCGCTCTCTTGCTGGTCATGTGATCTTTTGCTACATGATTCTTAATATTCTATGTATTGCTTTATGTTGAAAAACTGAGACTTTAGCGTCAGTCATAGTTGTAATATGCCAAGATCGATGCCTATAAAGTAATATTGATTTTAACAAGGCTATAAAAATGTTTACCTTGGTGTGTTTCAAGATACAATTGGTCTTCTATATAAATGTTTATGTGCTCATTGCTTGCTCTCTTTTTTAATTCTTTCCTTAAACTCAGAATTATGTGAGCTGCTACTTGCAACCACAGTTCAGAAATACTTAATGTAGCCAGTGGCCTTTATTATTTCTCATTCTACAGCTCAGCTGGATGGATAGCATAATTAGTATTCTTTTTTTCTATCTTTCAACAGATAATAACCCTATCAACTAATTGTTTTCCTCTCTTATTAAATTATCCAATATTAGTTGCATTAAACCCAGTATTGACAAGATTGTAAGGGCGTGGAGAGCTAACAAGTGTCAGAAGTGAGAAAGAACGTAATGACCAAATCATTAGATCACGAGGAAATAAAATGAGGATGCCATTAAACATTTTCATTTCCAGGAATCATTTGAAGTGTATCAAACATGCATTATTCGTGATAATATGAATATATGACATCTCAAAAAATATAAGATACCTTTGCAATAA
Source organism: Octopus sinensis (assembly GCF_006345805.1). Classification (NCBI taxonomy): domain Eukaryota; kingdom Metazoa; phylum Mollusca; class Cephalopoda; order Octopoda; family Octopodidae; genus Octopus; species Octopus sinensis. Next base: position 159,367,197 of record NC_042998.1, read on the forward strand.
CATCAAAGATGAATGAAGGAACCTTGTAAAGAATCATGATGGATGGAACATTCAGTGAATATTTACAAGTCTCAAGGTGGCGAAATAGCGGAATCGTTAGCACGCCGGGTAAAATACTTATCGGCATTTCGTCCATCTTTATAGTCTGAATTCAAATTCCGCCGAGGTTGATTTTGCTTTTCATCCTTTCGAAGTCGATTAAATAAGTACTAGTTGAGCAGTGGAGTCGATGTAATCGACTAGCCTCCTTCTTCAAAATTTCTGGCATTATACCAAAATTTGAAGCCAATATTTACAAGTCTGGTGTGAATCGGAGAAGTGCAGTATTTTGTATTGTGTATGTGTACATAAATATGACTCGCAAAAATCATTAAGAGACCTCTCCCAGTTGTAGCCGTTAAGACCCTGAAGTTTGCCCACTTGACCAGGTGTGTATGATAAACTCTGTCATATACGAGACTGAATTAACAGCTACGCTCCAAGATAAATCAACTGAAAAGAAGAATTACATCGGGTTATGTGAGAGCAAATTCAAGAGATGTTATGCAAACCACCTATTTTCTTTACGGCACATTGATAAAAGTAATGCAACTAAGTTGGCTAACCACGTATAGAATTTGAAGAGCAGCTCCGTACCACATACAACTAAGTGGAAAATAGTGGAGAAATCCAAACTATGTGCTAATGGATCTAAGAAATGTAATTTACGCGTACACGAAAGATTTCATATTCTTCTTAGATCCAACAATTCTAACACACTGCTTAATTCGAGAGCTGAAATTTTTAGCAGGTATAGACACATAGACAGGTTTCTTTTATTGATTAAATTGCTGTCGCGTAGACTTCGACATATTTTCTGTTATTTTGTTCTAAACCAGTTGTATTTAATGAGCTTTCTGCAATCGGGGAGGTAGAGGATTTTTGTTTTTTTGATTTCGTTCCTTTTTTCTTGTTCCATTTTTTGACCCAACCTTCTTCACGGTTTTTTTTTCTTATTGTCCAGCGTCCTTGTTTTTAAAAAATATAAATAACGCATAAACAGAGCCTGAAAGATTGCTTTAAGATACATGGTGTATTTTATAAATATGTCTATTCAATATCATAATAGCATGAAACTCCATTGGGAATTGTCAACTGTATTCTAGATAATGGTGATAATTCCAAATAGTTGAAAGCTACACACTACACAAAGTCTTCTAAATATAAGTAACTACATCACCTTTCTTTTTTTTCTTGACCCCCCGCTGTTCCTTCTGCTACCTTCTAAATTATAGTAGGCTTAACAACGTATGCATTATTTTCTAAACTCGTTCTGCCATAGTTATAACAGAAAGAAACAAAGTAAATAGGATCTTTTCATTTTGAAGGCCAGATTTTCCTAGTTAACTAAACAATTTGAAACTTCGTATACTGGTAGAATATGTCAAAAGAAAACATTATTGTAAACAAAACTGAAAACAAAATTGTAATTCGTAACTTAAACGTAGTTTAATTTTAAGAATTTTAACCAATGAAATCGTAGCATTCGAGCTCAAATTATTTACCTCTTCTTCTGTCTTCTACATGTGCTAGAAATAACAGCTATATCTCTTAAATCGATTAATTTCGTCGCCCAATAAAAATATTAACGATATTTTTTGAATATTTTCTTTTCTTTTTTTACCGAAAAGGCTTCTCCCATGGTTTTGAAGGGCCAGAAACAACAAAAACAAAACAATAATATGCCTAAATCGGTCTCGAGTTTGCGCGTGGAGTGTGAGTAGTATTGTAAAATTTTGCGAAATATTTTTTCATAAAAGGATGCCCCCAGCTTGTCGGAAGCTGTGATATAAATTAGGAAAAAGATCCTCGACACCAGTGCGTAATTGGTACTTAATTTATCAACCCCGAAACGATGAAATATTGACCCCCCACCCCTTCTGGTTTATTTACCTTTTGTGCAAATTTGTTGCGGCAAGTGGCAAAACACGAACGTGTAATGTATGCTTGTGTGCGTATGTGTGTGTACGCTTATATATTAATTACGATGTGTTTGTGCAAATGTATATGCATGTGTTTGAGAGAGAGAGAGAGTGTGTGTGTGTGTGTGTGTGTCGTTTGTATGTGTGCGTACGCTTATATATTAATTACTATGTGCCTGTGCAAATGTATATGCATGTATTTGAGGGTGAGTGTGTGTGTGTGTGTCGTTTGTATGTGTGTGTACGCTTATATATTAATTACTATGTGCTTGTGCAAATGTATATGCATGTGTTTGAGAGAGAGAGAGAGAGAGTGTGTGTGTGTGTGTGTGTGTGTGTGTGTGTGTGTGGTGTGTGTGTGTGTGTGTGTGTGTGTGTCGTGCGTCTGCTATATTTCTTTATCAATATCGATAACGCAGCAATGCTGGGATTTCATTGGTTAAAATTCGAAGATGTTGGGATTTCATTGGTTAAAATTCTTAAAATTAAACTACGTTTAAGTTACGAATTACAATTTTGTTTTCAATTTTGTTTACAATAATGTTTTCTTTTGACACATTCTACCAGTATACGAAGTTTCAAATTGTCTAGTTAACTAGGAAAATCTGGCCTTCAAAATGAAAAGATCCTGATGATGTCAAAGTAACACACGTGTAGTCCCAACCGAGCGAGGCCGTGTTATGTGTGTGTGTAAGAAAAAAGACACCTAAAAATGACGCATGTAATATTAAATATGCTAAGATAATCTGAAAACAATAGAAACTTTTAAACGTTTACCGGTTTTTATGAAATTTTTGGCTTAACGGACTAGAGTTAACGGAAGTTAATTAGTCCGATAATAATTTTCGAAGTTAGCTTAAAAGTTAAATCGTTAACGAAATTGTTAACTTCGTTAATTAATGATTAACAGATTAACGGACTTACACGCAGCTCTGTATATATATATATATATAACAATTGCAGCGTGGAAGGTGTTTATAAGCCATTTAAGCGCGAAAATCTGAGTAACAGTTTTCGTGATACTTTTGCTGCTTTTTAATAAAGTATATATATATATTTATGCATATACATATACATACACATGCACACACATATACATACATACACACATATACAAACACACATACACGCATATAGAATATGAATAAGTAACAAAGATGTACATGTGTCAATTCATTACGGCCGTTTCAAGCGGCTCCGCTTAATTAATTAATGAAATCAATACATCAGTTTCAAAGAAACCGTTCTCATCAGATGAAAGCATAGACTTCAAACATAAAGGATAAACCATTTTTTAACAAATTTACATCGATATTGGAAACCAAAATATTTACTGTAACTAGGAAAATCTGGCCTTCAAAATGAAAAGATCCCATCATCATTCCATAAAATTTGTTTATGGGGAGAAAAATATTGAAAAATATCAATAGATGTGTGAGTGAGACGAGGAGGGGGGTTTGGGGATGTGCTAGAAACAACAGCCAGATTTCCCTTAAATCACATATTTTCCTTTGAAATTCTTAACATTTTTTTAACGCTGAAAATGTTTCTCTCACGGGTTTTAAGTGCATAATGAAAAAAAAATTACCAAAATTGTTTCGGACTGCGGTGGTGAGGGGATTGCAGGAGTGAAAGAAAATAAATTTTCAAAATTTTTTGTTTTCTTTTTTCATAAAAAGATGCCTCTCATCATTTTGAAGACTCTGGAGAAAAACATTGGAAAAAATACCCGTCAAGACGGAGAAATTCCAACTTATGTGAGCCGACTGATCCGAAAATCTGTTTTCCAGAAAATCCCCCTCCATTTCCAAAGCTTTTACCTACAAATTTCTTTCTAATCGTAACCTACACCGTTTGAAAGGTATTTGAATAAAATTTCATTAAAAAATACCTATTTTTAGAAAGTTATCAGGAGGAAAATGTCGGGTCCTGTGAATTTTCCGGTATTTTAGCGCGCCAGAACCAAGGCTTTTAAAAAATAACTCCAAGTGTAATTGGTAGAACTGTATACATATTCAATCTCATGCAGTGTATAGTTTTTCAAATTATATTTGCAATGACGATCATACTGAAGTACTACGGACAATTACGTAAATAATTTCGTAAGTGTTAATAGCGAAACTAGTTTATGATTAATCTATATTTTTGTTTCTTTTCATTTGTCTTGCTCGCTTACGTTCTGGTGTTTGCTAAATTTTCTTGAGGACATTCTTTTCTTAGTGGTAAGACCATAGCGGATCTACTTGTAGCATAATAGATATTCACGTAGTGGTCAGCCTTTTATATGTATGTAATATAATTTTTCTGAATCTTCTGAATATATATATCTCGTCAAACAGCTGCATTAACAATAACAACCCTCAAGAGGACAGTATCAATGAACACACAAACACAAAAAAATACAGGAACAACTTTAGACTATGGGTCAAGGGCAGCACCAGCAACAATGGAGGGGGGGATGCGAGATTTGGAAAGGCCAACATAACAGAGACTAACGCCGCGAGGAACAACGATAATGGTAACAACAACAATAACAACGACAATGATAGAGAAGAACGATACAAAAAAAATACAAACTTAGGGGCCAGAATAGCAATAGTAGGAACAGCGAAGAGATAGGAACAGAGTAGCCATAGTAGGAACAGATGGATCGGGAGATAACAGTAATAAGATTAACGGTGGGGATGGTAATAACAGTAACAACGACAACTATAACAAGAATAACGACAATAATGGTAACAACTATGTCAATATGCAAACCAATACAAACATTACTGACAACAACAATACACATTGAAATACCACCACCACTATCACTACCACCAATAACAACAACGACAAACACAACAAGGAGGCGGTAACCAGAGAAATGATATACCAGACCGTAGTACAACGGATATAAATGACACCAACCCTTTGCAGACCCTATTCTTCAATCTATGGGATAAATCATACGATATGAGCCGTATTTATCCGACAACCCTACCCTTCAACAAAAGAGTTTGCATCCCTCAACAGACAAACGATGAAATGCAAGCACGATTCAACATAGCCAGTACTAAACTGATTTTATAACAATACACTAGAAGACGGAGTGGTAAAGTGGCACAGCAATCCGACAAGAAGTCTGCAAGTGACCTGCGCAAGCTCATACAGCGCACAAGAAATAAGGAAGTCGTGTGCTTCCGCACGGACAAGTCTGGCAGAATATCGGTACACAGCCTGCCGAATATTCAGGCGATACAACTTCACATCACCAATATGAGGGAAACAACCATACGGGAGTATGAGGAGAGAGAGAGAGAGAGAGAGAGAGAGATCCTCAATGCTCATGTGAGGATGTGGTCAAACATCCTAGGGGCAAAGAAGCGCACGGCCAACAACTTCCAGGCCGCCAACAACGACATCTCGGCACTGCATCGACTGCGCAAGTACCATAAGACGTACACCGACCTAGTGACAGGACCATTGGATCTCTTACTTCCTCTCAATATCATACGCACCCTGATAAAAATGTCCCCAGATGTGTGTGACAACACAGAGGAGCTCCTCAGTAGAATCAATGAGTGCAACCATGCCTACAACCTGACAGGATGCATAATTGGCAGTATGGATGTAGTGTCCCTATACCCATCAATTGATGTTGATTTTGCTGGAGAGAAATGTGTGGAGGTGATCAGCGAGAGTGATGTGGAGTTCCATGGTGTAGGACTCCTCCTCAGACTGACATGCAACAATGAGTACTTAGATAAACATGACCTTAGTTGTTTCTGCCTCACTAGATCGATAAGAGGTAGACCCCACCCCACACTATAATTTCTATAGCCAAGAAGACCACAAAGAGAGATGAAACCAGAGCTATACGCACCCCCGAAAATAATGATCAGGTTAAAAAGATAGTCGCACATGCGGCGGGTGCGAGTACCAAGACCACACTCAAGGGCCATATATTTAAGTTAAATAACAAGATATAAACCCAAAAGGAAGGTGCAGCCATCGGTGTCAGTATAGCTGGCGATGTGGCTAACCTATTTATGGTATGGTGGGATAGGAGACTTAAAGAGAAATAAGCAGAGATCTCCATAAACCTAACCATGTACTCTCGCTACGTGGATGATATCAATATAGTAGCCGGAGCACCCTTACAAGGCAATGCTGATGATCTAGAAGCTAACATTATGGAGAGTATCCAGCAAATAGCTAACTCTATCCACCAGAGTAAGAAATAACGATAGACTACCCTAATAAGCACCCTAACTATAGATTACTCATTTTAGTTACTGAACTCTGGCTAGAAACGAAGAACGGTAAGGTCCAGATCCTTCATTCAAATTATGCCAAACCCATGTCCTCTAAGTACCTTGTTCACAAGGACACATCGATTGCAGACAACACCAGCTTCAACATTCTGATAGCTGACTTGGTGAGAGTGATGAGGAATGTGTCTTGCATTTGAGATCCTATGGAATTGGAAAGACACTTCATTCACAGCTTGCAGTTCTTTGGCTACAACCAAAGGGACAGGATAAAAGTGTACAAAGGAGCCAGGACTAAGTACAAAGCCATCATAGAGGATGATGCTAAGGGGATCTATCCGCTGTACAGGAGCAAATCCTGGAACAGCAAAGAAAGGGCCGGTAATAATGTAAATAAGGCCAACACTTGGTATGACAACAGAAAATATCAGTGTCCTGTTCGTTGATGCAACCCCTGGCAGCGACCTAGCACATCTTTTTAGAAAACCCTTAAAGAAGGCTAATATAGGAATTAAAGTAGTGGAGAGGACTGGTCCTCCTTTAAAATCCCTAATTTGCAATACCTATCCCTTTGATAAGTCCCCGCTGTACGGAGTGCAACTATGTTGTATGTAGGATGGACCCACGGATTAACTGTAAGGTTAGGAATGTAGTGTATAAGCTTACGATGTACTGAGGGACGGTGCAGAAACATGGCAACTGCCTACATAGGAGAGACTACGTATAGGTGAATATTGGCGAGAGCTCAAAGAAGGGAAAAGCTTGTCAGCTTGTCAGTGCTCTGCCAACATACTCAGGCAGGATATGGAGGCTCGATTAATAAACATAGAGGTTAAAGTACTATCGACATAGAACTGACACGACGCTTAGATTACAGAAGCTATACACATAACAGTAGACAGACCGAACCTCAATAGAAAACATGAATGGAACAGTAACACCCACCACCACACCACATTACTAAAGACAGTAGGGATGTGAAGAGAGAGGAATAATAAAAATAAAACGTAAATAATGCGCAGATACATACAGAGTAATACACACACAATAGACATATATGCACTTAACTGTGATACGTATGAGAAACAGAGATAGATGCATGAAAAATAGATAGAAAAATAAATAAATAAGTAAATAAATAAATATATAAATATATCTGCTACATAAATGTAAGACAGAGATAGATAAAATAAATAAATAAAACTATATAAAGGCTATGGATACATACGAAGCGAACCCATGCACACACAATCACACAAACATGAAATCTCATGGACAGCCATATGCTGTCAACAACACAACTAACATAGTCAGCAGCAGCAGCAGCAGCGGCGGAGGCAGCGGTGCCGACGAAGGCAATAACAACAACTACCACAATGGCAACACTGTGGACGAACACAGATACACAAAGGAATACAGGAACTGTACCTTACTTTCAGTTCTCGGGTCTTAGGACAGCAGCAGCAGCACAATGGGGTAAGAGGCTGGGACTGAGGGGAATGCCACACTGTTGCCAAAACCTATGAAACACACAAGCATACACACACACACACACACACACACACATATGCAGGCGCGCGCGCACACACATACACAGACATATACACACAAAAGCGCATAAAGATACACGTCTTAGAAGACAGAATGGAGTGAATGGAACAAGAACACACAGAGAAACGAAAAGTGTCGCTGAAGAAGTCACAGATGTGTGACGAAAGATTTCCAGACAAGCGTTAAAATAATAAAATAAGAACAGTATTATAAGAGTGAAGAAAAAAATATATAGTGCTTGTGTTTATTTGGTAATAATAAATAAAATGACCGTCCCGAAGTACAGCAATATATATACATACACATATAATACGCATACACACACATATACAGATATATACAGACACACACATATGTGTATGCGCGCGCGTGTGTGTGTGTGTGTGTGTCTATGTGTGTGCGCGCGTGTGTAGGTGCGTAGGCACAGGTGAGGCTACGTGGTAAGAAGTTTGCTTCCCAACCACATGGTTCCGGGTTCAGTTTCACTGCGTAGCACCTTGGGCAACAGACCGACCAAAGCCTACTGAGTGGATTTAGTTGAAGGAAACTGAAAGAAGCCTGTCGTGTTGGGGGGGGGGGGGGTGAGTCTTTAAGTCCGTGTTTGTCCTACGCCACCGCTTGACAACCGGTATTGGTATGTTTACGCCCCCGTATCTTAACGGTTCAGTGAAAGAGTCCGATAAAACAAGTACTAGGATTCAAAAAAATTACATCCTGGAGTCGATTTGTTTGACTAAAATTCTTCTAGGCAATGTTCCAGCATGGTCGCAGTCTAATGGCTGAAACATGAAAAATACACGCACACACATACACACACACATATACACATTCACACATATACAGACGTATATGTGCGATATTTTTCTATCTTTTATAATTTCAGTTAACCTGGACAACGCCAGTCTAGAGAACCATTTTTAATGGGTTTATTTTAGTCGTTTATATGGACACCACTACCTTGTCAGGTACTATTTTATCGATCTCTCGACAATAGAAAGACAAGCCGACTGTTTGATATAAAGGAAGTTATATATCAGTCGGACATGTATACTTCACGTTGTTGGTCTTTGATGTGCGATTTTTACTCCCTCCTTACTCATATAAACACACATACGTATCTATACATCTATTTGTGTGTCTGTGCGCGCGCGCGTATGTATGAGTGTGTGCTTTGGTACTTATTTACACATACACACGCATACGCACGCACACACATGCATGCATGCATGTATGTATGTATGTATGTATGTATCTATGTATGTATGTATGTATGTATGTATGTATGTATGTATGCCTGCATGCAGGCAAGCATGCATGTACTTATGTACTTATGTATGTATGTATGTATGTATGTATGTATGTATGTATGTATGCATGTATGTATGTATGTATGTGTGTATGTATGTATGCGTGTATGTATGTGTGTATGTATGTTTGTGTGTATGTATGTATTTCTGCATGTATGTATGTGTAAAGCGAAATGCCGGGCTCGCCAGAACATCTGATAGAATGCTTTGCGGTGATTGTCCTGGCTTTCTGTACTGTGTAAACAAATTCTTCTCTGCCTTTCATCCTTTCGGTATCGATAAATAAAGTATCAATCAAATTTGGGGTTAGATTCCTCTCTCACTTTCTCTTTCCTCTTCTTTCTTTTTCTCTCATATCTTCTCCCTCTCTCCCTCCCTCCCTCTCTTTTTCTCTCTTAGATTTGGCTACGTATAAATTTTATGTAAAAATATTCAGTAATTATATAATGGCAGAAAAAGGAAAAATTTTGAATGGAACTGCAAGAATCAACATAGAAAACTATATGAAATAAAAGGGATTTTAAAAAATCTTGTAAAGATTACATCAGAAATTAAACTCTTCAAATAAATCATTTTCTCACTGCCAAGTGAAGATTATCTCAGATTTTCTGTTCAGCATATTAAATATGTGCATTACGATATTAAATTTTCCAACGAATATAAAGGATATTGTAAAACCATTTATATAAAGAGACCCATTTATATAAAGAGACCAAGAGACTAGATTATTTTAATATTTTCAATATTTTATCCTTTAGACTTCAGGCATATAGAGAAAGTGAAGTTACATTAAGTTTCTCTGGTTATCTGAAAGAGTAGGTACATTGAATGTTTTAATTTTTTAGATTTTTCCATAATAATTATTTTTCACTTTTTTTTTCTTAATTCTCTGCTATCTTTACAAGAGAAACTGTATCGCAATATATCAAGGCCTTGTTAAGTTACTTACTATTGCTTTCTAATTTTCGCACAAGCCTGGTGTGTTTGGGGGAGGAGGTAAGTTGGATCTTTTCGGTTTGAACGGCAGTTTTTTTCTAGCGGTGTTATATGAAATTGTCACCCATAATTATGACCCTAGTATCGATCTATTGCATTTCAATCTGTTTAAGGGTTAGGGTTAGTTAGGGTTAGTTGGGGTTAGGGTTAGGGGTGGGGGGAAGGGTATCTTGTTTCTTCAGAAATGTAAATAAGCCCAATCTGTTTCTTAAACGAGGGACATATTCATGCGGCACAGAATTGTTTCACCTCAATAGACGTCATTGATTGGTTGAAATTGCAGAAATTGAAGAAAAAAACAACAAATATCTTTCAAACTATAGAATTTTCTCAATAAAGCCAAGAGAAAAAGATGTTCTATAAACACATTCTACCAGTATACGAAGTTTAAAAGTGTTTAGTTACGTGGAAATTATTTTAAAAAACTGCCGTTCAAACCGAAAAGATCCGGTAAGTCAATAACATCGACTCCACTTTTCTAAGTCGACCTCGGCAGAATTCGAACTCTGGACCTAAAGACGGATAAAATGCCGCTAAGCATTTTGCCCGGAGTGCTAACGATTCTGCCAGCTCGCTGTCTCTAAGGTACTTATTGTTAAGAAGACAAAGCAATGCAGCCAACTGGCAGAATTGTTACCGCCCTCGACAAAATTCTACGCGGCGTTTCTTCCATCAGGTTTACGTTATGAGTTCAAATTCCACCGATGTCAATTTTGCCTTTTATCCTTTCGGGTTCGATAAAATAACTACCAGACCAGCATTGTAGTCGAAATAATCGACTACATCCCCCACTCACATAATTTCAAGTTTCACGCTTTTGGTAGAAAGAATTAAGAAGGCAAAGTGTAATACTATTGCAATGACAACGAAGTAAACAACTTTTGCTTATATATTGTTAGACTTCTCCAATTCAGTGTTTTGGGTAGACCAACATCTGATCTTTACATTACTTTTATTAAAGATTGTCCGATATTTATGATTTATTGGGAAGTAATTCTGGTATTGAATTTAGAGAAGTTTTTACATTATTGAGAATGACATTCAAGCTGAAATATGGATCGCACTCTATAATATTTATAACCGATTTAACTATATATTTATTTATTGTACGTCTACTGCTAGTTTTCTCTTCTTCATTACAGACTAGCATTTATTTTAAACCTTATTCAAAATGAATCTTTATAATACAGTTTCCTGTTGCCCTCGTACTAGCTGCTTGACAAGTAGAGACGCAAAATTTTGAATAGCAAAGAAAGGAAGCCTCAGTTCCATATGTAATGTGTGGGTGGGGATTTTGAATGTGTGAGGGTGTATGTATGCATGTACATATTTCTTTATTCGTAAGAAACCAGTCAGTTGTTTGACCTTTCATTATCAAAGATATCCATCATTTTTGCGTCTTTCCTATTGATTTCAGAAAGTGACTAAATAAAAGTTTTAGCATTCATTGTTTTCACATGAACACTGGGAGTGTAAACTAAAATAACTGCATCCTAGGAATAGAAACTGGGCCACAGCACCGAGCTAGACACTTAATATCTATTCTATATAACTTCTTATAACCACACAGACATGTGTGAGTGTAATACAGATGTACGCACACAAACACAGATAGATACATAAATAGTTAAACATACAGCCAGACAGATTGATATATAGATATGTCTTATATCGATAGGTAAATATGGTGCATATGCAAATATGTACGAGCAAAAACTTGAACGCATGAACATCATTTAACGTTTTTAAATATCCAAACATATATAAAGTTTTACAGACACATATACACATTAAATGAAGTGATGTACATGTACACATATTTATGCATCCAACATGCATGAAATGTATAGATATATGAATAGATAAATAAAATGCAAGTATCTTAACTAATTATTACCTAATATATGAATGATTACACATTTACACATATGTAAACAGACAGACAGACAGACAGACAGACCGACAGACAGACAGACAGACAGACAGACAGATAGATAGATAGATAGATAGATAGATAGATAGATAGATAGATAGATAGATAGATAGATAGATAGATAGATAGATAGATAGATAGATAGATACTCGTGTAGAAATGTACACAAGAATTCGTGTTTAACATTTAATTAAACATATTCAAATAATTTCTATTACGGTGATAATTATGTGTAAATATCGTAAATGTCCCAATTTATCTCAATTCCTTTTAATCCCTATCTTCTTGATTCTTATCCTTTCCTTTCATCCTTCCTTCCCTTCTTTTCATAAGTATCATTAATTCTTCTCTTGTCTTGCCTCCAACATGATTTGATCACATTTCTTCTTCATCACTTCAAAGCTTGTTAATTTAATATTTTCAAATTTAATTTAGAAGCAAGAAGAAAAAAAATAACTCCAAGAGATAAAAGATGAAAAATCGAATGCAAAGGAAAGCTAACGATACAAGTAAGAAAATAAATGATGCAAAGGTGTGAAAATAGAAGTAAAATTAGGAATGAAGGAATCACAAAAATATGGAAATTATACAGGAATCCAAAGAGAATGCAACGGAAAATATACAAGCGTTCTCACAGACGTGAAGAGCGTCATACAACTATTCGTAGAAATGGAATATTTCGTACTCATAGCATTCAAACATCAAATCGCTCGGAAAAGTTAAGACTTCATAACAGTACTAGCCCTTCTGTCAACACACACACACACATATATTTATATACTTACTTGGAAATGGATGCGTGGCGTTCAATTAAATAAAATATGGTATATGTATATATATGTATATAAGTATATATATATATATATATATATATATATATATATATATATATATATATATATGTACGTATGTATGTATGTACGTATGTATATATGTATATATCTATCTATCTATCTATCTATATATATATATATATATATATATATATATACAAGATAAGAAAATGGAGAAATACATCTAAATCAAATATCAATTACCAGATAATACTCAATCACATACTTTATTAAACCACCACATAAGAGACTGTAGGGTTAAACATAAAAAAGCAGAACAAATCAGTGTACATAAAGGAATGTACATAAAAAAGTGTACATAAAAGAGTGATGTTGTATAATAAGTAGAATATATATAAAAAAAAGAATATACATATAAGTAAATATAAATATAAGTATAGATTACATCTTACAGCTGTTTCGGCCATGTAGATAAGTATGTCTCATTTTACCAATATTGGCCTTTTATGGTAGGTCAATATATAGATATAAATGAGACATTTACAAAAATATCATAAGGCCTCCTCGGAGATATACATATACATATGAGTGCATATACTCACACTCCTATACATATAAAAATATACATATACATAATAATATAAATAAATAATATAAATTATTAGTAAACATATATACGTTCCATATTCAATGTTTCAGTTCTTCAACTTAATATTGCGATTATAAACATACACATATTAGTACCTAGATGCAAATATACACAGTCAATAGTACATTATATTACTTCCTACTAATTTCCAAAGTGTCATTAAAGTTAGCATCATTATCGTTGTCAATACAATTAATGTTATCATTATTATCATTCATAATATTATTAATAACGCTTACATTAGGATCCGAAGTGGCACATATGTATGTCCGGGTTCAAGTTAGTAATTTTCCTTATGACAAAAACATACTATTGGATTTGAATTTAAATTATCATTGTCATCATCATGGTTGGTCCGTTGAGAGCCGCCCGACCTCCACCACACTGCACAAGAAAAACATACACATCCACATCCAACCCTAAACCCACATGTCCACATAAATACCCACACACACATGCACACACACAAGAATACACCCCGACACATCTCTACACATTCGCTAGATTGCAGAGTGCATGTCTGTCATCGCATGGCTTATAGACTAATCAGTACAGGCAGCAGTATCTATACTCTAACACACATACTCACACGCACATCCGCATATACTCATAAATGCTAATACACTCTTATATACTATATCAGGGAACATTCGCACACACATATATACATATTTAAATATATGTCTGCGCACTCATACGTACAAATAAAACCTATACTTATATCCACCCATGAATAAATATTTGCATATACATATATACATATCAAAATACGCACCTGCGTACTCATATGTATAAGAAAAACATACATACGTACACAAACACATTTTCACACACCTCGACACCTCTACCCACATTTACTAAATCATAAATTAAAATATATGTCTGCCCATCCAAAGACGTATATTTACATACACAAAAAGTAAACAGAAGTTACTATTAACTTAGATATAAGTTCATTAATTATAAATTAAATTAAATTGATTCGCAGCGCGCGAGAGTGCACACGTTGATACACATGCGCGGACGCGCTCGCGCATGCATGCGCAGGCGCACAAACTCCGCTGCAGCGCCACCCGAGTCCACGCTTGTGCAGCAGAAATACAACAACCCCCAACAAGCCAACTGTAAAAAAAAAACCTTATATGTTCATCGGGATAAGCAACTTATACTAATTATAGACTCTCACATATTGCATATTGGTATAGCAAAAAATCCAACTAGTGCCCTAAGATATGATGCGCTAAGATAAAAGACTCTGTGGGGTTCCGAATATCATGCATATATCGGAATAACTATATATCTTTGTATATTTTTCAGTCGGGACAGAAACAATCAACATAGAACACACATATGGAGATACAAAGTTATAAATTATAAATTTTAAGGACCAATAGTACAGTCCTATATAGAGGATTGCTAAAAGATTACTGGTAGAAGAATTAGATGTTATTTAAATCTAGAGAAAGTGTACGCCAATTTATGAAGGCAAAAAAAATTTCGCTCATTAATGCTGTTAATAATGGGTTGGCCGGCTTTGATGATGAAGAAAATTTCATTTATACATAAAGAGCATTTTTTTATTTCTACTATTGTATACAGGTGCAGATGTTAGTATTTCCCAATCTAATTTAAAATCTATGTTCTTACTCCTGAGTTCCCAGATATACGTACTTAACCCCGTAGAGTTCATCCTATTTTTATTTTTAAAAGTATATCTATGATAGTTTAGCCGTTGTTTTATACTATTTTTAGTCGCACCAATGTACACCCTGCTATTGTATTGTGTATTTACAGTGCATTGGTAAACCACCTCTCTCATCAGGCATTTATTACCAAACACACATTGATTCTTGCTTCTGCAATTGCAGCCATTATCAGATTGAGGAGATTTAACCCTGGCAGAAATCCCCGTAGCCCTATTCCTGTTGATATCATTGCACTTATTTTCATTACCACCCACGTTTATCTTTCTATCATTATAGAAGCAATCTAATTTCTTGTTGTTGAAGGAGGAGATGATGGTGGATAGATTATTCGTGATACTATATCCTATTCTAATAGTTCTATTGTTAATTATTTGGCTATATTTATTCTTACCCTTATTAAATAGTCTATATATTGCTTTATGTATTGTTCTGACTATATCCGTTTTAATCTGCATTGCATAGCAATCAATACTTTAGCCATACTAGTCGTGACTTACAGTTTCAACATCATTAGCTGGTTAATTACTGAAATATGTAGTCTTAACAGAAAAATACACTGCTGCCTTAGATAGTCTTACTGATAAATGGCAAGAAAAACCTCTCAATGGCAAATAGCCAAAGAGAGCTAATAGTACCGATGTTGACAAAGCCCTTACTCATCAATGGTTAGTGGCTTCTGGCTTAAAATCAGAAAAAAAAGGGTTTATCATAATAGCTCAAGATCAATGTCTACCTACAAGAAACTGCCAGGCCAACATATTAAAGAACGGCAGCTGCCCAACATGCCGTGTATGTCAACAACAAAATGAAACCATTAATCATGTTGTCTCCTTGTGCAGTCTTCTTGTGCCTACAGAGTATCTCAACAGGCATGATAGAGCAGCACAGTATATTCACTGGGTAATTTGCAAAAACCTAGACCTGCCCCATGATAAAAACTGGTGGGAACACAAACCACCTCCAGTGCTTGAAAATGATCACATCTCACTCCTCTGAAACTTCATTCAAACTGACAGAAAAATATATGTAAATAAGCCAGACATTATATTGAAAAACTTCAGACAAAAATCATACCTCTTCATTGATAATACTGTCCCAATCGATATAATTGTATCTGTCAAGACCTACCAAAAACTGAGCAAGAATAAAGATCTTGAAATAGTAAATGGAAAAATGTGGAACCTGAAGACTAAAACAATACCTGTTGTCATAGGTGCCCTAGGAATGATAGTAAAAGGGGCTGGTTGCTACCTAACGCAGATACCAGGAAACCCAAAAATGGCAGAAATTCAAAGGATAGTGCTCATGGGAACTGCTCATATCCTACGCAAAATACTTTTTATGTAATCTCAAGTTTTAAAACAAACATAATTTTCTTATGGTTTATTTAAACTTTCACTAATACAACACTAAGTACAAAACCAAATATATGGCACCTTAGGCATAACACCAACATGAACTTCCAACTTGTCTCTTGGGGGTCTCTGGGTAAGACTTGGAGCCAACTTGTACAAATGTAAAGCAAAAGTCAACCAGATAATAATAATAATAATAATAATAATAATATATAATAATAATAATAATAATAATAATAATATAATAATAATAATAATAATAATAATAAATAATAATAATAATAATAATAATAATAATAAAAAGCCCTGATGCAATACCTTGGCTTCTGTTCCTAACTGATTGCAAGTGTTATCATGTACATATTTTGTCTTGGTGTGAAAGATAGGTTACAGCAAATATTCTGCTCAATACCACAGATTTGACCTATACAAATACATAAAGATGAAAATGATAAAATGCTCACACAGAAATGAAAGGGGAATGTATAAATAAAAAGAAAAGAAAGGAAACAGACTAATGTTAAAAACTGAACTCATTGCAAAACGCATCCAGTATCTACTTCTCCATCATAATAAAGAAGAAGTTAAAGTAACTGAAGAACTTAGAAAAATAAACAACAAACTACTTAGAACTTTCTGCACCCACCATTCCAAAGTCGATATAGATAGAATATATCTACCCAACACAAATAAGGATTAATTTTGATACTTATAGAAAACTAGTACAACATAACAAGAGTGGAAATAGAAACCAGCTAAGATAAACTACCAATATAATAATAAACATAGAAAATAAGTTTTCCCTGTATATGCAGTATCGATAAAGTAAAAATTGGAAATTAGATTGAAAGATATTTCATTAAGAACAAAAGATCAGATAATACAGTTCTGTATGCCCAAGGGCATGTGGTGTAGTGGTTAAGAGCGCGGGTAACTAACCCCAAGATTCTGAGTTTGATTCTAGGCAGTGACCTGAATAATAATAATAATAATAATAATAATAATAATAATAATAATAATAATAATAATAATATTGATAATAATGATAATAATATCGGAAAAATACTTTAGGTTCGAAATTCCACCAGGACACCTGATGAAGGCTGGGGAGTACATCAACCGAAAGACTGCGTTAACAACAAACATGATGAGAACAAATATCCGTCAAATGCAAATAAGGTAAATAAAAGATCAGAATATATTAAAGAAAAGTGGGAAAGAAAAACCACTCTATGGCCAATAGTGGATCAATAGAAATGGATTAAGACTGAGTGAAAGGTAATAATAGCTGGAGGTGTGGAAGCAATGATTTATCACAAATAATTACTTTCTTAGGCCCTTCACTCCTTTACGGAGCATAAGTCATCGACGACTTTGCTCCACTGTTTTTGATTCTGGACTGTCTTTTCTGCTTTCTTCCAGTCAGATACCTGCTTTTTCAATTTTGACTCAGTATCCTGCCACTACCTATTTTTAGAGCATCCTTTCTTCTGCTTTTCTTGTGGATTTCAGATCAGGGACTGGTGTGAGTGCATCGGTAACTTTGCTATTTTTAGGTAGGGCTGTTGGCCCTACACAAACCCCATTTTCCCATTTTTATACTTGGGAAGATGTAGTTCATATTAGCTTGGCCTCTACCCTTTGACCTGTCCAGCATAGTAGACCTTACCAGGAGCTGGCACTCCGCTGGTAGGCTCTCAGGGTTATTGAGGCACACAAGATACCACACCGCAACAAGGACAGAACCTTGTGGTGTTGTCACAAATAATAACATAAGCAAAATAAATAAAACACTAATATCAATTACAGACTATGAAACCAATACAATATAACTGACCATGTGATTTCCAGTTGTCCAGTTCTTCTCGGCAACGATTAATTATAGTTACAGAACTGAAGACAATAATAAAGATGTACACACAGTACCGTTGAGATTCTAATGATGATGTACGTCACTTACCATTTACATACACTGGAAAATATACACTTTCCACATGAAAATAGATAAGAAGTGGTGTAAACATGTAGCAAACATGATACATGTCAATGATATGTATCATGACAACATTTATCTGAGACATACTTGTCCAGACTGACAAAGAAACCGGGGTATACTGGTCAAATATAATCATCAAGCATTGGAACAAGTATGATTTTAATTTGACAGATACCCCAACCTCTTCTAATCAAAACATTGCTCTGAAGAACATGAAGAAACTGTCAAAGTACAGCGATTCAGAAACAGAAAATAACTTGTGTAGAATGTGGGCTGTATCTGGCAGGAACAGTTTTTTCAGTGTTTAACGTTGTGAGCCCTGGTGTAGTTTTTCTGATTTTGCTCTCTCTTTAATCTCTTTTACTTGTTTCTGTCATCTGACTGCGGCCATGCTGGAGCACCGTCTTTAGTCGAGCAAATCGACCCCAGGACTTATTCTTTGTAAGCCTAGTACTTATTCTATCGTTCTCTTTTGCCGAACCGCTAAGTTACGAGGACGTAAAGGCACCAGCATCAATTGTCAAGAGATGTTGGGGGACAAACACAGACATACAAACATATACACACACATACATATATATATATACATATATGTATATATATATATATAATATATATATATATATATAATATATATATATATACTATTTCTGCAATCGTCCACCTTATATATATATATATATATATATATACGACGGGCTTCTTTCAGTTTCCGTCTACCAAATCCACTCACAAGGCTTTGATCGGCCCGAGGCTATAGTAGAAGACACTTGCCCGAGGTGCCACGCAGTGGGAATGAACCCAGAACCATGTGGTTGGTAAGCAAGCTACTTACCACACACCCACTCCTGCGCCTTTATTTTTATCTTTCATGGTACTGCTAAATTCTAAAAAGCCTTTTTCCCTAGCCACCACTATTTCTGCAATCGTCCACCTTAGTAAATGACCTATACATCATCATTAGAATCTCAACGGTTCTGTGTGTACATCTTTATCATCTTCAATTCTGTAACTCTGATTAATTAATAACATACGTCAAGCAGAAGAAAGCATTGCAAAAATGGCTGTGATTATAATCTGATCCTGGCAACTACGGGTGACAACCTTTCTATAAAGAAGACTTTACTTTCATGGTGGAGGCGCCTGGCTTTGTGGTTAGGGTGTTGAACTCATGATCGTAAGGTTGTGGTTTCGATTTCTGGACCGGGCGATGCGCTGTGTTCTTGAGCAAAACATTTCATTTTCACGTTGCTCCAGTCCACTCAGCTGGCAACAATGAGTAAACCTGCAACGGACTGGCGTCCCGTCCAGGTGGGGTATTTCTACACCACTGAAACCAGGAAACCGGCCCTTATGGCATAGCTCGAGAAGGAACATTTTTTCATTTTTACTTTCATGATGACGTGACGAGATATTGTGAGTACAGCTTGAGCAGATAATATTGTTGCTGATACTGGAGTGGGCATACTGTCGCTTTAGCTGTAGGTACACATGCTTAAGAAGCATAATTGCTTTCAGATATCACATTAGGTTTGGCTACAGGCAAACATTGGCCTGATAGAAATGAAGACATTGCAATAACAAACCGTAAGTTGTGTCAGCAAAATGATACTGAGTCTGCTCTCCAACAAGGAAATACTCAATTGCAATGTACTTTCCTACAATAACGCATTGAAAAGGAAAAATAGTTTTAAAGAAAAATTAGAAAACGAGGAATAAGCACCAAGGAAAGATATATCTGGCTTATTCTCTCTTTTATCATCTACTATGATGCAAAAATATTTCTGAAAATGGTAAAAAAAAAGCATTTTTCTATCAGTCGTAAATATCCTAAACTCTTTGGTAAAATCAATATAAAAGTTAGCTACAGCCGCTTGGAAAATATCGCAACCGAAGTATCACATTTTAACCGATTAGAATACATCAAGCCAATTAGCACAATGCAATTACAGTAACACCATACCCTATCCACTCAATGGTAAATGTCTCACAAAGGCGCTAGTGATAGAACAAAAATAACATGGTAGATGGTATCGCAAAGAAGTCTGTATGATATAGTTAAAAGCAAACCTACACAACATATTCACTCCTTCAGGTAGAGATAAGATACATTCCACCTTCCTATATCAGTACATTGAAAAACTGAAGAAGAATTGACTTGATATCTCTCATTAACTTTCTTTAAAGTCGAGAATACAACATTGCACTTGAACATACACAATCTGTGTCTGACTGAAAGATATTTTTACTTCAAAATAACGAACAAATGTTCGAAAAACTATGTGTATGCGTGCGCATGCGCGTGCGTGTGTGTGCGTGTATGTGTGTTAATAAATGCCGATTGAAATAAGAAATTTAATTAAATATGGGGTACAAATACACAACGACCCTGACAAGCCTCTTACTACAACATTCTGGTATTCGCAAAGGGCCCACAACCACATCCTATACTGTACTTAGTACAGGATGTAGAAGCGGATGCGAGTTAAATGAAAATTAATTGCTTGACCACAACTAAAATGTAATCCTACATAGCAACTTTCCTAAATCAATCCATCATTAACAATGCTATCTGACAAAACCTGATAGTGACATGATTCAGCCAAATACCTACCATGTCAGTCATCACTGTTGCATGCCTGGATAGAGACACAAAAACGAGGAAATAGAAATTGCGACGGAGAGAAAATATATCCAGATTTATCTCAGCTTATATTAGCATCAACTGTAGATCAACTGTTGGGAAAATTAACCAGAAAGCAAGTTGTACGCTCAGAAAAACAGGTTCCATACAGGTGTGTTCTTCACAAGGCAGAGATATAGTATATCTGGAACAATACATCTGAAACCTTTACTAATCGTTCGTTCGACTGCTAGTGTGTTATAGACCTGCTCGATTAAGGTTAGTGCCATCAACCACAACTTTCTCGACTACCAAGCCATTCGCTTCTATTCGCAGAAGAAAAACATTCAGGTTTCATGACTTCTCTTGTTTCAAAACTTTCTTTTCATTCTTTACTCATAGAACCATGTCACGAAAAGTCATGCTATAAGCTCTCTGAAAAGAAAATATTAAAATCATCTGTTGAAATGGCTACAGAAGGAAATAAAGGAAGAAAAAAAACCAATGAAGTAAACAAGAAAAGTGCTTTTCAGGAATCCAAGTGGAAAAAATTAAGTATGAGTGGCTTCGTTAAGATGAGCAATAATTGTTTTTACAAGATGTGGAAAATGAAAACATTTAAATAAAAGCGATAGCGTTTGATTTATACTCAGACTAGATTGCTGACAGGCTGGCATACACCTACCATTTTGGACAAACTTTAGTGATTCCTTTAGCAATGACATTAGGGAACTGATAAGCTGTACCTAACGGAAGTAATAAAGAACATTAACAATGTTCCCCAACAAAAGTAAGGTAGATATATTGTTAATCTTAATGATTATATGCTTGAATAGCTGAGGATTAAGTTCGTGTTATTAATAAGTAATACTTTTGAAGGACTCAACAGCCTCTCAAGCATATGTAATTGCACTGCTTGTCACAAAGATCTACTCAGTAGAAAGGAAATTTGCTTGCTGCACACAATTTAAAGTAGTGACGCATTTCAACTATATGGTGTTGATTAGAAAGGTCAGATTAGGTAAAACTTGTATGACAAAGCGTGGGTATTGAAAAATTAATGTACTCGTCTTGACACTAAATGTGTTTGGCGATCAGGTTACCACTTACATTATAAAAGAAAATTAATTGGCTAGCAGCGACCTTTTTAAAACTGTTTAAAATAGAAAATGGAGAGTTATTAACAAAACTAATGTATGATGTTAACTTAAAAGTTAGAACAACCGAAATAAAACTAGCCAGAACTGCAAAACAAAAGTTTTTCTATGCAAAGTATGAAAATGATATAATAAACCTTCCCGAGTTCTGTGGACTGATATAGCCGGTTTCGCGATTTCCGAGGCGTATATATTCGCCCACTGGACAGGACGCTGGTCCGTTGTAGGTTTACATTTTTGTCAGCTGAGTGAACTGGTGCAACATGAAAAAAAAAAGTGTGTTCTTGATCAAGAAAGCAACGCCCGGCCGTGAAGTCGAAAGCACAACCTTACGATCAAACGTACTATATCTCTAACCACTAAGCCATGCGCCTCGACACGAAACAAGGTTATATTTGTAGATATATATTTGAAAAATTATATTTGTGGATTTAGCTTCGTGTGGGGGTTTACAGCAATCGAGGAAAATTATAGTATCAGCGGCTCCATAAGTTCCCGAAAAAGCTCAGAGGATTTTGTGATTTAATGACTCAAATTATAAAGGCCACTCCTAAAATATGTTTCAGATCTAGAGAGTTACCTTAGTTGTCGGCTATTATTATCAGAAGAGATAAGGCGGCCAGCTGGCAGAATCAGCACAACGGTGTGAGTTCAAATTCCGCCGCGGTCGACTTTGTATTTCATCTTTTAGAGGTCGGTGAAATAAATTGCTGGCTTTATGCCAAAATTTGAAATTATTATTATCAGTAGAGATACTTCTATGCTCATTTGCCCTGCGAGAAACAGTAACTAAATTTTGCTCAAATCCTAACCTGGCGTCTTAAAAGTGAACACTTGAAGAATGTAGTGCTATGGACATTGTGTACACTACATACACTGGTCATAGATGGGAAACCGACAATAATTAATGTTGTGGGGCAAAGATGTGGAGTGGCATGATAAAGAGATTCAATATAAAGCGATAAGTTATGGTGTTATAAGAGAGGAAGAAAAATAAATCTCGCAACTTTCATGGTCTTCCTAACGAAATCGATAAAGACTTATGTATAGGAACTAATGGAGGAACAGGAGCATCCAACACAAATGTGATCGATTGTTTTTACTTATATTTCTACATTGTTTAAATTGTGCCAGATTTGCCTTTCTCTTTCATTCTTCTGGTGGTGTTGGTCAATAATATAAGTACCAACAGGGTACAATGATGGGCTGAGTCAGTTATATATCTGCCCCTAAATGCGTGACACTGTGCCAATGTTACAAATAGTTATTATCAATCCTAGATCGAAATTTCTCGTAGTATTTAGTCACCGTTTACTTTTCGAGTTCAAATCCCTTCGAAGTCAATTTTGTTTTTCATCTTATGTCGATAGAATAACTATGTCAATAGAATAAATACATAATAGGGAGTCAACTTAATAGAATAAATAAATAATCAACTGATAGAATAAATAAATCACTCTTCCGTCAAAAATGTGTTACTAATATTAATAGTAAGACGAGGGCAGGATGAATGTAGCTGTTGGTTGCAATAAATAGTATTACATCTTGTTAGGTAGCTTCTATTCAAACAGCTTCATAGTGTTGTTGTGGCTCATAAAGACAACCATCTGTAATATCTCGACTAGTTAAATATGGTAAGCTATAGGAAATCATGCTACATTGATAATGTGAATTGTTTTGAATATTCCAAAATTGTTTATAAGTCTGGATAGCAAATAAAACTAGACAGACAGGCTCATTTAAATCCATACAAGTTTAGAAAAATTGATGTTTTTCTTTTGAAGGCCAATGGGTTTTCGAATGTATAAATAGATTTTCTGCATAGTATATATGTAAATATATGCATATGATTTTTAGAAAATAACTGTTTGCAATTTTATTTTGCTTTTTAATTTGTGCTGTCGAGCAAAAAGATAATTTGTGAATAATTTCCAGAGGAAAGAGACAAACATTTGTAGTATTTTTATAGAAAATAATAATTATTATTAATGTGGTGAGTAACAGAATTAGACAAATTGATTTCTGATATATAACTGTATCCTTACACTTTCTGCGTTCAAATCCCACCGTGGCCCTCATTTTCTTTCATCATTTCGGTTTCGACAAAATGAATACTAGTCAAGTGTATGTGACTAGAGTCGGTGTAATACACTAAGCCCAACTCCATATACAGTCCTTTGGCTATTTTCAAAATAACTTTTAGGCGTGGATGACAAAATCGGTAGGATATAAGCAAAGTGTAGGGAGGCATTTAATTACGTCTTAAGTTTAAACCTTGCCGAGAGTCAACTTTATTTTCCATCTTTCACGGGCAAATAAAATAATGTACAAATCTGGTATCGACATTATCAACTAGATTCTTCTCCTCAAAGCAACTAGCCTTGTATAGAAATTGTTATTATTTTTATTATTATTGCTGTTAAGGCAGCTAGTTGGAAGAATTGTTAGCACGCTGGGCAAAATGCTTAGTGGCATTTCGTCTGTCCTTAACTTCTGAGATCAAATTTCGTCGCGATCGACTTAGCTTTTCATCCTTTCGAGGTCGATAAAGTAAGCACCAGTAGAGCAGTTGAGTCGACTCACCCCTCCTTCGAAACTGCTGGCCTTGTACCAAAATGTGAAACCATTATTATTATCATTATCATTAAGTCGGCGAGCTGGCAGAATCGTTAGCACGTCGGGAGAAATGCTTAGCGATTTGTCGCTACGATCTGAGTTCAAATTCCGCCAAAGTCGACTTTGCCTTTCGAGGTCGATGAAATAAGTACCAGTCAAGTGCTGGAGTCGATGTAATCAACTAGTCCCCTCCCCCAAATTTCAGGCCTTGTGCCTATAAGTAGAAAGGATTATTATTATCATTATTATTATAAGAAAGTTCCTTCTTGAGATTTGTTAACAGCATCTCTTCTCTGTTATCAGAAATTTATAAACAATACCTGCTGAATAACAGCCTACCTATTTTGC
This sequence comes from Octopus sinensis, assembly GCF_006345805.1. NCBI lineage: Eukaryota > Metazoa > Mollusca > Cephalopoda > Octopoda > Octopodidae > Octopus > Octopus sinensis. Next base: position 159,392,445 of record NC_042998.1, read on the forward strand.
AGTTCTTATGTTCTTTTGTTAGTTGAACAGGTGTTTTTGTTGTTTTCACTGTTATCATACATTTATACATACTAAGAACCTTTTATCTATTAATGATCAAATCTTGTCCCGTGTTTTTATCATTATTTGTACAGTAAACTCCTCAGGATCTGACCAACGCTGTGACCAACTAAGCATCGTTAATAGATTCTATTCATTCACTTCATTTTTATATGCACTTGAGGAAAGCTGCAGAACATTTCATTATTTGTATTGTCAATGTGTTGCCTTTTAATTATGTTCTTTCAATTTGTTATTGTTTCTAAGCACATCCACGAAATTACAAAATTTTCGGATTCGTTTATAATATGTAGTCTAAAAGTCGATAACAGTTATTGGGTTCCTATTCTCCACGAGCAGTTTTTGAAGCCATATATAATTTATATAGATATATAAGTACAATCTGGGTTCGATACCACACCACAAGATACACCAGTGAGGTATCTCGAGCAAGCGTATTTTACATTTATATATGTATGTATATATATATATATATATATATATATATAGTGGAGGAGCGAGAGAGAAAAAGAGAGATGCAATTATGCGGATAAATAAATTAGACACCAAATATATTACATATATTAAATAAATCAAATACAAAATATGTATATATGTATACATGCAAAATGAGAGAGAGCAAGAGGTGGACATTTTCATGTGATGAATTTTTATGTATAAATATATAGATATTTGTTTTTTTAAGCCTGGTACGTACAGACAGACACACACACACACACACATATATATGTATGTATGTGTGTGTGTGTGCGGGTGTGTGTGTTTATATATATATATATATATATATATATATTTAAATACATATAGGCGCAGGAGTGACTGTGTGGTAAGAAGCTTGCTTCCCAACCACATGTTTCTGGCTTCAGTTCGTTCCACCGAGTGACATCTTGGGCAACTGTCTTCTATTATAGCCTCGGGCCGACCAAAGCCTTGTGAGTAAATTTGGTAGACGGAAACTAAAAGAATACCGCCGTATGTGTCTGTGTGTGTTTGTCCTTTCACCATCGCTTAACAACCGATGTTGGTGCGTTTACGTCCCTGTAACTTAACGGATAGAATAAGTACTAGGCTTACAAAGAATAAGTCCTGGAGTTGATTTGTTCGACTAAAGGCGGTGTTCTGGCATGGCGGTAGTCAAATGACTGAAACAAGTAAAATAACTAAAGAACATGTGTGTGTGTGTGTGTATGTGTGTGTGTGTGTGTGTGTGTGTGTGTGTGTATGCATGCATGCATGTATGTACGACAGGTGATTTCAGTTTTCGTCTACCAAATCCATTCATAAGGCTTTGATTGGCCCACCCAACTATAGTAGAAGAAACTTGCCCAAGGTGCCATGCAGTGGAATTGAATCCGAAACCATGTGGTTAGGAGGTAAACTTCTTACCAAACAGCCATGCATATATGTATGTATGTATTATGTATGTATGCATGTATGTATTTATACAACCATACATACAAGAATAAGAAACAGATACATACATACATACATACATACATACATACATACATACATACATACATACATACATACATGCATACATGCAGACAGACAGACAGACAGACATAACTATACGCTGTTTGTAATTTATCATTTTGATTGTATATGTTCACTTCAAAATGTTTGTTTTTGCCAGTGTAAGTAAACATTTTTATATATCTGTTGTCCTTGTGCCAAAGAAATGTTTGTCAGTTTTACAGATTTGTGTATGTCATATTCATATATAACAGTATATATAAATATAGTAATAATATTTTGTCATGTTTTGTGGTGTGTGTGTCTTTGCACATTTGTATGTGCATAAGCGTGTGCGTGCGTGTGCATGCGTTTGTGTGTACGAGTGTGGGTGTGTTGTATATGGTTGTGTCTGCGTGTATATGCAAACGCAAATAGCTGTAGTGTGCTTAAACACGTTCTACACATGTAACGTCGATTGCATTTATGTAAATTCACAAATTTATCACCATCATCGTCGTCGTCATTGTTGTTGTTGTTGTTGTTGTGTTGTTGTTGTGTTGTTGTTGTTGTTGTTGTTGTTGTTGTTGTTGTCGTCGTTGTTGTTGTTGTTGTTGCTGCTGTTGTTGTTGCTGCTGCTGCTGTTGTTGTTGTTGTTATTCCTTTATATTTGTGTTTTAACCGAAAGATAAGAAATCTTCATAAATGATAAATGTTGCTCTCAGCAATTCAAGTATATTGAAAATTAGTGTGAGAATAGAATAACGTTAGATTACTTGTGTTTGAGACGAGAAGTAGATATTTAGTGGTTTCATAGATAAGTATTAGATAAAGAAAATGCAGGAGTCGAGAAATGAGAGTAAAGAACAGCTGAATAACGTCAATTTTTTTTTCAACACAGCTAACATCGACTTAATTCTCAATTAATAGATAGAGTAAAATGGCTTGTTTTATCGCAAAAACATTCCTGCCAGTTCTAGACACATCCATAAGTCAAAAGTAGAGAAGTAGGTAGATAGCGTCATTGAGGAAGCTAAATTGAATACAATTAAAATTTTACTATTAACCGATAACAATGTAGCGTCTGTGGCCTCAGAATATATTCCACGAGTAGGGCAGACATAATGCCCTAATGCAGACTACTTAGACAATCGATCGTAGAAATATCCATCAGAGACGGTGATTTTAATATTGGTTTCAAGGCCAGCAAGTTCAGAGAAGGGTGTAAATCGATTATATCGGCCCCAGTCTTCAACAGGTACTTCTTTTATCGATCCCAAAAATATGAAAGGCAAAGTCGACCTCGGTAGAAATTAAACTCAGAACGTAAACGGTAATTTTATTATTGGTTTCAAATTTTGGCACGAAGCCAGCAATTTCGATGGAGAGTGTAAGTTGATTACATCGACCCCAGGGCTCAAGGATGAAAGGTGAAGTCGAGCCCAGCGGCATTTGAAATCAGAACGTAAAGTCAGAAGGAATGTTGCTAAGTAATTTTCTCCGGTGCGGTAACGATTCAACGATCCTGCCAGCTCACTGTGTAATGCTTCATGGTGGCTATACATGGTGGTTATATATGTTGGAGAAATACAAGGGGAGGAGAGAAATGAAGCAAATATAATCTCCCAATACTCATCACTCATTATGTACTGCAACCGTCTTTCCTGCTTATTTCAGCTGTTCTCTAAATATGCTTCTGTTGCACCTTTGGGGCCGGTTAACCTTTTTGTAGCTTTGTACTTAATAGTATACACTTTAGCGGGGAGATAGTTGGAACCTAACCTTAGCGCTAGGTTCTTATATAAAATTATGATGGAAGGGTTAAATTTAGATATGTTTTTAAAATGAGCTTTTTTGTATCATAGATAGAGAGGCGGGTTATATCAGGTAAATTAATTTGGAAAAGGTTAAAGTTCGCTACTTATGATTGGGAAAGTTTTGGGGAAGGTATGGAAAGAAGCGGTTAGGTCAGATCTTAAGTAATTGGGTCTCGCAGATAAGATTGCAAGATTAAAGTGAGGGACTCCAGGCTATACAACACACCTATTCAGTCCATTTTAGCAGGCGGTAGGGGGTAACAATATTAAAACAATGGACGACGACTACGACGAAGATGATGACGATGACGATGATGATGACGACGATGACAACGACGTTGATGATGATGATATAAAACAGAATAGCAGGAGACTCGCGGCAAACAGCTTTAAAAGTAATGCACTTATCACCTTATTTAGATAACATTTCAACTGAAAATACTTTTGGGATTAAATATATTTATTAACATTATTAAATCCATGCTAGATTATGCCACACAATCTTTCATTTCCTTTATTTTATAAATCTAACATATTACACCTGTGAAATAATAAATCAATAATCGCTGATTCTGTGGTAATTAGAGAGAAATAACAGATACGACAAACCTAGCTCCAATTTCTTCTTGTGTCTCATTGTTTCGAGCATTGCTTTTGTTTCTTCGTGTGTTTCATGTTGTTTCCTTATAAGTCGCATCTTCTTTCAGCAATTCGAAATCCAACAATTTCCACATGGCTGTGAATTTCTTCGTTTGTTTGTCTTGCAATAATTACTTGTTGTATATTTGAAAAGAGTTGATTTCACTCCTTTTCAATTCCTGCGCTCTTACCCTTTTACTCTCTTGTTCTTCGCCATCCCTTCCTCTTTCACACATCCTCCCATCCTTTCTTATATTTCACTGTCTGCTCGCCTGACTACCTATTTCGCTTACTGGCTGGCAGCTGGATATTTCTCTCGCTTCAACTTCTTGAACACAATTACTGCCTTTTCCTTCCGTCTTCAAATACCTTGACAGAGAAGGAAATTGTAGCATTTATGATGTCGCTAACCAGCTGTCATCTAGTCCCACTGAATTCAATTATGATCATGCCGTTCATTCAACTAGAAGTTATGCTACTGGGACTGTCTCAGATGACGAGTTTGCTTTCGAGTTAGTTTAATCGCTAACTGGCTTCTCTTTTGACATCTCATTGGTTATACTTAACTAATCATGCTCGGACGCATTTAAGAATCGAACCCTAGAGCCTTTTCTTCGATCGAACAAATT